>NC_044030.1:72741534-73044564 GCF_900496995.4 Aquila chrysaetos chrysaetos
CTGGTGCTAAAAATTAAACTGCTGTACTCTATTACAGCCCACCAGCAAATGCCATGGGACCTGAATAACAGAGATAGCCACACAGCTTTAGCAAAGCTTAGCAGGAATATTCAGCCGGTTCTCTTGCTTGTCTTTTCCTCCTCCACTTCCCTGGCCTGACTCCTCTTTTGTTAGTTTTGGAGACACATTGACATACGTGAACACGCTATAGAAATTCATATTGACATTCCACAGGGTTCTGGAGGAGCTGGAAAGAAGTCGTAACGGTGCTAAGATGGGCAATGTTGTCCAATTCCACCCCCCCACTGCTAATTACAGCGAAATAAAAATTCAGCTCCATCCCAGGGATGGTACTTGAGCCACAGCCATCATTCTCACTCCTCACCACTTCCACTGTCCAATCCACCCCCAACTCTGAGTCATCAAAATCGCCTTTAGCCTTCTTCACTACTGGCAAATGGGCCAGATTTAGGCACGCAGAAAGGCAGCAACACCAGGATGTTGCAACACTTCCAGGTCTTGCACTTCAGTCATCTAATCAGCGGAAAATGAGAGGAAAAAAGAGGCAACCAGGTTTCACTTTTGGCACTATTGTATATTATGACATTCTCATTTAAAATAACAGCAGATACTGGTACTACCCAGTGCTGAAAAGGTTTTGAGGTTACTACAGTGACCTGGAACATTTGTCAGTAGGAAGAAAAGCAACTGGCCAAGATAACAAAACAGAAGTGCAGGAAGGAAACCACTGGCCCAAGCCTCCTCTCAGTTAAGTCAACAGAAAGGTTTCCACTGGTTTCAGCAAGAGGAATGTTATTACAACAGGTCTGAAATGTCTAAAAAATCCATAGATCTCATAAAGCAAAGAAGGAGACTTAACCATTACTAAAGAGCCAGAGTAAATCCTGAGTAGTGGCACACTGAGAGCAGAAAGGGTAAGGCATTTCCTTTTTGTGCCTGCAAAGCGAAGACTGAAAGCAGCCTGGGAGCTAGCAGAGCTCCCTGCCATGAGGGAGATGGGGTGAGGGAGAGCTGTTCAGCCTGGCAGCACCTGGCCATCCTTTCAGCACACCACACCCTCCCAGTGCCCTGCAAGACACAGCAGGAAGGCAAGTGCTCTGCTCCTCTTCCTTCCGGGCAAGGGCAGGACACAGGCATTACCCCAAGGCATTACTGTCTCTCACAGGCAGTGTGAGAATTCATCACTAAGAATTAATAAACTGCTACCATAAGAAGTAACTACCAGAAGAAATAGTCACCTGCTTCACACATTATTTTAAAAGAGGAAAAAGAATTTTACAAAATGCTTTTACTGTCACGAAAAGGATCCTGTGACTCAGCCAAAAGCATGCAGGACAGTGATATATATCTTACTTCATTTAATGTTATTCAACAACATCATTATGCTGGCTGCTGAAAAATAACAAGGAATGTCTTAGGAGAGCTGGCACAACATGCCCTGCAGGCAGTGTTCTTCCTCCTGTCTTCTGGAAAGAATCCCTGTTTAAATATTTAGAAAAACAAATCTTGTATTATTTTTAACAGCTGTACTTACACTAGCCTCAAGAGAGAAAGGGGGGAAGAGAGAGAAAGAGGGAGACAGACAAAGATAGAAAAGAGACAATTTTTAAAATATAATTAAGAAAAAGGGAATAAAAAAGAGACAAAAGTGAAAAGAAGCTGAAGATTTACTCAGACGTATGATATTTATTTCACATTTTACAGTGCTTCTCACTGACTTGATGGTGAAACAGACACCTTGGATCGCCTTTATGACACAAATCATTCACATGTGACTAGAAATGATTTAAAAATAGGAGAGAAGCTGGTTGAAGACCTGAGAAAAACAAGGCTGGTGTGTCAAACAGCAAGACGATTCCACTAATATTCTGTGACTATGCCAGGCTTTGGGTCTGTATCTGGAAGACAGGAAATGCTCTCAGTGATGTGCTGTGAGACTTTGGGTAATCTAATTGATCTCCTTCTCTTTTCCCATCTGTAAAATGGAAATAATTATACTTGTCTCCTTTCAAATATCACTTGGGATTTGATACACAAAGGCTTTGTGCCTCATTCCAAGGGGACCATGACTTCTTCTATTCAGCCTAAATAAAAATACCATTTTCAGAAGGGCAGAACTTGCAGCAAATTTGATTGAAATCAGTGGCTGAATCAATCGGAGCTGATTCACTACTGCAAGAGTGGCCCCAAAATTTTCCAATTCTACTGTCAGGAAATAAACCAATTTCAGTCTTATCTGTGGTTGAACACATATTTGTTATATCTATGGGTACAATACATTGCATTAAAATACATTTTATGTTGACAGCTTTTTATTCCCATCCATACAATACCAGATGTTGGTTGCCTATATAAAATGTGAAATGATACAGCATTGAGTTAGCCTTTCTGGTCTGTTCTTAAGAGAATTATAAACATATCCCAAAGGAGATAAAGTGTTAAAGCAGAATGGACTTTAACAGGTAGTGTATGTTTACATTTCTATGCAACCCTCCAACCAGTTTTCTTTCATATTTACATTCCTATATATGCCCCATTTCCTGTTGCATTTATCTGTTATGCCCTGCTATTAAGCTAAATTGTGACTGCTCTGGCTAGGAGCTGCCACCTTATTATTTTTTTTTTTAAACTTCTTTTTTTACTGCACATAGTAAAGGGCAACCTGGCTGATGGCTGAATACTGTTGCTTACACAAGTGATGCAAGTACGTGAATGTTTTGCAGGCTTGGGCCCTAGTCTAGTTGGTAGTGGTGCTAGAACTGATATCCATGATGGACTGGGGTGTTTGCAAGGAGGCAGTGTTTGCAAAGGCTAAGCATAGCCTGCTACACTGAGCTACCATAGTGCCCTCCATACCAACAAGCGAGAGCAAAGCTGACATGGTTACATCTGAGTTGCTCAGTGAGGGTCCAGCTCTCCATTTAAAGGAGCATCTACCTCCACAGACTCTAGAGAAAGCTTATGGAGGTTACAGATGCTAAGCTGAGGTTAGCCTTAGCAAATGCCCCTCAGGCAGCCACCTGGTGCTGTCAAACCTGGCCATACCTATACCACAGCCAGAATCCTCCATATGTATCTTTACATCATGTTCCATCAATTCTAGAAAAATAAAGCTGGCAGAGTAATAATAATATTACTAATGAAGCCTACTTGTAAAGCTGTAGCATGCACTTGGAAAGCAATTGTAAATAAGCTCTCCAAGTATTTGTTAACATCACAGAAAGACACCTCAGCACAGTATTTCAATAAAAAGGAGATTTTAAATTTACTCTTGGCAGTAATGGTATGTAGTATGAGATACTAAACAGGCATTGACTTTAACAGGAGTGATTAAACATCAAGGTTTAGTGATTTACAAAGTAAATATTGGTGCAGGATGAAGGCAAGGTTAGTATTTGCCTCAAGGGACAATGAATTTTCATGGTTGACAAAACTTCAAATTAGCCAAGGCCTCTAACACCCTCCAGTTTAGAGTGGTGTTAATCCAGAACAAGTCTATTGAAGTAAATGGAGTTGTAGCAGTTTGAAAAGAACACTGAGGTTAGGCTTAATGTATTTTCTCTTTTTCCTCAGAACAGTAGCCTGATATCACAGGTATAATTTTGAAAGAATCTTTTAAAAACCTTAGTCCTGTAGTAGTTACCGTTAAATAGAAAGAAAAAATGTGGAAGTAAATCTATTACAGTGTGACATGGCTGAGAATCAATGCAATGAAAATTGTTTTTAAATTCTGAGATGGCAGCCAAAATGAAATAAATTATTTTGTAACACAAATTAAATAAGCAGCTAAATAGTTTGAATAGGCATTAGTTGCAATGGTCACAGTTTTAGAAATCAATAGCTAGCTTCTGAAGAGATTAAAACCAAGAAAATTTGCATTGAGTTTTGAACCCCTGAATCTGCCTTGAGAATAATCCCACCAAATTCACATAAAACACTACTGAATTCTAATTTTAAAGAGTTTCCCATCTGACCTTTTCCATCTCATCACTAGTGATAATTTAACTTGCATATAATATAAATCTAAATCTCTTATATTTACCCAATCTGATTAGCTATTTTGTTACTTGAATATCATATGGGTGATTTTAACAGAATTAAACCAGCAAAACAATGGGAAAATGCCATTACAAATGAGGCAAGCTCATCTCTTTTCTGAAGCCTGCCTTTTCTGCCAGAGATATTCCACAGGTCATATGACCTAAACTCTAATTTCACAAAAAAACCCAACCCAAACACTTTAAATGTCCTTTCAAGACTTTCTCAGAAGCAGGGATTTCCTATCATCAATATACATCAGGTTCTTGTGCAAAGGGCAGCCACGGAGGATTCTTGCAACATCAAAAACAAATCCATCCTTCAGGGATCTTTAAAGCATATTTCAAAATATGTTCTAACAAAAACAAGCAGCTCACATATGGCAGAAACATTTTATTGTCACTTCTCAGCCATTAGTCACTTCTGTGTGTAAATGATTTCTCAGTTATTCTACTACCTGAATGTTATGATGTTCTCCTCAGTTCCTGAAAAGATGAAAAAGAGGGTTTATTATGTCCCTTTCTTTACATGTAAGACTGATAACTTGATAAAGGTTTTGCAATTGCTTTTCCAAGGACAAACAAGGAAGAAAAAACATCCAAATTCATATCACCAACGTGTATGGAGGACTTTGATACCAAGCTGGTTTGCTCGACGTAACCTCAAAAGGCACAGAATAAGAATAACATAGCTCTGAAAGTATATGATGTTAGTGTTGGCAATGAGGACTGCTGAACTGCGGAGAAACACAGGATGCTTCTACTGTTTCCTTTCTGCAGAATACATTTGCTTTTGGAAGGGTTCTTTTAAGGCATTTTCTGCAAATACGAACTGTCTGATGTAAATGGGTTGTTTGCTAGTCTGATCACTTGTAACAAATAATTTATTTTGGTGAATCAGGAATAATTGTGTCTGACAAGGGCACATATAAAATTGCAACCAACAGTGAAAGAAATTGTTTTTGTTTTTTTTAAATCGCAAAAGGTGAAGTAGTTTGTATTGTACATAAAGATTCAGGCAGTTTGGGACATGCATCCATGTAACCTTAAATTAATTATTATTTATCGTAACAGACAATAGAGCTGAAATATTCCAAGTTGAGTTCAGAATTCATGCTTTTATTTTCAGGGGGAATTTGCTCAGTCTAAAACCACAGAATCGATCCCAAAGTCATAAATTATATTCTTCTAATGACAATCCTAATGGGAAAGAATGAGCTAGATCATACTATGTTCTAATTGTTGGGGTTTTTTAGTAGTTAAAGTCTAGCAGCCAGTCTTAAAATATCTCAGTAGTGTATTTCTCCCTGGAATAACTTGAATGGGAAATGGCACGGAACTGTGCACTGAAGTGAACTCAAGCCTTGCCAAAGACAAGATTGTTAGTTCATGACAACTGCAAACATTTGTAGCTTTGTAGCACCTTTGTTCCAAAGTGACTCCAACTGCCTTAATTATCTCTGCACCTGGCAGACTGACTGGCAGAATCTGCAGATTATTTATACTTGCCTTCGTTGCCTGATGTGTAAGACCTGAATACATGCACACAGCTTGTGCAGATCAGCTAGCCTGAAAAAAAGCAGCATATCTGACATCTGAGTTACTTCTCACATGCAAGCAATTGCCCTGCATGCAAGCCTGTCTTCCAGGAGGTACCAGACATTCTGTATACTCACCAGACCACTGACATGAGCCTGATCTCCCAAGACAAGGGCAGCAATAAGAGAAGTTTGGCAGGAATCAATCACATTTGCCAACAAGTCTAAAAAGCCCCACTTGCCCTTCCCTTTTCTATGGCTTTGCAAGTGTCTTCACAAAAGGTGGGACTCACTGTGTACACTCTCCTGTGCCCATGAACAGTGACCTATTTGGGAAACCCCAGAAAGTCTGTGGCTAGCCTGTATAAGTTTGAGGCGGCTTACAATGTGCCAGCTCAATCTTTCTTGGAAGTCAGAGCAGAGCTATTAGCTAGTGTGTAAGAAATCTGCTTTGCACTATCTTCTCTGCAGAGAGAAGCTCCAGTGCCAAAACTGGTTTCTTCAAAATCCAAATTCAAAAAATTAGTTGCTGTTGCTGCCAAATGAAGAACCACCTAAAATCTGTACTTGATCTAGTTTTTCATGCTGATGCACTCCAGGCAAAGTTCTGCTTTTCAGCATGCCTAGAAACATTTATGTCAACCAGTCTGAGTCATTCACCACTTATCTTCCCTTTGAGCATAGATTTCTTTCATGCACCGACCCTAACCTAGGCATGATCTGAACACAGCAGAAAATCAGAGTCTGCATAAAACATGGCCAGAAAGAGATGGGACAGACATTAACTTTCAATCAAAGACTCTGTGGTTAGAGCACTTAGGCAGGAGCCTGGCCCCAGATTCTCTCTCTGAACCTGGGAAATCGAAATATCAAACCCACATTTTCCACAGTGGATAGATACCCTTTTTGCCAACCCAGAGACTCAAGTGCCCCCACTGCTCCCTGGAATTTCATTTTTCCATGGCAAGTGGAAGAGCTTCATTGGAAGAGATTAAACCTGATCTCTCCCTTTCTCTCTACTGAACGGTCCCTTTTCCTCTACTCAAGACGTTCATGCAACACGGGAGGTGTCTCTGATGCCTGTCAATCAGAGGAGATAGTACCTGGATGTCTAGCACCTGGGTGAAAGCCCTGCCTAGTTACAGAGGGAATGGCTGATGTTACCGTCCTCTTCTGGAGGTGGTTTGGTTTGGTTTTTGGTTTGTTTTTTTTTTTTTTGGGGGGGGGGGGGGGGGGGGAAGAACTGTGTTCCTTTTCTGTAGGCATCTAATTCGGGGGCTGGGAATCCCAAGGCAGTTCCAAGTGAAAGGATGCTCTTTGTTGCAACCCAGCACAAGTTAACTATGCCCTGAAGAAAAGTGGCATTCAGTTCTCCTAGAGGATTTTAGTCTCAAGTCACTTACTGAAAAGTCACTTCACATGTTTCAACTGTTAGAGATATTCAGGCCACTTCCAGAGGAAGAAGTTTACGCAGAAGAGCATGGGGGAGACAAATTCATCAGGAACCCTGAAGGACCCCAGAAGCTCCAGGGCTTTCACAGCAATTCACCTTGTCTGAATGTCATCCTGGGACCGCTATTCTGTCCCTGGTTGAGGACAGCTTTTTCTCAGGAACCTCTGCACTGTCCTGTACTGTGTGTGGATGTGCCTTAATTCAGACAACGGATCTTTTGCAAAACATGAATTGCAACCCCAAATTTGACTTTTTTATACCCACCTTACCTGCCAATGGAAATATGACACCAATTTAATTTGGTCTTTTATTTTCTAAGTTTGAATCATCTCTAGACAGAGGGGTAGGCTACATACAGAAATCGAATGTTTCAAAGAGCTTCAGTTTAGTGAAATGAGAACTACAGGACAAACACATAGGAGTAAATTATTTCAGACTAATTAATTGCTCTTCTGTTTAGCAGCCCAGTGGTATATCTCCACACAAAGGAGTTGAAATATTCTAATAAACTGATGTAGAAATTATTTTAGAAATTATTTTATGCAATGCCTGCATGCAGACTTTATGTAAGACCTTTTTGCGTCGTGCAGTCTGTAAGCCAAAAATAAGCAGTTGCTCATTTTCATAATATAAATTTCAATTTAAAAGGTGTAAATCTGCTTTGCTGTAAATAAGTCTGGCCAGAATCTATTTTCTCTTTTTTATATTAAATAAAAAGGAAAGTATACATATTTTTGACAAATATTCATAATTTAGAATACTTCTTATGCCTGAGCATAGTCAAAGTGAAAAAATAAAAGTCTTTGGCTTTTCTTTGTTCTCTGTTAAAGAGTTTTCTCACAAAATTTGTTATAAATAATACCCACACTCTGTGAACCTGATGAATGAAAATTAAGAGACAATGTCCATGGGATTCACCATTATTTATTATGAGATAGTAGACTCCTGCTGCTGTATGAATGGGATTGGGCAAATCTGAGGCATTTAGAATAAATATTGAGACAAAGAAAATTATTTCATTTCTGAAACTGCAGATGCTTTCCTTTTCTATATTATGTTATTTGCTATATTATACATGATATAGCTCCTTATAATTTTATCTTACCAAAGTTGTAGAATTCCTGTAGAATAAGAACTTACTATTTCCACACCCCTAAAGCCCTTTATAAGTCAGTCTTGTACGCAAAAGCAGTTCTATTAGAATAATTAAAAGATTTCTCCAAATACAGACTAGCCCAGTGAGTAACAGTCTAACATGAAGTTCTAGGAGTCAGATTGTGCCTTTAAGACACAGTTTTGCATTGCTGCAGTATGGACATGCCTGATCCATCCCAGAGATTTTTGAAAGTGATTGTGTATCAAAGAGACCACAAACATATCTGGACTGATAGATTTATGCCATATATTCTGACTGAAAGGAAACTGCTATGACGCAACCAATCAGGGACAATGGTGTCCATAAATAAACAATTATCTTAAGTACGCTTTTTAGCTTTTGTAATTAAGTTATATTCTCTTCTATGACCACACTCTTGAACTCTAATTGGATACCGGAACTAAATGCAGGGGCATAGATTTTCGGAACAATAGGAGCTCAGGATGATAGTTACCACAAGCTGGTCATTGACCCATGCAAAGAGACAATTAACTAATGACAAGATGGCACAAACTTCTGGAGAGACACCTGTATCTTCCTTGATCTTAACAAGAGAGTTTTTTGCTATCTCAGGTAACTCTGAAAACAAAGGGACTGTGACATAATTCAGATGTAGGAAGTGGATTTTCCATGAAAATAGTCATGTATGTTGTGTATATGACCTGTTTTGTCACAAAAGAGCATGTGATGAAACCCCGAACCTCGCCCCTTCTTATCTTACCATACTGATACTTTTGCTTATCATTACATTAATTTTTGTAAGAGGATACAGAAGCCTTCATTATTTACTTATCACCATTTAATGGTGAACCCTCATCAGCTGAAGCCCAAAATCCTCACTATCTAGGGATTCCTGGTGCTATATGTGATCATGTGTTTGGTGGCTTTTAGTCCCGAACTTCAGTATTCATGTGATATACTGGCCAATCGTTTTGTGTTGTGTGACTAGCCACACTGCAAAGATCTAAGCATCATGAAAAAGATGAGGTTTTGATATATGTTTGAAGGTTTTTGTTTCCACAGTGAAATAGAACCTAGAAGTTTTGAAAAATGTCTATGGGAGAGCTAGGAAAAAAAAAAGCCTACAAGTGATCTGCACCTAGAAGAAGTTGGAAAGTTTTCTAGCTCAGCGGGGGAGATTTAAGGGGAGAAAGAGGAATCACCAAGAGACTGCCTTATTTCTTCTATTTCCCATTCCCTCCTCTGTCTGCATTTTGCAATCTGCTGTCCCTAGTGGTGCAGTCATTTCTGGTCTATCAGATCCTTGTGCCTAACGTGGCTTAATCAGTACTCTAAGTTACTCTTTTACTGTAGCAATGAAAGAAAAGCAAATAGTTAACAAGTGACTAGGAGTCTTTATAATTGCTGACCTTCAATAGTCTATATAACGTGACTTTAGGCCACTCAGTAATAAATAGACTAGTGTAATATTTACAGACATGTCTGGAATGCAGTGAGTTCCTCTCTTCTCTTTCACGAAGTCATTAATGGCTCTGTGAGGAATCAGACTACCGCTGTTCATGTTCCCCCAAAACACTTTTATCTCCTGACAGTTTATGCTGACCTTTCTATTTTGTTTTGATTTGTTGTTCCCTGATCCATTTCCCAAATCCTGGGTTTTACAAACTTTTGTAGAGGGTTAAATGTTTTGAGCAAATTGTTCTGTGAACTCAGTCCTAACCATGATTCCCCACCCCAGTGATCAGCAGACCTCTTAGAGACAGTGTTTCTCAATCAGTTCCTTTCAGGTGTAAACGACCATGTTGTTTGTACGAATAGTAATTCTCCTACTGAAAGTACACAACTCTCCCTCCTTCTCACTCCAGCAGCCAGTTTCCACTGCTTTGAAATTCTGAACACTGAAGCAAACAGGGAAAAATAGCAAATGTGTTTTGGAAAGCAGAAATGAAAACATATGGGGTAACATTTTCTTGCTTTCCTTCTTTCTTTGCCTCCAGGACAGAATCTGAATATAACAGTGGCTTCTGAAAACCCCAGCCCTGCAGAAAGAAACAGTGGTCTTTGAGCTGTATTGGGTACACAGGATTTACTTATAAGAAGAGAGAAAGGATTCTTTCCAAAGAATAAAAATCAGCACTTTTGAAGAAGCAGAGCAGATTCATAACATTGTAGAGTTCCATTAAAAAGTTTAGTAATTGTTTGCAGCTGCCCATTAAAGCTATTTCCTTTAAATCCCATGGCACTGAAGGCAGAAAGAGTGACTCTTTTTGCCAACTTTTATGCATTGTAGTGTTGGACTACACGCCTCTACTATGGTCCCCAAACCATTTTTGGTTTGTTTCTGATTTATTCCAAACACAGACATTACACACAGTCACTTAATGTTCCAAACCAAAAATAAAATAATGAAGGATTAAAGGAATTCATAGAAAATTGATTAAAATCCTTACAAAACAAAAGGGAAGTACTGTTAGAAGTGCTGAGTACTGGGCAGTCCATTGAATACTCAATCTGTATCTGCATCAGGTCATGCCTACTTTACAAAGGTAGAATTAAGCTTGAGTAGACTCCTTGTCATATAATACCACAGCCTGGGTCAAATCTGAGAGTTAGTATCCACAGAGATTTTCATTCCGTCTTGTAATTTGCTTTGATTTTAAAGGTATGGTATGTTGCACTATGACTCAGCAAAGAATTTTTCCCATGGGTATGTTAAAGAAATGTTGCCTTCAGCTAAACTTGTTTACTTTGTAATATTTACATTGTGGAGCTGAATTTGACTTTCAATAGAATGTTTTTACCTTTCACATAACTATTCCATGGCCTAATTACCCACACAGACCTCACTTCCTTGGAAAACAACAGCATTAATTAAGTAAAAGCCTAAGGCATTTTGAACATAGGCCAGAGATGTTGGGTCTAAACATCTATTTTCCAAGTACTATGTGGAATGGAGAGTGAATAGAAATTTTTTTTTGAAGGAATTTCTCTGTGAGGTCAGTACAAAGGCAATTATCACACTTGGTTATTTTTGCACAATAACAAATAAGGAAATGTGAGAAATCTCTCTCATGTTATCATCTTCCTCTGATATTGGACAAGCTATTCTTGGCTTAGTTCAGCAATTTCTTTCCCTTCCATTCCCACCCCCTCCATTTCTGCATATGTGCAATAAACATCTGTGTTAAGGCAATGACATGTTTCTCACTTTGGACCCATTCCTTTTCCTTTTTAGGGAGGGCTGCTCTCTAGAGGACTCAACAAGTGGCAGCATGTTAGTATTTATTTGCACTTATTATAGAGAAGAGAATTTTTCAGCAGTATAACATCACTATTTGGATGAGTGTGAGATACAGAGAGGACGCAGACTGCAATTAAAGGTCATTTGAATCCTGCCTAAATTCAATCCACTTTGCCAAGTGTTTCTATCCGACAAAACCGTTGGAGATGATACATAGTAAAGAAGAAAAGAGCAAACAGATATATCTTATGCAAAGACATCTTCAGCAAAGGAAGGGAAAGAGCTGGAGTCTTCTCAAATCTACTGTGCTGTTTGCTAAGCTAGTCAGTGCACTTTGAGAAGATTTCTCTGGTGCAGGGATTGGGATGACACAAAAGGTCAACAGTAGAGACTCAGTTACATAAATTTTTCACAGGAAGAATTTATCGTTATGTCCCACAGAATCTGCAATGTATCTTGTTTGGTAACTGCTCCAATACCGGTCATGCCTGGCAAGTAGTAATTCTTCTATTTCAGGTTATCCTACAGTTAATCATTTATCTTATTTGCCTGTTACTTCATATTGCAATATCCCAATAACAAATTTATCAGCACAGGCATTTGTAAAAGAGAAGCACATACAATCCAGCTTCCGTCTCCCATAGATGTGAAAGATGACTTTTGCTACACAGCTTTGTGTTTCTCCATGACATATTTTTTACTTCCTTTACAACAAATACCACTATAAAAATAAAAATTACTCTTTTTAAATGTACAAGAAAGGAAATGAGTAGTGCACAAAGTACTTGCGCAACCTGAAGAGACATAGCACGAGACAGAAAAGCTGTGTAAACAATAAAAGTAGAGGAGTAAGAGAAGAATGATGGGAAACTGTGACAAAAGGAGAAGCAAAACGTAAGCCAAGGCTTACATGGTTTCCAATGTATTTCTACTTTGCAAAATGTATTTGGTTCTCCCTTTATCTCCTTCATTTCTCACCAGGCTTTTCTCAGCTACTCTCTTCCTCTTTAGCAAGAAAGACAAACAGCTCTGCTGCAGCCTGTGTCTTTTCTTTGTGGTACATATCTGCCCACATGCTGAAAGTATCCTTGTCACGTGCACAGATGGTTAGAGCTGCACCTCAATTTTTCTGTGGTAATCTCAGAACAGCTGATTTCTTCCTTGCAGCTCACAAGGCTTTTTGTTGGTTTGCTCTGTTTTGCGTATCTTCCTTTTAGCTGCATCATCTATAGCAGTGCAAAGGCTTCCTCCCGGAGCTGAGTCACTGGGACCTCATTCTGTCCACCTTCAACTCTATTATTTTTGCACCATGACATGGCTTTGAGTATTTTTCTTGATTAAGCCCTGGCTGCCTTTTAGGCTTTCTCTTTGAACTACAGCAATTTAACACTTGATGTTTTCTAGGAAACACACAAGAACACCCGAAATCAACAGATGACTCTGTCTTTATTCAAGTCCAGACCTTTCATACCCTAACAATTCAGTTTTCAAATGACAAACTGGGATAATTTGACATGAATTTAAGAAGCTTGGCTTACAGAGTTTGTACTATTTTACTGTTCACAGTGATGGCCTGGGAATGTCTGGGTTTCTTATTTTGCTCTCCTTATTTCTTCCTAATTTTTTTAAATACTTGAAATGAGAAATCGTGGCTTCAGTTGGTTCTCCTAAATTTTCTGCCAACTCTGGTTTTGGAAAGGGTTTTTGAACACTCTTACTAAAATTCCCTCCTCCTTCACTTGTTTGACTTAGGAGACACTACAGCTGCACCAGTTCTGCAGTCTGTTGCCAGCCACTTCTAAAGACAGCACTGCATTTTTCATATGCAAAAATCAAATAGTTTTCAAAACGAAACAAATACCCTAAAGTTTCAGACAGTCTTCATAAATCATGCAAAGATGCACTCTCCAACCTCCTCCTCAGAAAAAAAACAAAAAAGAACACCCTTCTTTCCTTCCAATGGTTTCAAAAAAAAAAAAAAAAAAAAAAATCACAGACTGTTTTACATTTATCTACATTTTACAAGTAGAGGAAAAATTATGATTCATTATATTTTTATTTCTATTGCACGGTGCTCTAAAAGATTTATCAGACTCCCAGGATTCTTTTTAACACTATATTGGGCACTCCACAAACCACTTACCCCATCATAGTCATCATCATCATAATTGCAGTTCTGAACGAGCCCAAAGCTCTCGCTAGTCTATCTCCAACAACAACCATACATGGATGGCTGAGGAAGAGTATAAAAGAAAGGCAAGTGTATAGTATTTCCCATTACTACTCTCCTAGCTTCCCATACTTTTCACCTCAGGATCTTCCTGAGCTGGATGTAGTTTCCAGATACTTGGTAACTCTTAGTGGATTCTTCCACCCTGAACTTGCACAGTCATCACTTGAGCCCAGGTGAGCTCCCACCTACCATACCATTCTTTGGTAAGGAGTTCTGTGGTGTAAAGAATCACATTCTCTTGTCTGAACCTACTTCCTACCAACCTCACTTGAAATTCCTTTCCACCCTTCCCCTTTCATGATTTTATAGACCACTAGCGTATCTCCCCAGCCACCTCTTTTCTACACCAAAGAATGCTGGATTACTAAGAAATTCCCATATTTTTATGACAAGAGATGCACACTTTTAAATATTGAGTAGCCTACATGCCTGGGAATGGAGTTTGTCCCAGAGTGTAAATGCTCCTCAGCTACCTGTGGAAGTTCATCACTTTTGCCCTCTGACTCCACTATGTTTATATTCAACTTCCTTGACACAGTGTACATACTTATAGTTGGTCTATAAATATCTGTGTTTGCTTTTAAAGCCTTACTGAATAATAAATATATTTACAATTTTCTAGCAGGCAGACAGAAGGTCTGTTCTATGTTTCAGTGTGAATTAACTTCATTTACAATAAAGAGTTTAAGGATTAAAGGAGAACAACCCACCAACGATATCCAGGATGACAGAGTACGGTACCTCTCATGACCCACACGAATTCACAATGAGCAGTTTCTCATATGCACAGGCAGATTAATTTGATGCAATATAGAAAACCAATACCCCAAACAATTACATCACTACAGCTTCACAAATAACATTTTGATGAGGACCTAATTTCTGCCCTGGACACATGGTGGGCGTTCTGGTTGAAGTCAAGGAGAGCTACACTCAAATACAGAAGGGCTGAATCCGACTCTTCCTGCCTGCAAAGAGCAAACTGGACTCCACACTACTCCTTCAGCTGTGCTTGCCCACACCTCCTCAGGCAAAAAGCTTTTTACCCTCAGTACATACTGAGCAGCAAAATTGAGTCTTATCATATTGTCTTTTAGTAAGGTAAGTAATTGCATGTAGTACTCTAATTAACCCAGATTCATGGCAAGCACAGAATTATCTGTTACATTTGTACACTACACCCGAGATGACAGGTTTTACCTAGCTGTAGAGACACATAACTGAAAGCTTTGGAATAATCTGAAGTATTATCTGATCCACCCAGTTGCATTCATCAGGATTTATTTCTACACTTTCCTCACAAAGACTTTCTCTCACCTACTTTTGAACACCACTCAGCTGATGACTGGCACCATCCTGGCTGCGTGGCACTTGCAGATAAATCTTTAATAGTGCTTCAGAGATGCCTGCAAGGAGAATGCCATCTGCGCCATGTGATACCTGCCTCCTTATACAGTGAAACAATGACAATCTTAAAAATACTAATCACTGTCTTTTTCAACATCACACTGACATCAACAGAGACATGTAGGATGGGGTGCAGCTGCATATACCCAGTGTGCTGCTGTTACCTGAGACATTTTCCTACTTGTCATTGCCCACAGAGGAGTGCTGCATGGGCACTAACACTTACAACTGCAGACCAGCCAGAGTTCCCTGCCACAGGGTGATTAAGCCTAAATTTTGCAAATTGAAGACCACGAGGCAGCAATATCCCTACAGCTCTGCTACCCAAGACAGAGGCCCTTTATATTGTATCCACAGAGCCCAACCTGCAAAAGCAGGTGGATTTGCTGCAATATGTAGTCTAAGCAGCTGCATTTATCATCCTATACAGAGAGAAATGAGGAAATCTCCAAAAGATCTTCAGTTTTCCAAGAAAACTCAAAGATTTGCAGCCTTCCTTCGATAGCAACATCTATTGTAAAGGCCCCACAAGTTGTGCAGAAGACTCCAACAGCTCCCACAGGCACGCAGAGACCAGCACTAGCCACAGGTAAGTAGGTATGCTAATGCTGCTTTACTGTGCTCAGATGGATAAACGGGTCCACCCTTACTCTAGGGAATACAGCTCATTTAGGCACACCCTCCAGCTGAGTCAGACCTGCCACAGAATGCAATAGGTCCCTCTCTTCTTCCCAGGCTGCAGATGGCTTTAACCCTTCCTTTACCCATATATGTGCCAATTTATCTTTGATCTTTAATTGCAAAGTTTTTGTAGGGAGACACTTAAACAGTTAAACCCTGCCTCTGAACAACAAAAGCTGTAGACACAGGACTCTGTAAGTATAACTTGTGCTTAAATGTTGAGGGTAACCAGTGTGCTGGCAGAGAAGTAGAGATTTTTTTTGCCCTGACAACTTCCATAGTTAGACACAAATGGATAACCACATGTCCAAACCCCACTGACTTTTAATCTGTAGGGGTTTTTTTCCCCCTCAGTACCATAGTATATACTGATTCATTTTTATGAGGTCCATGTATGCAACTTCTGCATCATTTTCCAATCACATCAGTGCGAGGAAATCCTGCTATAATCTATGTCAATTACTTCTCTGTATGTATTATTAACTGAGTGCAGATTAGATCTTCACTGCCATGAAATAAAAATAAAAGATCGCATAGATGATGCGTAGGATTAATAACACAGTTAACAAATCAGTATGAAATACTAAAGTAAAAGTCGTAAGTGCAGCTACTGATGCAATTAAATGAAACACTAATTATAATTCACCTTGGTTTATTACAAAACCAGTTAATCTACTTCATCTGATTAGCTATTGAATTTCAGTCACTAATTGCATACATTAGAAGAATTGCTTTCCTATTATGCGAATACAAGTCTCCATTTGAGATCACTTACTTAAAAACTACTGACTAACAAATACATCTTCCTTGTATATCTATATTAATTTGTCTTTGTTATCTGTGTAGGTGCACTATAGTTCTCTACATACACATGAACACATGCATACTTGCATTTAATCACGTCACTTCAAGTAATATGAGTTTCCAAGCATATAGTTACATTCTTTGGACCCTTTTTCTTGTTAGGAATGCGCCTTTTAACAAACAGAAAAGCAGCAGAAACAGGAGTTGCAACACACTGAAAATAGCCAGTCTACAATCAGTATTGTCTAAGTCAATTGTTCTTAAAAGAAAATAAAAATATTCACGAGCTAGATGATTCAGAAATTCAGAACACTCAGTTCCCCATATTGCCACAGTTGTAAAGCTGAACTGTTAATGAACAAATATCCCTGTGTCATAGTTATCTTACTCAATTTTCACTTCTTCATGAACCAACTTAATCTCAGTCCTGGAAGTGGTGCGTGAGTCACTCTGCACTTCCCAAAGCTATTCACATTCATAAAGCTGCACATGTAAGCGTGGGATCTAACTAGCTTGGACCAAATTCAGAGGTCTATCCTCACTGGGGCAGGAAAACGTTCAAGGGGGACCTTGAATGTGGTTCCTCCGCTCTAGCAACGTGGTGGAAAAGGTCTAGAAGGAGGTAATGCAACTCCATTACCTTATCTGGTAGAGGTCCTCCAGCTCCCCAACAGAGAAATTCTGCCATGCACATACCATCCATGGCCCCCAGAAGAAGGGGTAGGACAAGGAAGGAGGTGTGCTGAGGATGTCTGTGCGGGGGGCACAGAAACCAGAGAAACAGATAGTGGAGGCCCAGAGAGCAAATTCTGGTCCCACAACAAAATCAGACTATTTGAGAACATGGAAATAATGTGGAACAAGTGAAATAATGGAAAAAAAAAAAAACTCCTTGCCCCTACCCACCGCCTTCCCTCACCCCAATTATAGTTAGTTTAATGGTTTCACAATACTTCATGGTATTGCAATTTTTTTTTTGGTGTTGGTTTTGAAAAGAATTCCAAGTATATCACTCATCACAACTATGTACTGATTTAGCAGAAAATCAACGTACAGAGTCTTACTTAACTTTCACTTCTCCATGCAGGCAAGACATGGGCCCCCAGAGTTTTGACTTGTAGCCTTGTGGTGGAATTTATTATTAGAGACTTGGATAGCAGTGGAGGAGTGGAAATGCTTCTTTCAAGTCAGTAGACTGGACAGAAACAAGTAGGTGTAGTAAATGGAAGGCCACTTTACTCCCCATTCCTCTTTTCCTCTTACTTCTGACATGAGCTAGAGCAGCTGCAAAATCACCTACCCCATGTAGACCTTGCTTTTCCACTCTGACACCCAAGTAGAAGTAGGCAGGCGTGCAAGAGACAGGCTGCTCCTGAGACAGTTCCACTGTGTAAAATTGCAATCTAAATATATAACACACATCCCCCTCTTACTCTTTGTACTTCTGGACTTCATGCTATATATATAAAACAGAGGAGCCCCTGTCAATTTCTGTCCCCAGTTCCTCATTTCATTTAAAAACTCCTGCTTTCAGAGATTGGTAATTGGGTTCCAGGATATTTTTACTGCATTGAACTTGGATGTTCTTTTCAGAAAGATGGAAGGGAACTGGTGTGGTTTTGTTACCTCAGGCAAGAAGGCAACAAATAAAATGAAGTCTTCCAATACTCTTTGAAACACCATTTTTTGCTTAGACTTCATGCTTCATGCCAAGATAACAGCAAACACCATAGAGTGCATTATCTACAGAGCAGATACATTCAGCTGCTTTAGCTCAACCTGCAAGTGTACAACACCCCTCGCCAGGGAGAGCTATGCTGTCATCATGGTCCTCCTGTGGTGTCATCTCTTATAGAATCATAGAATAGAATCATAGAATTGTTTAGGTTGGAAAAGACCTTCAAGATCATCAAGTCTAACCATCATCCATGCCCACTAAACCATGTTCTGGAGTACCATGTCTAGGCGCTTTTTTAGTACCTCCAGGGATGGTGACTCAACCACTTCCCTGGGCAGCCCATTCCAACATCTGACAACCTTCTCAGTAAAGAAATTTTTCCTAATATCAAACTTAAATCTCCCTTGCCACAACTTGAGGCCATTTCCTCTCGTCCTATCACTAGTCATCTGACAGAAGAGATCAACACCCACCTCCCTACAACCTCCTTTCAGGCAGTTGTAGAGAGCAATAAGGTCTCCCCTCAGCCTCCTCTTCTCCAGACTAAACAGCCCCAGCTCCTTCAGCCACTCCTCACAAGACTTGTGCTCCAGGCCCCTCACCAGCTTGGTTGCCCTTCTCTGGACACGCTCCAGCACCTCCATGGCTTTCCTGTAGTGAGGGGCCCAAAACTGAACACAGTACTCGAGGTGCAGCCTCACCAGTGCCGAGTACAGGGGAACAATCACCTCCCTGCTCCTGCTGGCCACACTATTTCTGATACAGGCCAGGATGCCGTTGGCCTTCTTGGCCACCTGGGCACACTGCTGGCTCATATTCAGCCGGCTGTCAACCAGCACCCCCAGGTCCTTTTCTCTGGCAGCTTTCCAGCCACTCTGCCCCAAGCCTGTAGCGCTGCATGGGGTGGTTGTGACCCAAGTGCAGGACCGGTCACTTAGCCTTGTTAAATCACATACAATTAATTGGCCTCAGCCCATCGGTCCAGCCTGTCCAGATCCTTCTGTAGAGCTTTCCTACCCTCAAGCGGGTCAACACTCCCGCCCAGCTTGGCATCATCTGCAAACTTACTGAGGGTGCACTCAATACCCTCATCCGAATCATTGATAAAATATTAAACAGAATAGAGTCCAACACCAAGCCCTGGGGAACACCACTTGTGACCCACCACCAACTGGATTTAACCCCATTCACCACAACCCTCTGGGCTCATCCATCCGGCCAGTTTTTTACCCAGCAAAGAGTACACTTGTCCAAGCCATGAGATGCCAGCTTCTCAAGGAGTATGCCATGAGAGACAGTGTCAAAGGCCTTGCTGAAGTCAAGGTAGACAACATCCACAGCATTCCCCTCATCCACTAGGCGGGTCACCTGGTCATAGAAGGACATCAGGTTGGTCAAGCAGACCTGCCTTTCATAAACCCATGCTGACTGGGCCTGATCCCCTTCTTATCCTGGACTTGCCATGTGAGTGCTCTCAAGACAAACCGTTTCATAACCTTCCCCAGTACCGAGGTCAGGCTGACAGGCCCATAGTTCCCCAGATCCTCCCTCCGACCCTTCTTGGAAATGGGAGTCACATTGGCAAGCCTCCAGTCCTCAGGGACCTCCCCCATTGACCAGGATTGCTGATAGATAATGGAGAGTGGCTTGGCAAGGACCTCTGCCAGTTCCCTCAGTACTCTTGGATGGATCCCATCAGGTCCCATAGATTTGTGAGTGTCCAGATGGTGTAGTAGGTCACTAACTATTTCCTCCTGGATTAAGGGGGGTATATTCTGCTCTTCATCCTTGCCTTCCAGCTCAGAGGACAGAGTACCCTGAGGATAACTGGTCTCACTATTAAAGACTGAGGCAAAGAAGGCATTAAGTACCTCAGCCATTTCCTCATCTCTGGTGGCAACGTTCCCTTCTGTATCCATTAAAGGATAGATATTCTCCTTGACTCTCTTTTTATTGTTAACAATATTTGTAAAAACATTTTTTGTTGTCCCTTACAATAGTGGCCAGATTTAGTTCTAGCTGAGCTTTTGCCTTTCTAATTTCCTCTCTGCATGACCTAACAAGATCCCTGTACTCCTCCCAAGTTGCCCACCCTTTCTTCCAGAGATGATAAACTCTCCTTTTCTTCTTGACTCCTAGCAAAAGCTCCCTGTTCAGCCAGGCTGGTCGTTTTCCTCGGTGGTTCGACTTGTGGCACATGGGAATAGCCTGGTCCTGAGCCATTAAGATTTCCTTCTTAAAGAATGTCCATCTCTCCTGGACCCTTTTGCAGTTCAGGACTGTCTCCCAAGGGACTCTCTCAACCAGTGCCTCGAAGAGACCAAAATTTGCTCTCCAGAAGTCCATAGTGGTGGTTTTGCTAACTCCCTTCCTTGCCTCACCAAGAATTGAGAATTCTATCATTTCATGGTCGCTAAGACCAAGACGGCCTCTGACCATCACACCTCCCACCAGTCCCTCCCTGTTTGTAAACAGTAGGTCTAGCGAGGCTCCTTCCCTGGTTGGCTCACCTACCAGCTGTGTCAGGAATTTATCTTCCACACACTCCAGGAACCTCCTAGATTGTTTACTCTCTGCTGTGTTGTATTTCCAGCAGACATCTGGAAAGTTGAAGTCCCCCACGAGAACAAGGGCACATGATTCTGAGACTACTGCCAGCTGCTTGTAGAATGATTCACCCATCTCTTCAACCTGGTTGGGTGGTCTATAATAGACTCCCAGCACAATATCTGCCTTGTTGACCTTCCCTCTCATCCTTACCCATAAGCACTCCACCTTGTCATCACAATCGTGGAGCTCTGTACAATCAAAACACTCCCTAACATAAAGAGCGACCCCACCACCTCTTCTACCTTGCCTATCCCTTCTAAAGGGCTTATAGCCATCCATTGCAGCACTCCACTCATGGGAGTCATCCCACCGGGTTTCTGTGATGGCGACTAAGTCATAGCTATCCTGCAGCACGATGGCTTCCAGCTCCTCCTGTTTATCGCCCATGCTGCATGCATTGGCATAGCTGTATTTGAGCTGGCCTATCAAATCCACCCCTAACACTGGCATGCTGCCTCCAGGCTCGTCTCTGGTGCACCCAGTTTTATCCCTTACCCCCTTCGAACCTAGTTTAAAGCCCTCTCTATGAGCCCCACCAACTCATGAGAGAGAATCCTTTTCCCCCTTTGAGATAGCTGGATTCCATCTGTCGCCAGCAAGCCCGGTGCCATGTAAACTTCCCCATGATCAAAAAAAACCCAAATTCCACAAATGGCACCAGCCTCTGAGCCATGTATTAACCAGGTGTGTTTTCCTGTTCCTTTCAGTATATTTCCCTGCCACTGAAGGGATTGAGGAAAACGCTGCCTGTGCTCCTGATCCTTCCACTAATCATGCCAGTTCCCTAAAGTCCCTTTTGATTGCTTTTGGACTTCTCTCTGCGATCTCATCGCTGCCAACCTGCACAACCAATAGCGGGTGATAATCAGAGGTCTGAATCAGACCAGGTTGTTCCTGGTAATGTCTTCTACCCGGCCGCCAGGGAGGCAGCAGACTTCCCTGTGGGATGGGTCAGGTCTGCATATTGGGCCCTCTGTCCCCCTCAGAAGGGAGTCACCTACAACAATTACCCTCCTTTTTCTTTTTTCAGAGGATGTGAGAATGCATGGGACTGCCCGGCTGAGCCTAGGCACCTCCCCAGATAGGGTTTCATCTACACCCCGATCTTCATTGACCTGGTCCTCAAGTTCCGAGCCCCTACCTGTTGTGCAGGGGCAACTGGGAACGCGAGGGAGACCAGGAGGGGATTCACCTGCCTCCCCGAGCAGGGACCTGTATCCATTCCCCTGCATCTCTTAGGTCCCCTCCTGCCTGGTGGCAAGAGGGCAGGGGAACCTCCACTTCTTGTGGAGCCTCCATCTGCTGCCTCTGCCTCAGGGACGGCAGGGTGTGGGCCCACCAATCTATCTCCCTCTCACACTCCCTGATACTCCTCAACCTTTCCACTTCCTCCTTCAGCTCTGCCACCAGGCTGAGCAGATCATCCACCTGGTCACACCTCACACAAGGGTGTCCCCGCTGCCCTCCATCATCAGTGATAGACTCAGGCACTGCCCACAGCCAGAGACCTGGACAGCTGCACCTTCACATGGGAGCTCTGTCTGCGCGGCCACATTTTTCCTAACAGTGGCTTTCCCCCAAGTGGCAACCATACCTGGGTCTCCCTCTGGGCCGACGCCCACCGCTTGAAGTAGCCTTCTCCAGCTGGGAAGAGGAAGAGGGGGGCCGCGCCAACCGCCGCGCCAACCGCCGCGCCAACCGCCGCGCCAACCGCCGCGCCACGCCCTGTTCGCCAGCGCCCTCAGGGCCGTTCAAATCTCCCGCGGTTGCCCCCGGCAACGCCCACGCCGCGTCCGCCTCTCTCGCGAGAGCCGCCGGCTGTGGACGGGTCCCCCCGCTCTTCCCCGGCGCTCCTGGACCTCGGGAACCTCCCGGTCCGCTTCAATCTGCCGTTTAGACGCCCACTTACCGTTGCCGCTGCTGGCCTCGCCGCTGACTGCTCTTCTGGAGCTACAGCTCACTAATTCTGATAGAAATTTGGGGAGTATCAACTGGGAATTAGACTGAGACCAGTCACAGTGTTTGACATACGGACTCCACAGCCAACAGCAGGAATGGCAGCTTTCAAGAAGGACCTTTCATCAGCTGAGTCAGAGTGCTGGCCCAGCACACCTGCAGTGCAGCTCATGTTCAGTTTTCAGCTTGCCCCAGCGTCCATGGCCACCACAGTCTTGCCAGATGGAAATACGCATGCAAGCTGCAGCTTTTGCTGAATTTGAATGTCAGGTGAATTCAATTGCAGGTCCGTTTTGAGATCATGTAGCTGTACTATGACATGGATGCAGTTTATAACTCTCTCATTTGCAGGGGTACAATTAGGTTATTGTACCACTTAACAGCAGCTGTGACAACTCCTGCCTTGTATTGTCCTCTCTCATCCCATTCCTATAGCTTTTCAAATCTCATCATAAGTACTGTGGATTTTAGCCTCCTCTGTGCACCTTAATTCTTCTAATTTTCCCTCTGTTGTTGGCCTTATACAGGCTGAAATTTTTCTTTCCTACTTGAACAACATTTGTGTACCATTTTTCTTGTCCATAATTTGTACCACGTATTCTGCCTGCTCCTGTGTTACTCAGTTTTGCATACTGAGATGTTGGTAGTCCTACTCTTGGATTTGCTCACACTTAGCTATACTGTTGAGAACCTGTTGAAGGATACTGAGGTACTTTGCTGGTGATGAATGGCAGCAAATGACAGGGCTTTTTGAAATATTTTATCCTACCTACAACAAGGGGTCCCAATCTTTGCTCAACTGTCTAGTTCCTACCAAAATAAAATAGTAAGTAGGTAGCTAGGCAGATGCAATGGGAGCTGTATTTTGAGATGTTAGTGAAACTAATGCCAAAAAAAATTGTGATCCACATACTCAAATCCAAATATCGTTAACACTTTTACACATCCCTACAGTTTTATCAGGTAGACACAACAGTGGGGCTGCTCTGCAAGGGAGGGCGAGCAGGGAGCTGAGATGATAGCAAGGCAGGCAGAAGCGTGGCCTTGTGACAGGGGCCCATTCCCACAGCACCCAAACAAGATAAACAGAGCAGGTCCAGTGGCAGCAGCCAGGGTCAGCCACAGCTCACTGACTGCTGGACACGTCTGTAGGGATGAGGCAGGTCTGAGGTCAAGCCAAAAAATCAGACTGGAGAGGCAAGGTGAGGCTCAGGAGAGCACGAGGGCCAGCCCAGCACACCTGCAGTGTAGCTCAGGAGAGGACCGAGAGCAAGGGCCTCATCCCGAACACAGCTCCCAAGCAGAGAGCCGCCCCGGAGGAGACTTCTGACTGTCAACTGTTTTCACAGCAGCTCGATCCAAGGTTACACAGCTGTGCCCATCAAAGCTGACCTTGAGCATAGCTTCCTAGGATGGGAGAGGAAATTTACAGCACCGGTTGATGCACTCAGCGCCCTGGCAGGTTTCTGGCAGCTGTCACTGAGGGCTTTCTTTTTTTCATTTTTCGCCCCTGCACTCTGTAGCTGGCGTGGTCCAATTTTTTAGCCCATAACCAAGGCTAAACAGTTTGTACCTTCCAGATTTGGAGATTCTTGAAGTGGCACAGCCTCTATGTGGAGTCTTGTGAAAGGGCAGTGCAACACCAGAAAAAGTCAGAAAATTAATGGCTGTTTTATTTACAGGAGTCCACTAGCAACCTCAGCAGGGGAACACAATCCAGCCTTGAGATCAACTCTGTTGCAAATGAAAACAAAGTTTCCGGAATCACAGCACTGGAAAAAAATTTAAGTCCAGGCTCCTACAGTCACAGACAACAATGTAAAAGAGTTCTTTAGTCCAGAAGGGTCCCCACAAACCACAAAATACTTCCCAACACCCTGTAACAAGCCTATGACCTGTGGCGCGAAAGACCAAAACCCACAAAGACTCCAGTGTGCCACAGGAAGAGGGCAGGAAAGATCCAGCTCACCACCAACATCTTTGGCCTCTGCAGAAGCAATGATCCAGGGAGATTAATATTTTGTGAATTTGTCTTGGGTTGTGCCTTTTTGATTCGACAATTGTTAGTTAAATAAATTTCCACTTGTGCTAGATACCTAAAATATGCTGTAAAATAAGCCCAAATATTATATTTCATTAGGAAGAGAAAATTAAATAGCCGTGAGTCCCTAAAACTATTTGCTTTTTGTCTCAGCTTTGTTAACTGCTACTCAGTTGCTCACCAAAGCAGCTGTGCATTAGCGAACATTAAATACAGTTGCAGGTATGGGTATCATACTGAAGAGTCATTCCCTGTAAAGAGCAACTGAAGACAGCGTTCTTCAGCCCACATTACAAACTGTATTTGTGAAAACCAATCAGAAAATGTGTTTGAGACACAAACCTGTGATCTTCCTTTTCTATTTTAAAGCTCCCAAATTTGGAGTGAAGCCCAAATTTGGATTTTGCCCTCTCAAAATACCCTATAAACATCTGGTTGGGTTGGTGGTTGGTTTGTTTCTGTGCTTCCTACATGATAAATGATATCCATGGCCACATGTAACCTAGCACGTATTTTTATTGCATTTGCAAAAGAAAGGCAACAACAATAGCAACAAAAGTTTGATTCCAGAGAGATGAAGGGCCAATTTGGACTTGGCAGGCAAATGTTGCTTTAAAAGTGGCCTGACAGACCTCCCAAAATATAATGAATACAGCATCAGAATATGCTGAAAAGGGACTTTTGGTTTGTTGCAAAATTAGAGTATATTATTTTCCCTTCATTGCAGTTTTGCTGTCTAGTATATAGGCTATTTTCTTAAAAAACTCTGAATCCTGCTGTTCTCAGTTGGAGTTGCATATTATGGCAGTGCTGTTGGAAGTCTTACTTAGAATGACTGAAATGTTTTTGCAGGGTGTCAACTTCCAAGTCATCATTAATGTTTACAGTCTCAATAGCAGCTTGCATTGCTATAGTAACCCTTAAAGGAACATTCCTAACAGAAAACTAAAATAGAAGGAAGCCACATTCTTACCACTTATAACACAGGGAATGTTCCTGGGCTATTTCAGTAATTTATATTTTAAACAAAGGCAACCTAAAGAAAAAGAGGGCCTCTCATACTAGCAAATCAGTTTTATATACTGCTGCATGATGGGATGTGACAGAACTTGGATAGATGCCCCCACTTAAAAAATACAATTTCGGTCAGCTCCGACTGAAGCACGTATGGGAAGGGGGTTAAGAAAAGTGAAGCTTCTTGCCAGCAAACTTTTTTGTGAGGAATTCTGTGGCTATTAGTACAGAAAATAGGTCTGCCATGATCTTTCTATTTACCTCTAGGCCAAGTTACAGAAAACAAAGCTGACTTCTAAGTATTTAGTGCCATGCACTGTTGAGAGATCATGGATATAGTAGTTTATGGTCTATAGCATCACTTCCTCAGCATGAGCTACAGTATATGTGGTAATCATTTCCCCAAGCAGAAGCAAATTGTGTTAAACCTCATACATTTTTATAGTCAGATTTATGTAGATGAATTTGTTCCACTTTTCTCTAATATTTTACACTGTTTATCAAAAATCCAAATTTATTTCATAAAGTAGTCATCTAGTACTTTGCATTACTAGGACAATCCTGAATCCTTTTTACAAACCATTTGTCTCCTAATAACAACAGTGTGTTCTTATCTTCCAGGCTGCTTGGAATGCTACAGCTGGGGAGAAGCAATCAAATTTGAATGTTCTCATGTTTGTCAAATCATAATCATTTTATGACATTGCAAATGTCTTTTAACAGTGTTTTACATCAGTTATGACAAAGAGAAGCACACAGTCTAATTTGAGTTGTAAAAATATCAAACTGAAAAGCAGCAAGAGGTAGCTTTTTATGTAAAAACCTTTAGCAAACAGGAAGTTTAGAGGAATAAGCAAAATCCAAGAAGTAAGAGTCATATCCTGATGCTGATCTTACAAGTACCCTAAAAATTTTATTTAGTTTGATCTCAGAAAATGGCTTTTCCCCAACTTTCCTACCAGACTGAGTAAAACAAAGGCAAACTGACATGGTCAAAGCCACAAAGTGAGTGTTAAAGCTCCAAGACCTCAGGTGTCTAAGATGAAAACATTTCAGATGAGACAGGAATCATCTTATGCTGTTAAAGCTCAGCACCCTGAAGACAATTCATAAAAGATCTGTTCTTTTCAGACTTTCAACCTACAAAAAGGGGAGAATGAGGTGACCAAGTGAAATGAGGCTGTGGAGCCTGCATATTTGACAGAGATCATATTGAACTATTTGGTTTCTTGTTTTCTGTACCCAGAGTTGTCAAGCCTGGATCTTCAGGGCCCAGATGGGCTCCCATAAAATTACTATCAGCTAAAAGAACAACAAAGGTCACTGTTTTTCCCTCACAGGCAAAACATCACAAAGCTGAGCCTCCATTTTCTGGTATAGGCCAGGAACATGTAATAGGAGTTTGCATAATGATCCTCTATCTCCCTTTCTGTAAACTAAAACAAAATACATTAACTCCAGGTGAAATATAAAAATTTTTAGATGGCAGTAAGGGTGCCTGAATAAAATATTATTAGCCAAATTTTGTAAATTTTAGAATACATGAAATGAAACATACATGGAAGGAGTGGGGTCAGTGCAAATGGTCTCTGAATGAGCACCTGTGATTGATACGGAAATGTGTCTGCTCATGAAGGCTGGTACAAAGCTCTCATTTGAGGAGGTGGTGCCAGAGACTGACAGACTAAAGAAGAACAAAATGGAAGAGGCAACAATTTCACTGCATTCTTCATGACGTGCTATTTACAAGGTAGAAAGGAAGATGCAAAAATAGGAGTTGCCAATGAGGCAGCAAGGCTACCAAGAAGGCAAGGAACTCTTGCAAGACGCAGCTATTATAGGAAACCTGGATGAAGGACAACCTTCCGAGATGAAGACAATCCTACCTGGAGAGGTAGTTCCAGAGAATTAGGGAAAAGAGAACCAGACAACAAGCAAAGGTAGTATATGCTGTCTTATGTGAAAAGAGTAGGCATGGTTCTAAGAAATGCTGAGAAATAACCAAAGAGAGAAGAAAAGCATAATGAAAGGTAAAGGGCACAAAGAGGATTGATTCTTCTCTGTAGAGCACTTATCACGCAACCAACATCTAAATACCATAAAGGTATTATTAATTTTATACAACTTGTTACCTTGAGGATGTTAATGGGATTAAGAGTATGGAAGAATGCAAGTTACCCAGTGCATTGTCAGCAAACAAGTGAAAGCCTTTGCTCAGTCAGATTAATTCCAGTATTTGCATAGGAGACCTGAGCTCTAAGCCCACTTTGAATGTGAAGTTACTCTGCAGCATTCTGCTACTCTGAACCCCATTCTAAGTTCAGGCAGTAAAAGCAATTTACTTATGAAGGACTCTGTGAATACAAAATACAAATGTTATGTTCTTTGTTCAGATGGAATTGGAGCTCCACAGAAAACACCCAAAATGTATTAATGTTATATGTTTCTAACTTAGAGGAACAAGATACATGGGCTAAGAGAAAGAAGATGAGCAGATAAACAAAACTGTTTAAATCAGAACTCTCCACAGGACAGCAGCATTGCATATTTTCATCTAAAAATGTTTTTGAAAGTATTTATACCACCTTTTGAGTATTGTTACATAAATATGCCAGAGCTGGCATTTCAGAGCAGTATACTACTCTAGGATGCGCTAACTGAATCAGGATGACTTAACCTACACAGTAGACACCATTTGAGGAAGATTTCTGAAAGTACAGGAACACAGAAAGGCTGTAACCAGACTAGTTTCTTTCCAGACAATAGAAGAAAGAATCGTGTGTGTTTCTTCTTCTGGATGACTGATCCCAACAGTGTTGTTTCCTGCCTTTACTATTTCTGAGCTAAACACAAAGCTAATGTCACAATCTCACACAGATGTAGCTGACACTTTTCAGGCACTGGTTTATACTTGTTTGGGCTTCTTAGTTATGTACTCAGTTGCTTGGCTAGATTCAAAGGTGAGGCTTAATTCTTAGAATTTCAAATGAAGGTCTATTATCTCAGATTCCCTTCTGCTCAGTCTATCTACTTTATAACTACAGGGAGAATCTCTGAAAATGTAATAGAACCCATACTGGCAAGGATGTCTCCACCTGATTACGTTACATCAAATAAGATTCTGTGGAGTTTAATACATTCTTCTGGATTCGTTTAGATCTAAATTGTGTACAATTTCACTTTACATGTCACAAGGGTTAAGGACAAGCTTCCATGTTGACACATATAGACAGGGAATTGTGCAGCACACCAAAGACAGGTTTCAATTAACTGAAAGGAGTAAGAATAGGTTTATAAAACTATTTAGACACCTAAAAATCATGGCATTTTTAGCAGAATTTGCAAACACAGCTAAGCAGATCAACTGTCAAACTCCAATTAACAATCTGTACAGGTTAGGAATGATGGGCCAGACCCCAGAAGAGGCTCACATGTTTGGATGCTAAATATTATGAAGCCAAAAAGTCAGGCGCCAGCTGTGGACTCAAAAAACAGACTCAGAATATATAATGCTCACAAACAGAAGGAGCTACAGCCAGCCAATGTGAAACAGTGCCAAGAGGGATGCATCTGAACTTTCGCTCTCTTCTGGACATAGCACCTCTCCAGGGAAGAAGCACACTGTGGCCAAAATCCCTTCCTGTATGCAGGAATATATATGCACATGCATTGTCATCCAGGCCACAGATACTGGCCACTCTTCCTTCAAAACAGAAAGTGGTCGCTTCCCACTATTCACAGAGTAGCGTCACAGTCAGAGAACGTGGTTTGGGTATTGGTCTTTCTTCATCTTGATGGCTGCCAAACAAAATACTGTGTTTATTTATATAATGTGTGTGGGGCAGTGCGCTCTTTCAAGTGAGATGATGTTGCCTACCACCGTACTTTTTGCTCAGACAAATTCACGGTCCTGGTTGACCATACCAGTTACCAAGCACCAGGTTTCAGTGATGGAAATGTCACTTCTGCTTCAACTAAAATCTGCTGGCCATTGAGGCAAACACAGCCATGCTAGGAACAGAGGCACTATATAAGCTGCACACCATGACCATGTTGTGTGACATAAAATCATGCCTACCCTCCATGCCAGCACACATCCACAGACAGGCCTGAGGCAAACTATGGCTACAGATGAGATATGGAAAACTGCTGAAGAACTCCACAATATGTCTCTGGTTTTGGAAGCCTGCGCTGCGCTGGTGACCGTGTCAGATGGCTAGGACCTCAGGGCTGGAGAGCTGCAGTGCTATAATGGCAAGACATGAGCTTCCAGTCCTAAAATTCACCATCTCCTCCTGAAGTATCCCTGCCTGAAGCATGGCAGAGGGCAAGATACTATGGGAAGTCATCCTTTCTCAGCATGTATTAGCAGTCATCAGCTGAGAGAGAGGTTAGCTTTAATTGTTAGCAAACACCACTGAAGGCAATCTAAAGTAATTGGGTTTACCTCACATTGCAGCTGGTTAAGGCACAGACTAAGAGCTGTTGTACCTTAGCTGAGGGGCAATAGCTCTTGCACTTCTACTCAATCACTTCTAAATGGCTGAACATATTACCAATTTAAATCCCTGTGGCAGTCTAAGCCTGAGATGCCCAGACTTGGGCCTCAACAAACAAACCTTCGATTAAATAATTATTCAAATCTATTCTTGATTCCAGGAGAAACTATTTCCAAGACAAGTTTGAGGTCTGTTGATGATCCAGCATTTGGGTACCGAGGCTGTTAACATGTGGACTGCATCTCCCAGAGATATGCCTAGAGCTATACTAAAATGAGCTATAGATTGTAATTTAAGATTTTAAAATAGCAAGGATGCTTTTTGTTTCAGATATTCTGTGGACTTTATCCTTAACTGAATTTATAAAAAGAAGTGGTCAGCAAGTCCAAGTCACATGAGAAACTTGGCTGAGAAGTCCAAAGGCTGAAGTACAAATTCTTCGTTCATGTTTCCTTTGACATACTTCGCCTTCTCCAGTTGACAGCAGTGAAGTTTCCCTGAAAATGTACTTTCTAGGCCAGTTCTCCATTAATTTTTATTCCCATATATTCCAAAGTGAGAATTTTTTAGGGACAACCTGAGCATCTGAACAACTACTTCGTTCCTGTCAGCCTTTTTTTAACACTAAGACACAAGCTCTCTTACATTCAGTCACTTACTGTGTGTCTGCAACATCTGTAGCAGTGCAGGGAAGTGTACAAGAGCAGACAGTTTACCTTATGGCAAATTCCAAGACGGTATTTAAAGTTCAGATGAAATTCCAGCATTCAAAATGGGAGGTTTAAGTTAAAAAAAGTCCCAGGTCTGTCAGTGAAAAGTTTAATTATGGACAAGATGACACACACATAGTAAAGCCCACAAAGGTAGGAACACCAGTGTGAAAACACATTCCAATAAAATCTTAAAAGATTACTTTAATAATAAACCAGGCATTCCTGAGCAAGCCATCGCAAGATTAGCTACCACGTTGCTTTGCTGCAAGCAGATTTTTCACAAACTGTTACTGAAACCACTTTCAAGGCATTCACGTAAGTTGATGTCTTCCGAAGGTCTCTGCACTTTGGTGTTTTTACTTCATGCTGCTACCCCAGTTTCCACCCGGACTGGAATCCCAGTGATCCTAATGACAGACTGTGGTTTGGGCAGAGTTAACATCCGGAAAATCGATAGAAAAACTCACTGAGGTGAAGGTTTCCAGCTGCAGCTTCAAGATAATTTTAGACCTGCTGAAAAAAGGCTTGTGTTTGGGAAGTGCTGAGGTTGATACTGTTCAGCACAACAAGCGGTTAACTTAAAACAAAAAAAAGCCTTCGGTAGGAACTGAACATATGCCAGCAATAGTAAGATCCGACACAACAAATATGAGAAAAAAAGTCATCATCCTGGAAAACAGCACTCTGTCTCTACTATAATCTTTTAATAGTCAGGCTTAAAGTCATAACAGCCATTTTCAATTTGATTCTGTTTTTACTGCAGAGAAATAAAAATCCTTTTTACTTTTCATAAAGTGTAAAGCATGCCCTTTAAGTCCTGCAGCACAGTATAGATGAAATAACTGAATTCCTGTGGGGCTTTCTGCCTGGATTCCTCCTACATTCAGAAGGCAATCCTATTACATATGTTTAATGTAACAGTTCTGAAATTTAACATCTAGCTCAACAGTGTGGGGACATCAGGGGAGCTGTTCTGAGTTGAATTACAAAATAGAAAGTGCAGTCCTTCAAGGCTTGAGGCATATTTTATTCTCTAAGAAAACTGTAATTTTTTCCAGTTAGTTATTAACCATTGATCAGTAAAAAAGTTTTTCCGTGAGATTATTAGTGATGTCCCAAGTGCTGGTAGATAGTGAAGGACCTCTTGCCATTTCTGTAGTGGATGTAATTTCACTGCATCTCAAAAGGGCTCTTAAACTGCTCTCTATTGGCAAATGAAAAGCATTCTCATCTCTTCCAAATTCAACAACAAATAGTATAAATCATATTTGTAACCATTAGTACAACTAGTCAAGGTATTTCAGTGAAATGTGCCTGGGTTTTGTGTTGGCCAAAGCACAAATGGTAATCCTGCTTATCCAGCACCTGGCTGGGCTGCTTTATACAAGTTGCTTTGTTACTGCACCATGTTTAAACTAGGCACAATGTCATCCTTCATGTTAGGCGGTCTGTGCAGCTCCCACAAAGCACACTGAGCAAAGTATTATTCTTTAAAATACATACCGCCCCAGGGCCAAGAAGCTCCAGTCCTGCTGGTAGGCGTCTAGCACAAGGTGTTCAAAACAATGTACAGTACAGTGCAAGCTGTACAAAACCAACATTGTCAAACATGAATACAACAGTGTACCAAGGAATTCAGATCTAATCCTGCAAATACTGACATGGCGAAGCCAGCAACCTGTTAACTGTTGCAAATGCCTTCTTACTTATGTGGCATGAACTTCCTTCCATGAACACTAGGCTAGTCCATAAAAATGGGTCCTTCTTGTCCTTTTTGGTTAAAATTGGCACTTCTGAAGCGACAGATACAGGCAAGTGAGAAGCAACTATCAGCTTTTGGTCACCTCAGGTACAGGGCTCCTACCACTTTCACTGTTCCTAAAAAGAGAGTACCACACCACATCAAGGAAAGTATTGTATCATTTGGTAGTTTTGGATGTGGATGATGACCAAATGTATCCACCAGTTTTGAACCCTGAACTCCCCGGTGGTAAAATAATTTTGTATTAAATATTTCCCTCTTCCAAAACATTTAGAAATATCTATCAAGTGTATTAAAACTGCAGGAAAAGCGTTCCTTTTTTTCCCTCTTTTTAAATTGGGTATTGCTGTGGAGGGCAATGTCACAGTTTTGAACAGAAATTTTTGCACTGTTTTGAGAAAATAATGTTAGGCTAGTTCACAGCCTTGAGGAAAATAAAAAAAGTTCTACTACAAGGACAAGAATGCGATATTTCTTATCAGAGGCTCTTTCACACAAGTTGGATAACAGCTGTACTACACTGGAAAGTAAAACATGATAGATGTTTAAATAAAGATGAGTGGGAAGTACAAAGATCAGGTCTGGATGTGACCTAGAAACTGAACTGCACTGCCCCAATGCTTTGGTTCAGCTAGCCACACTTTTTCTTTTTTTTTTTTTTTGGGGGGGGGGGGGGGGGGCGGGCGGGGGGTGGTATTCTGGGTTTGGTGATTTTGGAAAAACAACCAAAAAACCAAACAAAACAACCAACCAACCAAAAAAAAAAGCTGCTGGTTTGGACTTGGATTTTTTAACACCATCACTGCACCCACGTTTAAGCAGACGCATGAAGGGACCCCTTTTCTAGAAGGGCGTTTCGGGGCCGTTGCTGCCTGAGAATCATAGATACCTGTGGCCCTGCGAACAACGGGCGCCATACATTGCCGTGTCCCCTGCAGGGTCCCCACAGTCTCCCACCCCGCTCCCCTCCCGGCGTGTCCTCGGGGGGGCTCCGATCCCCTCCTGGCAAGGGTCCGTCCCGGGCCCCAGCTCCCTCCCACCCCCGCAGCGGGGGCCGGAGCGGCGGCTCCCAAGGAGTTAAGCTTGTGAGCACCGACACGTTGAGGGGGAGTAGCTAAGTCCAAGCAGCAAAAACATCATAGCACATTCCTGGATAGTCGTCAGCAGCCAGTATCTGATTAAAACCGTGTCCCTCGCTGTGAGTGGCTAACTAATCCGAAGGCGAGAGTACAACTGGATATTTAACGGGGCCTCCGGTCCTGGCCCGAGTACTGGCTGCCGTCGTCGGACCATGCACGGAGCGGAACAGATCTAGCCCGTAAGTAGGTTTGCGAGCGGGGCCCGGCTCCTGCAGAGCCTGTGGCGGGCAAGAGGCTGTCACCGGGGAGAAGCGGCGGCGGGCGGAGGCGGCTTTCCCCTAGGACGCGACGGTACCTATGGTGGGGCAGCGGCCGGCCGGCCGGCGGGAGGTGGGGTGGGGGGCGGAGGCCGGCGGCGGGAGGTGGGGTGCCGGGGCCCGGGCCGGCCGGCGGGAGGTGGGGGCCGGGGCCGGCCGGCCGGCGGGAGGTGGGGTGCCGGGGCCCGGCCGGCCGGCCGGCGGGAGGTGGGGTGCCGGGGCCCGGCCGGCCGGCCGCCCGGAGGTGGGGTGCCGGGGCCCGGCCGCCCGGCCGGAGGTGGGTTGCCGGGGCCCGACCGGCCGGCGGTGGGGTGCTGGGGAGAGGGTGCTCTGGCGGCGGCCGGGCCAGGTCTCAGCCCGACTTGGCTGCTCGCATTTCCCCGCAGCCGCGGGCAGAAGGCGCCGGTGGGGCTGCGCTCCGCCGCCGAAATCCTGCGTGGTTCGGGGCGCTGGCCGGGCGCCGGCAGCGCTCGGGGCGGCCCCGGCCCTGCACAGGGGTCTCTGCTGCCGAAAGCCGGGGGTGGTGGTGGGGGGGGGAGCTGGGCGCTGCCCGGGCCGGGCTGCGGGGAGCGTTTCTCGGCTGAGGCGGGGTGGAAGCCGCCTGCGTCCTGCTCCGGGCTCTGGCGGGACCGGCGCCCTGAGGCGGCTTAAGCGCGAAGGGAAATAAATGTGCCTTTTCATTTTTGTGCGTGGAGAGGGGGAACTTAAGGAAAAAAGAAAAGCTATATAAAACCTAAATTTCATATAGATAACCGGTATGAAATAATCTCTCTAGTAGCAGAGAGGAGGAATGGGTTAGGATGCTGTGAAGCAGGTGTAGGCGTTTGTTTTGGTTTTGGATGGAGCACCCTTTCTGGGTGCCCCGCTTTTGGCTGTTGAATCTCAGGATACTACTTCTGTCTGTGGTAAATGGGTATAGTTAAAGATGTCCAGTATTAACTGGAATGAGTCTTCTACCTTGTGAGAGAAACTGACATCTCAGCTGGTGAGACTTAAAGTCTAATGATCATCATATGATGACACTTATGTTGGGGTAATGCCGGTGCTTACTGCCGGAACAGTAAGATAAATGCAGCTGTTGCTAATACAACTGGACTTCTCTGTAGCAGAGTTTCTGCCCCTCAGATAAGCTGAGGCTGGTTACTTGAACCCTTACCAGACAAGCATGCAAATCCACTGGTCAGGTAGGATTTTTTTTTTTTTGGGGGGTGGTGGTGTTCAATGTTCTCTTAACAAAGGTAGTTTACCTTAAAATGCTGCGTCTTTTGCCTCAGAAGTCTTCTGTAACTTCCATAAAAAAGGCTGCCCAAAATGGACCAAATCTGTGAGCACGCAGGCTTAGATTTGACCATTGCATGCTAAGGAATGGGCATATGTATGCTTAGGGATGGGAATACCTGTATAGATAGGTGAGATAGAGATGCTGATTTGATTAGAGAAAAGTAATCGTGAAGCTAGGTATTGTAGCTGGCTGTGAGGACTTACTAGGCCCTGGTAAATTGAAAATATGTCCTTGTGTCTGATAGTGACCTGTTAGGTGGTTATAATGCTAGCAGGCCTTCTGATCAGCTTCTATTAGGACCTTCCAGGAGGTGGGTGAGGCAGTAGGTGGCTAATTGGAGAGGCAAATCAGAATCCAAAGAAAATCTTTTCAGCTGAGAAGTGGATTGTTTGAGGGAGTCATCCACCATATCTGTTCAAAGAATCACTGCAGTTGCATCCAACACAATGGTTCCTGAGGCATAATCAGGTTTACAAAATTCTCAGAATGTTCTGAGGATGTGGTCAAGTCTAAAGCAGAAAATTTCTATTAATAGTAATGCACTAGAGTTTGCAATTGGAGGAGGAGAACCAAGTGATAGAAGTGGTAATGTGGTGGGTTAACCCTGGCTGGATGCCAGGTGCCCACCAAAGCTGTTCTATCACACCCCCCCTCAGCTGGACAGGGGAGAGAAAATATAACAAAGGGCTTGTGGGTTGAGATAAGGACAGGGAGAGATCACTCAACCAATTACCATCACGGGCAAAACAGACTCAACTTGGGGAAAATTAACTTAATTTATTGCCAATCAACCAGAGTAGGGTAATGCAAAATAAAACCAAACCTCAAAACACCTTCCCCTCCACTCCTCCCTTATTCCTGGGCACAGCTTCACTCCCAGATTCTCTACCTACCCCCCCCCCCACCTAGTGGCGCAGGGAGATGGGGAATGGGGGTTGGGGTCAGTTCATCACACATTCTCTGCTGCTTCATCCTCTTCAGGTGCAGGACTCCTCACACTCTCCCCTACTCCAGCGTGGGGTCACTCCCATGGGAGACAGTCCTCCATGAATTTCTCCAACATGGGTCCTTCCCATGGGCTGCAGTTCTTCAGGCACAGACTTCTCCAGCGTGGGTCCCCCGTTGGGTCACAAGTCCTGCCAGCAAACCTGCTCCAGCGTGGGCTCCTCCCTCCACAGGTCCACAGGTCCTGCCAGGAGCCTGCTCCAGCACGGGCTTCCCATGGGGTCACAGCCTCCTTCAGGCACCCACCTGCTCAGCATTGGGGTCCTCTCTCCCCGGGCTGCAGGTGGATATCTGCTCCACTGTGGACCTCCCTGGGCTTTGGGGGGACAGCCTGCCTCACCATGGTCTTCCCCACGGGCTGCAGGGGAATCTCTGCTCCGGTGCCCCTCCTTCTTCACTCACCTTGGTGTCTGCAGGGTTGTTTCTCTTACATGTTCTCACTCCCCTCTCCAGCTGCAGCTTCTGTGCCTGCTGCAACTTTTTTCCCTTCTTAAATCTGTTATCACAGAGGTGCTGTTGCTGATGGGCTTGGCCTTGGCCTTGCCTGGGAGTGGGTCCGTCTTAGAGCTGGCTGGCATTGGCTCTGTCAGACACAGGGGAAGCTTCTAGCAGCTTCTCACAGAAGCCATGCCTGTAACCCCCCACTACCAAAACCTTGCCACACAAACCCAATACAGGTAAGGAGTATGTGAGTGCTAAATGAATGTCAGGTGAACCATCAGAACAGCAGCTTAATTAGCAAACTTCATGACTTGGGGTATAGGAAGGCTCAGTGTAAAGTGGAGTGAATGCCAGGTGCTCCAAGTCTTAAATGAAGAGGTGGTTCTGCTGAGGGGAATCTAACAGGGTCTTGTGTGCTTTTCACTGCAGACAGGAGAATGACAAGCACTACTCTGATAGTCCTGTGACTTGGGATACTTCTCATCTCTTGTGCTCTTACTTGAAACAAAGCTATTGGCTGAGCACCAGAGGTTGTGCTCAGCACTGTCAGTTGGAAGGATGGGCCAAATGCCAAAAATCTGGCATCAGCTTCCTTTTCTGAAGGTAGAGATGGTTATCCATTCTAATGTGTGCCTTCTGCTATGTTTCTAAGTATCTCTATGCACCTGCAGTACACAACCCACTTTATCATTGAGAAGAGCATTACTTGCCAAAGTGCCTGCATAACCCTATTATTGGAGACTGCAGACGAGTAGCTGCTATGGATATACTTCTTGCTTAAGGCCTTTACATCACAAGCAGATATGGAAAGAAGCACTATAAACAGCTGAATGTAATATATGCAAAGGGTGGCAAGAGGAGCTCTTAGATTTTTGTCTCTGTGGTAAAGCAAATAAATGCACTTGGTGTCAAGGAAGGGGGAATCAAGGGCTGGTGTCTGGACAGGATGTTTAGGATAAAACCCATAGCTTAAAATATGAAGTAAATTAAAGTGCATAATATGCTGTAGTTATTGAGTATTGTTGCCAAACCTACAGATTTTTTTCTCCTATTGATGCTCTTCTTTCCTGGTGAATTTTACAGTGCTAGGACATTTGTGTGACCTGCTGGGTTAGTCCAGTTCTTGGGAATGTTTGTGGACTTTATTCAGCAAGGCTAGCAATATGTGAGCACTACAGAAGCACAAATTTGCTTGGATAATGAAGCAATAAATTCCACATCCAGAGAAAGCCAGCTTGTTCTGGAAACAGTACTGATGGTGCAAATCCTGCTTGCTGGCTAGTTTCTATCAAAAGAAATGATGAAGGGATAGCATGAAGGTAACTTGTAATCTGCAAGGACTTTTGAGAAAAACCTAGATCTTGCATGTAGACTAAGGGATTATTAGTAGAATCAAGACCCTACCTCTGGGGGAGGGGAGGAGGAATGCTAAGAGGTCTTAATGAGCTACTGCTGTGAAACACAACCAAGCATAAGCCACTCCTCCTCTACCTCAGCATGGACTCACAGAAATACAGCTGGGGGTTGTGTTAGAAGAATCAGATAGAACAATGTGTCTAAGTACCATAACTGAAAAAAACAAACTGACTTTAGAAACCTGATTTTGAGGCTGTGTGTGGGTTCAAGGGTCTCAGGGTTATAAAGAAGCTGGATGAAGCACAGTGGCAGGCCTAGTCAATAAACAAGAGGTACCAGTTTCAACAGGATTAGCTTGTTTATAGGAGCTGGACAGCTAAGTGCTGAACAAAGCATCTTCTCCCATCTATCTGTTGTCAGCCCTGGTTGATGGGAGCATAGACCATTGCAGTTTCCCCTCTTCTGAAAGGATGTGCCTTGCATATGCTGTGGAGTGCCTGAAGATGAAGTGTCTCAGCTGAAATACCCTGCAGACCTTCACTCAAAACTGGGATTTTTGGTTGGTTGGTTATTTTGGTTGGTTGGTTATCTTTTAAAAGCTTCTAATAAAGCTTCATAGCTGGTGCATGTTAGCTTAAATCTCAAAGCTCAGACTTTATGGGGCCAGTTAAGGACAGACTATTGGCCTTAGAGCTGAATTTCCTGCTGCTCTGTCAGTTCATGTGGCATCCTTAAGCAATAAGATGAGAGGTGAAATACTTGATTATCTCTTGAACAGAACAAGTAGGTCTGAGAGACAGGATAATAGACCTTTACCTACCTACAATGAAGTCAGGAGGCTTCATGAAAATGTTAACTAAGACCTAGCTTCTCCAACAGTGTACTCAACCATGAATGCTGATGTGTCACACAACACCAAGTCTTCTCCTATGAGAAGTCTCATACACCTGCCCTATGGCTAAAATGCCTATGGATGAGACTTTCTTCCTAGGAAGGGACAAGACAAGTTGGAATACTAAGGATGTAGTGTTAATATTGCAGCCTGTGTTTCTACCTCACAGACATCTTCTGTGCTCTCTCTGAACAGGGTTAGTTGTGCTTTAAGGGAGGGCACAAAGGTCACCATATGAGTAAGAACTAGTTTTCTAGTAGCTTGAATAGCAGATCAATTTGCAAACAGCTGCTAGCCTGGCTGATGAAAGGTAAACTCCAGAGCAGGATAGAAGGCTGGCACTTGTCCTTGCATGCTTCTGGTGGATGGGGCATCCCCATAATATGATATCAAGACCATATTAGAGGTGGAAAATGAAAGCCTGGTCAGGATTACTTTAGAGTCTGGATTTAGGAGCAATAACGTAAACTTCCTCTAATGTAAATCACAAATATGTGTAACTACATTTACCAATAGGTAAACTTACTGCAGAATAGTCATCTGTGAAACTTGACTAGCTGTTTAGTAGGACGGCTACTGAATGAGCTGCAGTGGACCTCTGAAAATCCTGGTTAATCCTTTTTTACCTCTGGTATAGATCTTTTTGTACCATCTTTTTAGATTTGTCTTGTTTAGTTATTCATTGCCTTTCTTGCTGCATGTACAAGGGAGACCTAAGGTTCTTGGTAATGGCTAATCTTGAAGGCAAGAGTAAGCCTTGTATTAGGCATTATGAAGCATACTGCTTAAGTGAGGGCTGAAATTGCTGTAGAAGAGCCTGGCCTCATAAGGTGTAAACAGAATTGTCTTCAGTCTTCTAATGACAAATGAATGTAACTTGCATCTGTTACAAGAGACAGTATGGAGTGACTCCTGTGACAAGGACTGCTACAACAGTTTGTTATGAGAAGTATGGTAGCTGGGGGCTAGGTGGACGGTTCTTCAAATGCTGCTGAAATGAATGTTTAAAGGACAGGTTTTTGGCTCATGGGATCATCAGGCTGCTTAAGCAAACTGCAGTACGTGACACTGTGGCCATGACTATATGGTTTTAGCTTGGGTGAACACAAGAATAATACAGCAAAATCCTGTTGCTGATACAGATACATTTGTGAACCAGTAAAGAACGCTTACAGTTTAGCATAGGCTATACAGAACATACACAATCTCTCTCAGTACAGCTTGCACACACCCAAACTGTGAAGAAGGATAACTCTGCCAGCACTGGACACTTAACAGCATGCAGCTGAAATAACCTATGATAACAGCTTCAATATGTGTCAAGTTCCTGCTCTGAAGAAGGGAGTGAAAAGCATGGTTATTGGCAAGAGTCCTTTGCTATACTAACTAGCAAGAAGATCAGAAACAGTCCTTTTAGGCAGGAGGGAGTTAGGAGTACAGTTGGAAATGAAGTCTTTGAGCTGTTGTCTGTTCAAAGTAGTTTGCATCTGAGTAAACACTAGCTGCCTTGACTAACAACTGCTTTGCTTCCAGGTTGTTCGGTATATCCAGTGAGTCTCAACAAGTAGTATTGACAGAAGCTCAAGTGGTATGTACTGCAGGCACGTGGCCTGAGATTCCTCATTCTGTGAGTAGGCAGGTGACGATTTCCTGAGCAATAGCTAGAACAGACAGCTGAACTCTGGCTCAGGAGCCACTGATTTATGAGGCTTCAGCACTGGAAACTGGAGAGAGTGATATACAGGAGTGGCCCCTTAGCATGCTGTCTTTCTGGAAGACTGATATAAAGAAACCTCTTGTGGGTAATATAAATATATAATCTAATAATAAGCCTGTGTTACCAACTGAATAGCTCTCTATCAAGAAATAGCATGCTGAGATATCTATCAATCTCTTTCTGGAGTTCAGATGCTGATATTGCTGGTACTAAGAGTGAAGGGGTTTCTTAATCTAAGAAACAAACTAATAGGTTGGAATGCTAAATGGTGAACAGAGATTGGAAAGGCTGCTACCAAGACTTGTTGCAAGATGCTGTGTTATTCCTGGAACAACTCAATTTGAGGTGCACTAGCTAGGTGATTGGACATCACCTTTGGACACTGAAGTTCCTGGTGGAAGAATAACTATCAAACAGACTATGACAGTGCTAGTTCCCTTCAGCTTGAGATTAAGTCTTCAGGGAACCAGATAGCACGAGCTCATGAAAAGCATTTCTTTTTCTTCCTTTAAAGTAAGCAGAGGGCAATACTTGCTAATTGATATCACTCCAAGTTGTTAGTCAGGTACACCTTGTTTAAACTGGTCATGACTTCACCTGAGCCCTCTGTTATATTACTGCAACAGCTGTATTTATTCCCATGACAAGTGGAAGGAAAATCCAAAATAGAGCTAGCGTGATAGTTGAGTTGAGAAGTAACTAATTATCTCATCAGAAATTATGTGCTCAAAAGCATAGTACAATGGCAAAAAGTACTGGTCCAATTGCACCACTTGAACTGAGTGACCTGTTCAGTTCCAGCTGTTAACTTAGTGATGTTCACTTGGCTGTGATTCCAGTGATTCAACTGTGCAGAAAACACTTTCAGGAACTTAGTTTGAATTTCTATGGTCTTGCTGAAGACCAAACAGCTCGGGGGACACCGATGCACAGATATGATGAGAACAGACTGTTCTGTTCAACTGATGAAATAGCAGTTAGCAAATTGACTGAAATAGTAAGATGCCTGGGTATTTTCACAGGCATAATCCTGCTCCTGCAATGGTACATGCCAACATCTGTAGCTGACATGGCTAATTAGAGTACTAAGATCTTTATCTACTTTGCAGTTGGTACTCGGGGAAGGGAGCAGCAAGCATGAAGGAGGTATCCCCTGATGGGTCCATTACCACACTTCTATGCCACTCAGCACATGAATGTCACTCTTCCCTGTTTCTCATTACTGGTTGTGTATGATAAAGACAGCTGGACTATGTGCTGTATCCTGCAATATGTAAGTAGACTTGCAGCTTATTCCAAAAGGGTATTCCTGTTAGCAGAGGAAGCCCTTGGCATAAGGCTGCCTTAATACCTGAGTGAAGTATTGATCCATGTCTTAGTTGAGAGGACAGAATATCAAACAGGGCTTAAAGCAAGTTGCATGAAAGGAGTTCCCTCAAGTAAAATCCCGCTAATCTAGAAATATTCTGGCCAACAGGCCAAGTGCCTGACTTAACTGGGGTCATAATACCAAGCAAATGATCTTTTAACCACAAATCATGTTTCTAATTACCTGTGGCCTAAACAGGACAGTTAAACAGGGTTTTTGAACTTAGGCTGAAAACACTGGTCTTGGTTTCCCTGCTATCAAGGAATCACAGGAGAAACTGGGTGGTGGGGGCATCACTAATCTAGACTTTACTGATTGCAGGAATGACAGATCACTTGCCAGGCAAGATAGGTCAACATCCTTTTCAGTTGTCGCTCTTACAAGACTAACCACAGGGTCTTGGGTTAGACTTAGCAGTGTAAGAGCCTGTATTCAGTCATCTTTCTGGCAAGTGATGCTGCTCTTGCATTCCAGACACGGCATAAACTGGAAAGGAACAGTTCCCAAGCTGTCTGTGAACTCTCTTCCACCACTTGTCCTCTAGCAGGTACTTGTTATGTATAAGTGTGAACAATACATACCGGGTATAACCTACCTATAGGTGGGGCTAGTATCTTTCATGTCTATTAGTCACTGGCTATGCTGGTTTCTAACAGACTAATTTGATTGTTTTAATAGAGGAAACAAACTAATGGCAGTGCTTGCATCAGAACAAGCAGCTGGAATTTTCCATCTAATTCATAGTAATTGTGTCATGTTACAGAAGGTTTATTCAACTTGAACTCTTAGACACTGTCAGATGCTAAAGCAATGGGTGTTCTAGTAATGAAACAAAACACTTAAGCTGATATTTTATTTGACTCCTTGGCATGAATGACCCTGTTTAAAAGGCAAAAGTCTGAATAGTACATCCACGTTTCTGATTTATTAATGCATGCCTAGTGCTTCTCAAGGCTACTTGTGGCACTACCATTGCAGCAGGAACTAGGCAGAAAATGTGATAGTCAGTTATGCACATAGGGATTTGTTAGATGCTAATGTAAGTCAGTCATACAGGGGCTCACACAAATGCACTATTATACTTCTAATGTGGGTAGAATGCTGCTAGTCAGGGTAGTCCATTATTGGTAAATGTATCTGGATTTACAATTTTGACTCTTGCTAGTCATTGTATTGCTGTTTAGCCTTTAGTCTATTTCCTCAGCCTGCAGAACTGAAGTCTTGAATCTACTCAAGTGGGCCGCTTGTTTACCAGCCTTCTGAAAACAGCTTTTTTGTCAAGAACTTGATGGCTAGAGATATTTCTAAGGATACATTGTGCAGGTCCTGACACAGCCTTCTAACCAGAAGAACTTGACTAACTCTTCAAGAAGGTGTGGAGGTGGGAACAACCTGCCTTGGAAGCATGTTCAGCACTTGAACTATTGCTGTGCTTCTGGTTACAACTTCATCCTAACAGGCTATATTGCAGTTGGCAGTAAAAGCTTCTCTTGTCTTCTCCTGGCCTCTCAGATTCTAATTTGAGGTTAATATTTACATGCAATAACTCTTTAAGCTGAATCATGTACTTGCAGAATCAAGGGACAAAGAAGGAGCACAGGCTGTGAAAAGGACAAAGTATTAGACTGCTAGGCAGATGTTTAGTTTATCTGTCTTGCCTCTGATTTTTTTCAGTGTCCCTAACCACCTCTCAGGCAAGCTTTCATCAACATTGAGGCAATTATCTTTGAGGGGAAAAGCCTGTCTGTTGGTTGAGGATTATTGTCCAGTCTTTAAATCCCATGACAGACTACAGCCATAATGAAGATTCTCAATCTCCTGTGCACAGGACAAAAATATAATCACTAGGGGTAGCTACCATGTTGCTTAAATAAGGAATAATTGTGAAAGCATCTCTTAAGGGAAACTAAATGTTGCTTAACAAAATTGTTTGGCATGTGCTTCAAGTCTTGCTAAGAAACAGGTATTTCAAGGATAACTTGTCACTAACAACAGTTCTCCTTGCAGGGAGTTCAGAGAAGACACCAAGAGCACAGTATGCCCGAAGTCTTAAGACTGACTTTCCCAGGGTAGATGTGTGGAAAATTAAGTACAATGCTTGAATGGAGAATTGCCTGACTTGAAACAGTAGGTAACAGCTCATGTCAAGGCCTATATGTTGAGGGCCTGAAATGGCCTTTCCCTAAGGAGTGGTCAGTATGTGCTCTTCACAGGATAGTCCCTATAGCAAAAAAGGAAGATACTATTAGTGGTATTTTAACAAGCCCTTTCTGGAGTAAATTGAAAAGTGGGTGGGCAAAATGTGGTGAGTATCTACTGATACAGGCAAGGGTTTGGGACACTTCTCCCAAGGTAGCAACATCCATAAATCTGCAGTCTAAGACTTTTGGAATACTGCATTTAGAATAGTAGTTAAAATGGGCCATACAATTGGATAGAGAGTAATTAAGCTGTAGTGACAGCAATGGACTTACCTACATGGAGAAGGTTCAAAAGGCATCATTTAACAGTCTGGTGACATAGCTGCTGTGGGAATGATCTTGTTCTTCACTATGCCATTATAACTGAAGACATGACTGTCCTTGCATAAAAGCACATGCATCTCTAACCCTCTTTTCAGGTGAACTCAGAATTCAAGTGTAATAGAACAGTTCTAGACTCTTGTTGCCTTACTCCTGCAGTCTGAGTAAGGAAATACTAAGGGACTGAGTACTGTGAAAGGAAACTTCCAAGCAAGAACTACAAACAGAAGACTTTAACTTCATTTTAGTTATTTGCATGTAGAGCACACCAGCACTTTCCATTAAGATAAGCCAAACTTAAGTGCGACAAAGACCTTGCACAGCTTTAACTTGGGTCTAAAGCACAGAATCCAAATTTAGTTGTGGCTGAGACTCTCATACTGCAAGCAGACTAGATTACTGCTAGCTCAAGCTACATAATGTTGCTCCCCACTCCGGTGAAATTTTAAGGTAAAGCCTGAGGCAGTTTTGTGCTAGTCTTGTGGCTTAACTAAGATGTCAAGAAGTCGTTAATTAAAATATGAACATGTATTAGGCAGCCTTTGTCTATTCTTGCATTCTTAGTTTTGCCAGTTCTCTTGCTCCAGAGATATGATTCCCAAAGACATTGGGTTCTCCAAAGGTACGATAAATAACTGTCATGTACTGTGAACTCTCAGCAGGTGAGATGAGCTGTGCCAGACCTCAGATAGGAGAGTATGTCCTGTAAGCTGTCCAGAAAGCCCTCACTAACCTTCTCAAATTGCATTGTTATCATTGAGAATGAGCTTCTCCACAGTAAGATGGGGTATTTGCAAGGGTTCAGCCAGACTTGTGTGTACCCCTGCCCATCTTCCTCCACCTTGGGACTCTATGCAAATAAGTGGTCTGGCTTCCATAGGATGGAGACAGCCTAGAGTCTAAAGATGGCAACTGCCCATCTGGATTTCTACCACTTTACAGTTGCTGAAGTGAGGTCTTGCTTGTGCATATTTGCTCCTCCCTATGTTATTTGCTTGTTATTGCCTCTTAACTTTACTTCAGACTGAGATACTTACTGTGGTTGTATAACACCAGAGCTGAGTGTAGCTCTACCAATTAAATTGGGGAAGCAGAATCACTGACAGGTGGGACTTAGTGTCTTGAGGTTGTTGTTTCTTCTTTCCAGCATGGAGCTGGGCAGTGTCCTAAAGGTATGACATGACTCCTAGAGACCATGTCTTAGCTCTGTTCTTCTCAAGGCCTTTTCCTTCTGTTCTCTAAACGGTAACCTTCCAGATGCGGGTGGGTGTTTAACTAATGATTCAACCTTAACTTTGTCTTTCCTTACTCCCTATTTCTGAAGGACTTGATAAATCCAGGGAGAAGCTCATTATGCTGAAGTCTAAAGACTATCTCTACCCAAAAAACCCTATACCATCAGGCAAGCTAGTCTAGTTTTAGAGTAGAATTCAGCTGGCTTCATTTTACCTGCCTAATGTGTGGTTTTCAGTGGGCACACTCCTTTCTAGCACTGGTGCAAGTATCCTGCAAAATCCTTCTTGTCTGTAATAGTTTCCCCATTGCTCCTTTGTCAGAATGGGCACACAAGCCACTCTTCTAGTGATAACATTTCCTAAATAACCATGGGTTGCTATATCAAGTCTTCCTCTAACATCTAGTTCTACTCAGAACCACTTGAAATTTTCACAGCAACACCTTTGTTCCCTTGCATCAAATGTTCCCTAGCTGTGGCCAGGTAAGTTGCTTACAGAGGAGAACAGGTATAGCTGCCAGAGATCTTTCCCATGAACACTTTTATCTCTGATTTACTTGAGCAATGCTAAATGCAATTCACAAACTACCTGGTAAGCAGCTAGATCTAACTTTACTTATATTAACAGCTAGTTCCCTAAAGGTCTCCCTCCTAGCTAAATGGAAATGGAGGCCTTCAGGGTGAAATTCTCTCTTAAAGACCTAGGAATTTGTGTTCTTCCTAGGTTAAGAATCAGTTAAGCATTGACACCCATTACTCTCTTAGTAGCAAGCTGGATGAATCAGTCTATAGCTATAGACTTAGCAATGAATTGAGGGAAGAGAGGAAGGCAGGAGTGAGAGCAAAACCCTGAAAGTAACTTCCAAGTAATGGATAAATCATTAGCTGCGACTAAGACAAATGAAGAATAGGCTATTGAGAATTACAAGCCTCTAATGCTAGAGGATATGGAATGCTTCAGCACTTATGTCTCAAATGGTATGCTGGATAGTAGGGGTGGCTTGGTCTGTGGCTGCTTGACTGGATATAGGGGAAATTACTAGTAGAGGGTAGCCCAGCTACTTAATCATCTAAACAAACTCTTGGCTTCATTTGTCACCCTAAAATTCAAAGCACTAACTGAAGCCACTCCAGTACCCCAGACAGAAGATTCATAGAATGTTTTCTGTAGCAGGTGTGAATGTCCAGTTCTTTCTGGCCAGGTATAGATGATGTTCAGAACTCTATAAAGACAATATGAGTCCCTCTATTTGGTAAGTGTGAATCAATGCTTCAGCTGTGTAGGAACAAAACATGGTGATTGCAGATTATTTTTTTAATGTATCTTGTATCTCAGAGGCAAAAGGGTCTCATGGCATAGAGTTACAAGTCAAGTCATAGTAGTCCATAATTTCTGTTAACTTGAAGGTTTTGGTTTTTTTAAAAAACCTCAGGTTACTTGATTACTGTGAAGGGTGTAGGGTTTGGTTTGGGGTTTTGTTGTGTTTATTTTTCCTGGAATGGTCTGTCTGCAGCCCAGGGAATTTATTTGGTTTTACCTGTTGGGTCATATAACCTCAGACTTCTGCTAGTTATAGAAACATGAATAAGATCTACTGGTTTCTTTGAGGTGTTCTGGTGCCATCTTCATGGGTGTTTGGAATAGATCCTAGCAAATGTTTCTTGCATTCCCTCCTATCCTCTACAGAGATGCAGCTGGCAGCGCTGAAGAAGAGAGCAAAATATCTGAGGTTCTATAAATAGCTTTAAAGGGTAAAAAGCTAAAGATTGACAGATTAAAACAGGGTGATGCAAGTACAGCCTGTGGAATTAGGTCAATGTGGTCTACTGATTAGGTATTCCTGAGGTGACTGTTCATCACCTAGTGGCCATAACTTCATGCTCTCTGTAGCCTGAGATGAATAGTCAGTGAGTCAGACTTCCTATATGATCACTACTAAAACTTTCAGGCATTAGTGGGCTTCACTGTTCAGCAGAAGAAAACTGGACTAACAGGTTTAATAAGAATATTTCTTCTTCAAGGTAAAATACTGTGTCTGCTTACTGATTGTTACTTGGATTTTTAAAAACTACAGCAAGCATAGCTGACGACCGTCCCATCATGTCCACTGAAGCTGAAACTACAGCCAGCCAGCCCGAGCAACAGGCTCCACCAAAAGCACAACATTCAAAGAAGGAAAAAAAGAAAGGTAAGAAATGCTTACCTCTTGAACACCTCTAGTCAGTGTCCCTAATCTTTTGCCCTTGCCTAAAACTAAGATCGCTCTCACTGCATAGTTAACTCTGAGATTTCAAGCTGACTGGAAGACTGAGTAAATAAGCTAGTAAAATAAATCTGACCAGAAGGTAAGCTTTTACCTTGAAAGGTTTTGGGTTTTTTTTTTGGTTTTTTTTAGCTTTAAGTTATAAAGCTCTCAGTTGCACTTGTTAAATGACTTATTTGTTGAGCCTGACAAGTCACCAAAAGCCCAGAGCAGTGAAAGCCTCCCTGAGGAGGTGACCAGATCCAGGATCATCCAGGTAGCTGTCGGTCTGAACCTGAACTTGCTTCCTCCCCTACTTCCAGAGAGGGAGTGATATGCTAGACACAGATACAGCTTCTAGTCCAGAGAAGCTAGAAAGCTCATTTTGTGAGAATTACTGTAGATCAGATAATAAATCTTTTGATAGATTAGGTCATGTAAATAGAATTACCTCATACAGAAATACATACCTAGGTACACACTCAGAGTATGTTGAGCATGCAGGGAAGAAAAACAAGCAGTTCTGAGAAGTAGCAGGAACAGCAGAAAAAGTAAATCAGCTAAAATCCCAAGTGATTACAGGGATGGGGTACCAGGACTTGTAGAAATGGTGGTGCTGATAGAAAGTTCTAGCACAGGAACTAGGAGATTCTTGCACAACAAGAAGAGATCTGACTACGCCAGAATGAGGGGCTAGCATCTGAAAGGCTTATTGAACATCCTGTATGGCCATGGGAAGTACCACCTATGCTTGGTGTTTTTGCTTAGCACTTGATATCTAATTGTATGGCCATGGGAAGTACCACCTATGCTTGGTGTTTTTGCTTAGCACTTGATATCTAATTGGCTGTTGCCTATAAATATTTCAGTCTTTTATATGGCAAACAATTGTTCTGAAGTTCCCAAACGTTAAGCACTGGGCTCCACTCTTTGAACTAAGGCCAGATTCTGCAAGAGCACTGTGACCTTAAAGGAGTAACTTTCTTGCAGTGCACACAGTACTAGAAGGACTATGGGTTGTTAGTCAGCTATACTCAAGGGACAGTTTTAATACGTACTTATATAGTATAATTTTTCAAAGATCTCAAAGCCACAACATAGACATTTCCCTCTTAAAAAAACCCAACCAACCAAACAAAAAACAAACAAAACAAAACCCCTCAAACTAAAACAAACAAACAAAACCCCCCACAAAACCCAAACACCAACAAACAAACAACTTTTCTCTGCTTCCAGGGCCAGAAAAGACAGATGAATCTCTCTTGGCCAGATTCAAAGGTGATGGTGTAAGATACAAAGCTAAACTGATTGGCATTGATGATGTCCCAGAGGCAAGAGGAGACAAAATGAGTCAGGATTCAATGATGAAGCTGAAGGTAAGGGCTTGAGCTGGCATGTAAGGAACAACTTCTGGGTAGCCTTCAGAAAGCAGATCAAATGGTATTTGAAGTTGTGCCAAAGTAACAGCTTAATGGTAACACACACTAATAACAGCACCATCCTAGATGGATGTTACTTCTAAAGCTGTAAGCCTTTGCTTAAAGAACATTGTTCCTCTAATAGCTTGGGACTGCTCTTTTAAGTCTCTTATAGGTATCCAGTATGTATGCTAATAGTATGAACTTGATCACAAATAGTGAGCTTGGGTTTTGGATGGGGAGGGGGGAACTCTGCGCAATTTAACAGACCTCAAAGCACAAGTTGGCATCCTGCGGCAGGAGTGACACCAAGAGATACAGATAAACCAAAGAATAAATGAGACCCTGCAGCAGCAAAGATGATGACTTCTGGGGTGCAGAACACTCGCATAGCTTCAGTCAGGCCAGGAAGGCTGGTAAAGATGCTGCTACTGCAGCAGTTTTGTGAGCTAAGATAAGTTTTAAAGCTCTAAAATATTTACAGAGGAAACACAATCTAGTTCTGAGGTATCACTTCAAACCTAGTAAGGCATATGTTGCAAGAGGAATGCTGCTCTAACTGTACAGCTATATAGGAATAACTAGATTAGCGCTAGTACATTCAGAGCCGTGGGCTCATGAGGAATGTAAGGAAACTAGTTAAAGCTCAATCTGACACAAGTCTCATCAATACTTTGATATTCATCCTCTTTAGGGAATGGCAGTGGCCTCCCGTTCCCAGGGTCAACACAAACAGAAGATCTGGATGAACATATCCCTCTCTGGTATCAAGATAATAGATGAGAGAACTGGGGTAAGATATGACTTATCCTCTTACTGTGATTCTTAAAGCAAGTGAGGTGCTTGGAAGGTAGACCAATATGAACTAGATTTCTTAATAGCATCGTGCCCCCCTTCCACGTACTAAAAATTGGTTTGTGAAATGAGTTGTAATGGTGAAACCTCCTGCTGGAAAGAGATACATCCTATTGTGGTTAGTCAAAGGCTGATAAATCTGAGTCTTGAACTGAAGCCTTCTAACAGTCTCAGTCATTATAACTACAGAGAAGAGCAACTATTATATCTCCAACAATTTAAACGAATAGGTGTCTTTTTTCCAATTCTAGGTCATAGAATATGACCATCCAGTAAATAAAATCTCCTTTATTGCTCGGGATGTAACAGACAATCGTGCTTTTGGCTACATATGTGGAGGAGAAGGCCAGCACCAATTTTTTGCCATAAAAACAGCACAACAGGTATGGATCAGAAACCCTTTTCCACTTGCTATGAGTAATGCTATTGTGTAAACACTTAACATGTGATAAGGGTGTAGTGTTTTACTGGTAGCCCTATGAGGTAGGTATAGGGGAGTACCAGCACAGGTGGATGGACTCCCCTCTTAGAGGAGGGCAATAGGAATTGACTGTATCACCAGTTGCTTTTACCTTGTTCAGCTTCTCTGTAGTCTGTGGAATAAAAACACTGAGGTAGCCTTGCTCACTGTGATTAACCTTGCTTGAAATGTCCATGCACCATGGAAGTCATTAGTGAGATGAACAGAGCCATTATCATGGGCTTTCCAGTACAGTGGCCTGTTGCTGTCAGTGAGAATGCTAATTCTTGAGTCAAATAGGCAGAGCTTCACTTAGAATTAACAGGAATGATGTTAGAACTCCACTAGTCTAGTTGTCATGATGCTTTGTCTTGTGCAGCAGTGAAAACAGACTTACTCAATTGCAATAGTGTTTCTGGGGTGAGTGAATGGCAGGTCTGGTCTTCCCAGAATTACTTCTTGGAGGGATTCTAATTCTTCTGTGCTAGGTTTCCCCTATGCAGAAATCCTGTATTCAGGGTTTGTCTCTCTGAAGAGAATCTGTACATAAGCAGCACTGGAAACAAGCTACTTAGAATTACTGCTGAGTATTATGCAGTTTCCTAAATGACCTGAACTTAAGTTAGATATTTATCATTTATTAGCTTGTCATTATAATGTCTTTATAACAGTCATTATAATGACTTGATGAGCCAAGACTTCAAAGCTAGTCATTTCTTCATACACATCCCTGCCTGGCCTCCTGGAGAAGCTGTTGGCAACTTCAGACCCACCACAGATGGGACTGAGGGGGTCCTTGTTGGAGCATGTTACTACTTTAGTAACAACTGTAACACCCTCTCCTAAGCCTGTTTTATTAGTTTATCAGAGTCCTGTGTTGTATTGGTTTCACTGGAATTGTAGATTAAGTACAAAAGCCTTCTGTGTGTGCTCTGGAGTGGAGTCTTCTCTCAGAGCTTTTCACCATGGGGTGCTGCTTGCCAGACTACAAGCTTAGCCAAGCTGTAGACAGCTCTTGACTTGCTGCTAGTTGTTTTTGACACAGACTTGTCTAGCTGAGAAGTAAGGACTTGTGCAGCTCTAGACTGCTGCAGCTGTACTGTTTGTCAAAGTTGATAACTCTTGAAATGGCTTTTCCTGCAGTTGCATGTCTAAATACCTTGATTAGGAGAGGGTGATGCTCAGATATAAACAGTGAGATCTGTTCAACAGATTCTCTGCTTGAGCCAAAGGCAGTGGCTGAACAAAGGGACTTGTCCTATCGTAGGCACTGACACAGCTGCTGTATGCCTCAAGCAAAAGTTCTAAATCGGTATAGTTGAACATGCCACCATCTCAGCAACCACTCAAAACATTCTTGTTAATGGGTGTGCAGGGAATGCAGTGCCTTTCTAATTCACACTAAATTTTCATCCTGATGCAGATACCATTTAATGCAGGTGTCTACTCTATGCATTTGAGGTGATGATAATCTTACCTTATGCTTGCCTTGCTGATTTACTATTTGCATCCTGTTTAAAATAGATGTAGTATTGGGTATAGAAGCTTTCTTCAGGTTCAGTGTTGGAGTTCATAGAAAACAGATGGATTCATAATGTTTATCCTTTCATGAGAGTACCAAAGAGCTTGGATAAACTTTGCACTTTTGAGGAAATCTGATTAGGATTTGCCATGCACTTAGGAAGTCTTGTGCTACAAGCTTTTTAGCAAAAACATAGCAGGTTTAGCACATACACAGCCACTTTCCATGTGGAGTTAACAACAGTTCTAAGCTGGTTGTGCCCCATTACCCTTGGATTCTGCATCAGCTCTCTTCTATGGAGGCTAGACAGTCCTTTTAAAATCTTGCTTTTCCTGTTGTCTCAACCTTACTGTTGCACCACTTAGGAAAGTTTGGCTTGCTGCACAGCTTGCTTCAGTAGAAGTTCAGGGAGAAGTAGTACATGGCCTAAAAGCTACATTCTTTTCCAGGCTGAGCCTCTAGTTGTTGATCTTAAGGACCTCTTCCAACTAATATATAACATGAAACAGAAGGAAGAAGACGAGAAGAAAAAGGTGAGTAAAATTAAAGAAACTGCATTAGATTCTGCATAGAAATAAAGCTTGCTTCAGCTTTGGCTTGGCTTTTGGGCTCTTGTAAGACTTAACACTGAGGTCTAAGTCCAGGATCACTTGAAGTTATTGGTTGGTAGTTGTACTAGCAGTTTGATTACCTCCTAGATCTAGTAAGCTCTCCAAAGCAAGAGGCTTTGGATAATCTACATGATGTCTAAGTACTAAAAGCTGCCTTTTCTTCTTTAGGGTGAAGAAGCAAGTAAGACTGAGGTAAGCCACTCCAACTCTGCCTCACTTCATTAGGTATGCTGCTGCAGCACAACTAGCTTTGACTTTCTTTACACTGCCAGCATTATGGAGGCAATGTCAGATGCCCAATTAAATTGAAATGGGAGTAAAAGGGGCCTACAGAACTAATAATGAGTAGTGATCTCCCTCGTACTTCCTCTTTCCATCGCTTGCTCTTTGAAGCTTGCAAGTCCCTTGCTTAAGGCAAGTTTTGATATTCCAATTATTGCTGACATTGTTATCCATCTATTACAGAATGGTAGCGTAGCACTACCTGCTGATCAAGCTGACAAAACAAAACCGGTAGGTTAAATTTTTGAACTTTATGCTGATGCCATTAAGGAGTTCATAACTGTCTGTCTCCACATTGTGTGGAAAATGCAGTATTTATACATGTGTTTACAGTAGCTATGCATAATGCTTGATTCTTGCTCATGCAAGAACTCTAACAGATATAAATTCTTTCAATATTTCTGGCTTCAAGGGAGTTGACCAGATGGACTTGTTTGGGGATATGTCAACACCTCCTGATATAAGCAGTCCCACAGTAAGTAGAATCTAGCTTAGCTGTATTGACTCTTGCTTTGAGAGCAAACTGGTCCTAGTAATAAGATCTGGTTTTACTTTGTTAGTCCTGGTTTCACTGAGACACCTGTCTAGCTATCATCAGTGTACTAGTGTCTTAGGGCTATAATAGTATCTACTTACTAACTAGAGTAGCTAATGTCGTTCTTAGCCAGCAGAGCTCACTTGAGACTGTGTGACAGATAATTCTATGTTATTAGTCACAGAATGGGTTTGAGTTGGAAACCCAAAAGGTCATCTAGTTCCAACCCCCTGCCATGGTCAGGGACACCTTCCACTAGACCAGGTTGCTCAAAGCCCATCCAGCCTGGCCTTGAACACTTCCAGGGTCAGGTCATCCACAACTTCTCTGGGCAACCTGTTCTAGTGTCTCACCACTCACAGTAAAGAATTTCTTCCTAATACCTAATCCAAATTTACTGTCTTTCAGTTTAAAACCATTACCCCTTGTCCTATCACTATAGTTGCTAATAAAGAGTCTTTCCCCATCTTTCCTGTAGGCCTCCTTCAGGTACTGGAAGGCTCCCTGGAGCCTTCTCTTGTCTTATGCTAAACAACCCCAACTCTCTCAGCCTGTCTGCGTAGGGGAGGTGCTCCAGCCCCCTGATCATCTTCATGGCCCTCCTCTGGACCTCCTCAAGAAGGTCCAGGTCTTTCTTATGCTGTGGGCCCCAGAGCTGAACACAGTAGTTGGGTAGGGTCTTGTGAGAGCAGAGTAGAAGGGGAGGATCACATCCCTCAACCTGCTGGCCACATTTCTTTTAGTGCAGCCCAGAATGTGATTGGCTTTTCTGGGTTGTGAGCACACATTGCTGGGTCATATTCAGTTTTCCATCCACCAATACCCCCAAGTACTTATCCACAGGGCTGCTCTCAACCCACTCATTGCCTAGCCTGTATCAATGTTTGGGATTGCCCTGACTCAGGTGCAGGACCTTGTACTTGGTCTTGTTGAACTTGATTAATTTCACATGGGCCCACCTCTCTAGTCAGATGTCTTAGAAATATGTGCTAGCAGTACATGCCTCTGCTACTATGAGAGCTATTACAGAAACTTTGCTAAAGACCTTTAAAACTGAAGCTCATTTTAAGGACAGGTGAATCCTTGAGTCCCTCAGAGTGGACTTGTGGCCATTTTAGATGAGTAGCCCTAGCTCAAGATGTGGCCTAACTGCACAGAAGTGTGCATAAACCTTGTCATAACTCAGTATGACCCCCAAAATCCTACTGGTTTATTCTGGCACTGTAAGCCACCATCAGCCATGATCCAATTGGTGCTGTCAATCCAGCTAGTGACCAGGTCTTACCCTTCTACTGCCTACTTGGTGGGAGAGATGGCATGTTAACATCTTCCACTGTCAAATAGCTCTCCAATCTTACTCTGAAGCTGAGACTGCAATCTGAAGTCACACTAAGGCAGTGTGATTTCATAACTTGTCAAAACAAACGACTAGAATTCAAACAGGGGTTCTTGACTCCAGTGAAAGCCTAGGTGTAATTAGTGCTTGATGACTCTACAGTCTCTAGGCTGTAAAACAAGTATCTGATATTTAACTAAAGGATCTTAGAAGAGGTGCTTTTAACATTGAGTTTCTGTAACTAAGTAGCTGTGATTTGACCACAGCCAGCAATGCTTGCCCCAGTGACTTTATAAGAGGAAGCTTTAGTGCAACTTCATTGTGACATTGAATACTTAATAGTATAATGTATTGGATACTAGGATTGAGCTTGTGTACTATGCAGCAAGTCCTACATAAAACTAATTTTATTTTTTTTTCTGAACAAATAGGAAGCTAAAGAGATTCTGTTAGTGGATTTAAATTCTGAAATTGAGACCAAACAGACTTTTACAAAAGAGGATCTCTTCTTGAATGGCATCACAACCTCTCTTCCACAACCAAAGCCACAGCCACCCTTCTTGCCTGAGAGTTCTTTCTCTACCAGTCTCAGCTTCTTTCCCACACCTAACCCAGACCCTTTCAGTGATGATCCTTTTGCACAGCCAGACCAATCTGCACTGCCTTCATTTGGTTCTCTAAAATCTCCTGATCGGAAGAAGGAAAGTCTGAGTACCTTGACACCCGTGGGTAATGGTGCTTCAAATGGCGATACTGACTACTTTGGTAAACAGTTTGACCAGATTTCTAATAGAACTGGCAAACAAGAAGCACTAACAAGCCAGTGGCCACTTGAGAGTAAGTCGCCTGCAGCCAGAATCCCAAATGGGGTACCAGAGAAAGAACAAAGTGGCTTTCTTAAAGCCCCATCAAACCTGTTTGTGGAAGGTCCTTCCAAAGAAGTATCTCTGCAGAATGGAGTAAAGCTGGATTCTGAAAGCAATATCCAGCTCATGTCACATGAGTCTATAACAATTAGCCCACCACCACAAAGTACCAAGCCAGGAAGAGGAAGGAGGTCTGTCAAGGTGAACAACATTCAAAAAGTGATATGCATGCTCTTACTGGGAGAATCTGGGTGAAAGAAGCTTTTCTTTCATCACACTGTGTAACTAGCTAAATAGCTTCACAACATACCTACTTCTCTTTTACCTGCCATGCTTACCCTAACCTCTCTGCGGCTATGATATATTCTAACATTAATGAATGCTTCATAGTAGCTATGGTCACTAAATTATATACTCTCTTCCTTAATGCTTTCATACTTCTGTAAAGGTCTGGTAAGTATGCTGCTATGTATATTGACTCTTGATAAAATGCCGGAAACTGTTATGATAGCTGTATGCCCATCAGCCTGTGTTTTCATAACAATGAGGTACTAGTACTAGCTTACAGAAACCTGTGTAGTTTCTCAGTACCTGCCTACTGAGGGCAACCTCAATGACTTGCCTTATTAGACACAGGGTGGCTCTGGGTCACTGCATTTGTCTTTTACTCAAATGCTGCAAAACTGTTGCTGACCTTGCCAGAACTGCAGGGGTCACTGCAGACTGAGCAGGAATGTTCAGAGGGGTAGGGGGCAGAGGGAAGCTCATTATGATGGCAAATAATTCAGTCACTTTAAGTCTTATTCTTTGCTGTTGACTTGTGACTACTGTATATTATACCTACTTAATGCCATGCATCTTAGTAGGCATGAATATAATGAAGTTTGAAACTCTTTTATACTTGGTCTCTAAAGGATACATCAAAGCTCCCTGCTCTGCTCTAGCTGAAATAAAAGCTTGTAGCTCTGGACTAGGGAGTCTTGATCATGCTAGCATGTGTTCTGCCATGCCATCTCACAAAGCTTTTTTTTTCTTTTTAGACTGCTTCGAGTGACTTATTTAGCTCAGACTTCTTTGTGCCAACTACAGAAAGTGTTAGCTCGACCTCAGTTGCACAAACAGGACCTGTGCAAATTAGTTCACTGGACCTCTTCAAAACAAGTCTTACCATACCATCTCCATTGGCTTGTCTAGGTTAGTTCACAATGTGAAGGTCTTGCTCCAGTCTAAAATACCTGCTAACACTAAAACAGGGGTTCCAGTTTTCTTTTGCTTCATGTGTAGTGCCTTGTCCTTTGATCCATGTGCCCTAAAACTATTAAGTTCCTATGTCTGCCCTGAACTATTAAGTTCTGTGAATAGAAGCCTAAGCTCTGCATCCTTAACTGGAACAGGGTTTTTGCTTAAACTTTAGGACAGCAGATTGCTGCTTCAGGTACACAAGGTTCAAGTAAGCCAAGCACAACTTGAGAGGCTAGGGTTACACTGCTGCAGAGTCTCAATAATAATTTACACAGAAGTAACTATACGGCAAATGCATCTGTCAGTTCTGTGCTAGAACTAAGTATGTTCCTCTGTTACATCAACCTCAATTCTGTTCTTTCAGGACTGAAATGCAGCAAAGTAAAAAATACTAACTTCCTTCTCCCCTCGCCCACCCCCAAGAACTTGACTTTTAAGTATAAATCAACACATTTTTGCAAACAGTACATGAAAAATGTTTTGTGGGTACCCTCAGAGTTGATACACTCTTGCTTGAGGTCTTCGGGTCACTGGAGTGCTGTGTAACAACAATCTCTCCCCCAGGTGGCTTGCCATTAACTCCATCGCCATGGAGTCCACAGACATCTGCCTTCCCTCAGGCTGTATCAGTCTTTCCTGGGTCTATGATATCTGCTCAGCCTACAGGATTTATTCAACCACTTGCCTTTAGTACTCCAACACTGTCAAGCTGGAACAAGCCTGCAGCCCCTCAGTCCTCTATGCTCTGGGCAAATCAATCACAAATTCCATCTAGTTCATGGGCGCAGCCATCCAGTGCTATAAGATCCTTCCAGAGTAGTGCGCTCCCATCACCAACGCTACCTGCTCAGACACCATCTGTACTGTCTTCCATGCCAACAACAACTAGCCCACCTCAGCCACCACCTAGAACTACACCTCAGAAGGAGCTCAAGAAAGAAAGTGATGCTTTTGTTGATCTGGATCCACTTGGTGATAAAGAGATGAAGGAAGTCAAGGAAATGTTTAAAGAATTCCAGCTGACAAAGCCACCTGCTGTACCAGCAAGGAGAGGAGAGCAGCAAAGCCTTTCAGGTGCTTCTGGAGCTTTCAGCAGTTATTTTAATAGTACAGCAGACATTCTTCAAGATAGTACATGTCATGATGACATGGAAGCTAGCAAGTTGTCTGCCAAAATGACCGGTAAATTTTTTTTTCTTCTGCTTCAATAGCTGCTCAGGGATTGGGATGGTTGTTCACTAGTCCTTTCTGATAGAACTAAAAATCTGATTTAATGGTTACTGAAACAGCGGGTTGAAGGACTGTGTCCCCTAATAATGTTACAGAATTGATCAATGTTAGTGGCCAAACACTGACATCTAGTGTCTAAGCTACTTGACTAGAATGAGGTAAACTAGGTCTGTATACAATGTTAGAAGTCCCATCTAGCTGAAGTGTAGTGAGGGACAAGCAAGAGATAAAATTGTGAGGTGACTCAAAACGACTTCTGTGTGGGGTTTTTTGTGTATCTAATTAGATGAGCTTTGGTGTTGCTATACAGGCAGAGCTGAGTAGTTGTTAAAGCTGTTAAGTGATTATAGCAGTATATCTCTTTTCCTTAGAACCACCAAAGCCTGTTCTCCAACAAAGTGTGCTGCCAGCTGATGGCCTATTTGAAAGTCAAGCTAAAATGGACCTTTTCGGTGACTCATCTGTAAGTAGTAAAAAAAAAAAAAAAAAAACACACACAAAAAAAAAAACCCCAAAACCAACACTAAAAAATACAACCCTTCTTTCTCCTTAACAGGAGAAACATAGTGCCTGTGTTTGAGCACTGACTTAGTTCTGGCTTTAGAGGCCATGGAACAAAACTTATTGCATGTCTGAGGCTAATATTTAATCTAACAGAGGGCATTTGTTGCAAGAAGGCTAACAAAGCATGATTCTATTTGGCTTGTGCCCATAACCAGTTCCCCAATCTGCAAGCCCTAGCAGGAAGTTCTTCAGTATTGGGAGCTTCTACAAAAGACTGTAAAAGAATGTAGCTGCAGAAGTCTTCCACTTCAGTTATACTTAACTTTCTGTGGAGTAGACTGAGCAGTGCAGACTGTGCAGCTCTCTTGGGAGGCTCCCATGTTCAGTACCCCCTGGGGGAAGAAGTGGCTTAACCACATCACTCCATTTGGGACACAGTACTTGAAGCCCTTCGTGTAAACTCTGGATCAATGCCAGAGTGCTGACCTAAGACGTCTAGCATTTGGCTAAAACAGACCTCATCATGACTATACTGTCTCTGCTCCAAAGAGTGTTCAGTAAGGATGCATGGCTTTTCTGAAAGATACCTTGCCTTAGACTAGGATAACTGCTAACACTGCTTTAGAGCCCTTTTCTCTTGTTAAAGCAGTACAGGTAATGTGTATTTAGCAGGGACTCTGCAGTATTCTTTCCAGAAGGTGTTTGGAACAGGAACTAGCAAATAGAGCTACACAGGGTAAACCTGGAAACCCACTAACAGCCTGTGATCTCTTTTTCCTTAGAAATCTCAGAAACCACCTTCTGGCCCTTTTGGTGATCCTTTTGGCAACCCATTTGCATAGATCAGGTAAGTCTTCCACCAGTAAGGAAACCTATTTCATTCTCTGAAATTGATTCAGAAAACCTTTGGTAAAGAGCTGGCTAAAAACTACACTGGCTTAGCTCTAATGCTCCTCTGAAGTATGGCAAACAGTCCCTAGAAGAACACTTCTGCTAGAGTACGAGTACCTCTACTCAGACTTGTACGTAGCTGCATTCTGGCTAAGCATAGCCAGCTTCACTTTAGAAACAGAGATTTTATTCTTCCACAGACTTTAGTCTCAAGGCCACAATAGATCCAGATTTCCTTTCCTTGATGAAAGTTAATAAGTAAATATATGCTGCAAATTTCAGAGGGGCTCACTAAATACCTTCAGATATCTCTTTAGGAGAGTGTTAGCACACAGTGCCCCATACAACTTTCTGAAGTTTAATCCCCTAAATAATTGTGGGTTTGTACTCTGGGTGAATTGGTGTAAAAACAGAATAACAACTATTATGAGAGCTTTTTTTACTAGAAACTAATGTAACTCAAACTTTTGTACCCTTGACTAGAGAATGTGAACTGTCAAACTAGCAAATCTATTCCTCTGCCACACCTCTAAGTCTTCCCCTGAAATATGGTCTGGCTTCTAACAGAAGACAAGTCTTGCTATTTATTGCTGTAGTTTTTGTTCTCGGTGGCTCTAAGCTAGTTTAAGCAATAAAACTGTAACTTACAGCCATCCTAACCCTAAGTCCTTTTCATCATACTAGGCATAACCAGGAAAGGACAAACGGAGTAGTAACTGGACCTCTTCTCAACATGATTTTTCTACATGTTTCACTTTGCTGTCTGCCACTCTTGCTGCTGTTCCATGATGTCTGTAATCTAAAACATGTCCAGGTGGATTGAAACACGAGTCCTCAAAGAACATGCTGTGAAGATGATAATTCAGGGCAAAGCAAATGTAGAGCTGGACTCATGCTGGAGACCCAAATTCAAACTGGTGGATGGTAATTTTACTTTAGTTCTTTGCAATCTTCCAGAGAGGAGCTTAGCAACACTAAGTCATGTGTCTTGTAAACACGGTCACTACAATTCCTTTTTCTGTAGCCCTTACTGTCCCAAAATACAGGAACTGAATGTACCTGGGGAAGAAGTGTTGCCTGCACATCAGGGAACTGAATTAGTAGCTAGAAGTCCACACCTTAAACAACTAGGTCATTTGCCTGTTATCACGACAGCAGCCAGTTGTAAAGTTAAGTGGACTCTATGCGGTTCTAATTGGTGACTGGACATATGACTTGGTCTCTGAGCCACAAAGGTGTAAACTGTACAGTAGGGGAAGAAAAAATCCAATACTTGTCTATTGAACTCATAGTAAAAATACCATTCTGCCATAGATGTGTAATAACTAACTGTGGGGTCTATAACAGAACTGCTGGAGTCCTGAGTACTAGAGGTCTACACTGTAGGGTCAGATAAGCTGAAACACTTCTTGCAGAACATTAAGGTAGTCCTGGACACTAACTGTTGTCTTGGTGCTAATATGGCTTTTTTCGGGGAGGGAAATCTAGTAGGATGGCTTGGCAGACAAATGGAACAAGCAGATAGGCTTCTTGCGTGTATCTCACAATGTCCCTGATGTTGCTCAGTTTGACTTGTCATATGGTATAGTGTGGCATGTTTCCAGTATATTAGAAAGCAAAAAGACAATCATGGCTTCACTCTGTGCCTAGATTCCTTGTGAACAGATGCTGTTAATGTGTGGTAGTCATCCATCTCTTGCAAACCATGCCTTTTCCAAGGAACCTCTTACTAACAAATCTTTAAATCAGTTGGTTACAACTGACTGTAACAACTACATTCTTGGCCAGTGGTGATGGCTGATGTGTCAGAGGTTTTACTGTTAATACAAAGTATAAACTTGAAATGGTATTGTTAAATCAAATGCCTAAGTAATTGCTGAACTGGAGAGCTAATAAAGTCAACTTGAATACAGCCTTAGTACCGAATTCAGCCAGTCATGCAATTAGTCTTGTATATAAACCTCTCTTGCACTTTCTGTAATGCAAAAAAAGCTATGAATTGAAGTATTTGTCTCAAACTGGAAATGTGGAAACTTATGAATGTTACTGTTACATAAAACTGTAGTATCTCAAGTGATGTTACCTAGTGACATTAAACAAAAGCAACTCTTCATACCAAACATTAGTGTGGCTGTTGATTCTGTCCTCCATAACTCAGTTTTGTGGTCTAGTTGACACTAGGTATTCAAAACCTGCTAAGAATTGTTTCTCACAGGTTCTTACTATAGCTGTCTGATAGCAAAATCTTAAGTCTTTCTGTAGCTTCTTGCGTCAGGCCTGTTCAACAAATGCAGTTCCACAGTAAAAAATAAAATTCCCAGCTGACTTAGTAAACTGTCACTAGAAGCTTGTCCCATTAGCTGCTCAGCCTGAGTTTGCTGCTACTAAAGATGCTTTCTTGCTCCCATCTGCAGGACCATGGAAGCTGGGTACTTGAATTGCATTGCATTCAGAAGTTTCATTAATTTGACTTGTCTATTCCAACTTTGCAGAAGGTCTAAACTGATGCTGGGAAAACTAATTACAACATTTAGCTCATGTTCAGAACAAATTTTACAAGTCCTTTAATGCAGATAGCTAAAAAGAATAAATCCCTTAAAGTTACTGGTTTAGACTAGCCGTTAGTACTGGAGACAGACCTGTAACTGTCAGCGTGCTTTATCACTGAATAAATAGAACAGGTGCTTGTTTGCTTACTTTTAATACTGTTTGAGTCGTATGGTTGAAGGACTGAAAACAACTCCTTGAAAGGGAGTTGGTACCTAGCTTGAAAGATAGGTCTTGTGGTGCTTCATAGAGAATCACTGGGGTTTTTTTGGTTGATTCGTTTTTTGGGGTTTTGGGGGGTTGGTTGGTTTGTTTGTTTTTTTACTTCTTTGTCTGCATGGCAACATGTGATTTAGTATTCAAAGATCTTATTATAACTAAAAAAGCAATTGACTGTCTTGGTGCTTGAGTGAAGGAATATGTTTGCCAGCATTTGAGTTAAGCATCTAAATGACCATTTGCTGGTCAAGCTAAAATTAACATTCTTACTATGCTGGAGTTTTGAAACAGCTGTTGGAATGATCACTAAGAGCTGGTTAGCAGGACCTCTTGCAGGCTGGCCAAAGATGCTTGCTGGTCTGCTAGCTTAGTTTGAATAGCTGTTTGCTCTGATTTAGTCTGTTTTAAAGAACCATGAAATGTGGTGGTATATATACCATCAGTTGAAGCAGATATGATGAAACAATACAGTATTACAAGTGTTTGTCTTGCATTCTTGCTCAACAAATGAGTTGAGTGCAACTGGACTCATCAAGCTGGACTAAGGCTGCATCAGATTTAAGTTCCTCTAAATGAAATTATCCCAGATTAAGGACTGAATAGAGGAAAAAATTGCCTGCCCTATTCTGCACCCTCCCCTCTCCCCGCAACAAAAAGGGGGGAACATAAAAAATTAATTTTTTTTTTACTTACCCATGGTAATTTGCAGTATACTTATACTAGATGATTATTTTAAGCTTGCATCCAGATACTTAATTCTTAACTGCCAAACAGCAGGTTATTTATGAGTTACTTCTGTCTTGTGACTGTGTATAGCACATGATGCCTTAAATCAGGATTACAGCAAACCACTGAATAGGAATGCCCTTCTAAAGAGCTAGCTTGTGGTTTGGGGTTTGGTGACAGTGAAAGCTAGGAGTTTTAGGTTCCTTCAAAACAACAAAAAATTGTGTGGTGTTCTTTTATATTGGCTGGGGGAAGAAGAAAAAAGAATCTTGGGACTTTATTCCTCCAATACTCTAAATGCGGATTCCAAAGATGTTAGATGCTGAAATTGCTCTTGTAAACAGCTCTGCTTTAGGAACTACTTGTTCTTCACATGAGTCACTGCTATGACTGCTTTTTACTAGGCAGTTAACTGTTCCCTAATTAAATAGAAAATGTTTTTCCAATATTTAAAAGGTACTAGTAAACAAAAATGGTTTGTTTTTAATCTTGAAACTACTTTACACTATTTCCCAGTCTCCATGCAGGAAAAAGTGGAATTTTCTGCAAAGTGGACTTTAGAGCATTTACCGTAAGGCAGTTTTGGCCAGTAATTGGCACCGTTCAGTAAGCACTGCTTTTTGTTTGTTCTCTTGGTAATAAATAACAAAAGGAACAAATAAAGAAATTACAAATTCACTCATGGCAATTCTTGTCTATTCAGCTACAAAATGAGAAGCATGCATGTTATCCTGCAGCTTATACCCATACTATGCAATATAGAGGTGGCTGCCTCACTTTGGGGGGAAAGCGGAAGGTAAGTGTTCTTGGTCTTCAGAAGTCTACACTGTTTTGTTTCTCCATCACAGAGCATAAACCTCCAATGCAGATATTTCTAATGGTAGCTTGCTCAGATACCCAATGAAAAAGGAAACTACTTTTTGCTGTATTTCAAGGAGTCAAATAGAAGTGGTTTATTGATTTATTTTGGATGTATGTGGCACAATAAAAGTGACTGATGGCAACTGAAGCTGTGTTCTTGCAGGGAGGTGGAGCTCAGGCAATTGTTTTCTACTGCATGCTGAGTGAGAAAATATAATCTAATCTCAATCTGTTTCTTTCTGAAGATGCACAATCATGCTGACAGTACTTTCTTCCTATTTCATGTCTCCTAGACTGCCTATTTCTAATTCTTTGGAAATATAGCCTTTGTTTTTTCACTGTAGGTATCACAAAAAGAACTAAAGGCTTAGTCCCTACAAAAGTGAAAACAACTGAAGAGCTACACTAGCAGAAATAGAGCTGCCTAGTCTGTGTGTCACTTATGAGAATGGCCAGTGCAAAGTGGTGAAAGAATGTGAGTCTTATAATAGATATATGTACATTAAGAATAAATTGGGATCAGTCTGCTTCAAGATTTAAATTGCAGTATGTGAAGCATTTTGTGATGACATGTGAATACTATCTGATCAACAAAGTATTGCCTCTTGCACATGTGTCTAGGCCTGAGGGTGGCTGCTCCTGTTATTGCTTGAAATACCTGCACAGACTTTGAAGAGCAGCCTTCAAAGCTAGAAAGATTGCTGCTTCCCTCTCTTCTTATGTTTTGATGGTTATTATTATTTTGGCATTCAGATCCTATTAAAGCACAGGTTTGATATATTCAGTTAGAAAAAGTTGAGCCAGAAGATATGATTATTACAGATAGTTCATAGCAGGCAATGTGGGCCAGCAGCTTGACTTCACGTCATACCAAAGACTATGCAGCTCCATGATGGTGCTAGCAACTACAGTTGGCAGAATTATGCCCTCATGTGATGCTATCATGTCTCTAAATTCAAGAGAGCCATGCCTTCTCTCTTGGTCAGTGTTAACTGTCAAACCAAGACTTTTTCTTGAGTCATCAGTTTTGTAACTGATGAACCAAACAGCTCTGTGTTTTGAAGTATGGATCAACAACAAATCACCTAAGCTGCGTGGCTTGAGGGTGTACAGAGTGTATTGTGCAATCCAAGACAAGGTGCAAGAAATTTTGTGTACTGATAGTGAAATGGTTTTTCCTTTCCAAAGACCACTCTTCTGTCCCTCAAACCTCCCCAGTAATGGATAGCAGAGAAGGTATTTTGATTGTTCTTGCCCCAACTGCCACCTTCAGTGACATTCTTCATGAACTGCTTTTATCTCCTCTCCTATTTAAATTGTGTGACTTAATATCTCCTGTTTCAGCATGGTTTTTCAGTAACCCCTTCTCCCTGGGTTTAATGTGGAGGTTAGAGGCTTGCCAATTTTCCTAATATCTTTGTTTTTTCTAAACAGTGATGTTGAATAAAATGCTCTCTCCATGTGTGTTCCTTTGAATTTCCACATCAATCTGGATAGTGGATGCATTGTTGGTGTTTCAGCGTTCATGAGACTCGTTTGCAATGAGCTTTTTCTGATTTTTTTTTTTTTTCCTTCTCTAACTTCAAATAAATCCAAACCCCTAAAACTAGATCTGCAGCAAATCACGTGAACCTTGTACACTATCCTGGAGGGGGATCAAGGGTGTGTGTACATCACTGAATGAATATTCTTCCAGAAGTTGCTTGGTTGGGATTATGTGAAAACCTGTGCTACTTGAAAGGCAGCTCAAAGACTACCATCAACTCTGGTTTGCAGACAGTTGATGGCAAGATTTCTGTTTGCATTGAAACGTTCATCTCAGCCTCTCCTGCCTGGGATTTTTATTTTAGACTCAAAATAATTACTTATAGGACCCTTTGGGAGACCCTTTAGGATTTGTACTAGCTTGAGTCTGATAGTTCCTTTAGGCATTCCTCCTAGACACTGCTTTTCATGGTTCATTCTTACTTCGTGCAAGGGATTTTGGCTGCATTTTTAAGGTAAGTTAAAAGTTCAGAAATGCATTTCAATGTAAACTTCTACAGTACCTAAATACCTGATAATTGCTAGGAATAACATATCCATCTGCCTTTAGAAATCCTATTAGGTGCCTCCATATATCTTTAAGGTCTGTTGTCTAAGGGTTCCCACTCATACTATCTTTAAGGACAATCTGTCAGTCTTCAACCCAAGATGCCAGAATAGATGTTGTTACTCAGAGGTTTACAGTCCTACCTCAGTAAGGAGACGGAAAGGTCATGTTTCCAGATACAGGAAGGAACAAGCTGATCCTCATCCATTTGCAAGACCAGTAGATTTTGATTTCTTCCCTCTGTTCATGTTGTTGTTATGCTGAGTAGTGGAAAAATATTTAATAGAATACTGTACAGCAACTTTTCAAAGCATTGCCTGCTTATTACGAAGTTACAGTGAGTTGTGGTGTTGATGAAGTATTGGTAAGATGAGCTCATTACAGATGAAGGAATTGTTTTTGAAGAGGCTGGAGGGCTACATCAAACTTCAAATACATTACAACTTTGCAGAATTTCATAGAACTGTAGAATACATTGAAAAATCTAGGTTGGAAGGGACCTCTGGAGATCTTGTACAATGTTCTGTTCAAAGCAGGGCCTTAGACTAGGTTATCCAGGGCTCCTGTCAGTCTGTCTTGAATATTTCCAGTGAGGGACATTTTACCATTGCCATGGGTAACCTATTACAATGTTTAATTGTTCTCATGGTAGAGTTTGGGGGGTTTTGATGTTTTGTTTTGGGTTTGTTTATTTTTATATTCAGATTGCATTTACCCTGAAGCAATTTCTGCTTGGTGCCTCCATCTTCTATATAACTACCTTCTAGGACTTAGCCTTTTCTGTAGAAGTTTGTAAGACAAACTGTATACTTATTTTTCTTTCTTATTTTTGAGTTATAAACCTTAATATAGCACAGGGCAAGTGTGACTGCAGTGCAGCTTAAGCTGGATTTGTAATTTCAAAAAACTGTATTAGCTCCCAGGCTGAAGTATAATTCTGATGTATGTAAGCACACATGTTTAGCCAATAGTTGAAATATACCTTGAAGAGTGTTTCAGGATCTGTAAACCTCAGCAGCACTGGACAAAGAAAGCTGGCCCCTAAGTGGGCATATGAAAGTAGAAGAAAAGGCTCAGATTAAAAGTAACATGATTAATCTAATCACAGTCTTTCTGGGTCAGAGCAAAGCTGATCCGTTACCCTATTCCTGATAGTGATCATTAAAGGTGGCTCAGGGAAAAGTGTGAGAACAAGGCAGGTATTCAATGCCATCTCCCAAGTTCCCAGTGCTTTCAGCTGCCAACCAGTGGGTTATTGATTTAGGTGCTCAGAGTGCACCAGAGAATTAGTGAAAGGGAATTCTGTGTAAAATGGACTTTTCACAAGGTTGGATCTGCATCCTCTATGAGGTATCCAAATTCCTGGTGCCAGGCACACAACAAGACTTCACACTTCCCTACCAGCTAAGAGTTTGGGAGGTCCCCATTGTATGGAGAGAATTCTTGATTCTCTATCTTATTTCTACTGTCCACAGATATTGGGCATATTTGTGCTTATTGCTGTTTCCTTTTTTTCAGAATCCCACCTGTTAAAAGCAAGATCCTCAGCCAAGGATCCATTCACTGCAGGCCCTACCTTGAAGTCAGGAGACTTCTGGGAAGAGAGTTGTTTAGGAGTAGCAGGCAAGACAGTGGGAGTGCATGATGCAGATACTTCCAGCAGCAGTGGTGCGTGTTTACTGCTGGTGTGTGTGACAGGGGAAAGTCTGAGGCATCAGAGCCAGTCAGGGTCAGATAGTGTATAAAAGGTTGCACAACAACCCTGTGATCCCTGAGCTGTTTAAGATTCAATAACTGGAAAGAGGCATAGGTCGATTTAGGGTCTCTTGTAACAAGTTACTATGTATGTAACCTGAACATACAACAAATAGCACCAGAAAGCTGAACCAACTGGTATATCTTTCTTGTCCAAACTGCAGATTTCTCAATCTTGTGGAATCAGGTTACATCTGTTTGGACTCCTGAAATATTTGTACAAGGGAATGGGGTCAAAGAGTGGAGGGCAAGGCCCTGCCTCCAATGAAAGCCCATACATCACGCTGCAGGTGGTGCAGATCTGCTGTTACGACCAGGGCTGGACAGACCAGGTAGGGGTCCTGGTGAATTCAGAACTCCCTCAGGCTAAATTAAGGTGAAAGGACACCAAATGATCAGTTAAAACATTTTATTCACAGCAGAAGCAAACTGAACTTTGAAGGCATTAACAGCAGGTGATGGGGATTCTCTTTTAACAGGAATTGGCATGGAGCAACCTCAGTGACCCGTGTAACCCGTGGTAACCATATACATCAATTCAGGGAAGAAGGAGATCCCTCCTGTTGGGTCACGAGGTTCAGAGCAGACCCCCTTGCTTTCTAGACTCCTTCTTAGAGAAGAGCCCAGGGGTGGCTGGATCCACTCCTAGTCCCAGACTTGGTCAATGGTTTACATCTTAAAGGGATGAGATGTAGGGATTGTGGAAAAGGAGAAAGAGAGAGTGAGACAGAGAGAGGAAAAGGAGAGAAAGACTTTACCAGTCCTGGGTCTAGCATTGGTCCAGTCAGCCTGGAGGTCCAGTTCCAGTGGGCATATGTGTGTGGGGCTTCAGTTTGTGTCCTTTTATCATCTCCTTGCCCCTCCTTCAGGTGGGCACTCAAACTCATTCAGCTAATTAGGTGTCCTGCACGGTTTGTGCTTTCAGAAACTTTAGGAAATGGGTTGGTGGGCTTGGGGGTCATTTAGGGAGGAACTTCTTCCCTGCAGACATGACCACTGTTTGATCTTTGGCCATGCATGGTGAGCTGCCCCGCTCAGCGCCTCAGAACAGGGAGCTGCGCACCCTCCAGCCTGCCCTCCCCATCCTGTTGCTGATGTCCTGTGCTGATCTGTGCTGATCTGCTTCTTTTCACCTGTGGTTCCTTGCTAGGCAGGGTTCATTGTTATGCAAAGTTCGTCATTAAGCAGAACTTGCCCCACCACAATGTTTGAGACATTAACTCTTTCAGTCTCTCACACGATCCAATGTCTCAAACACTGTCTGTATAATCTTTGTGGATTCTCCATAGTCTTTGCCCAGGCTGGTGATTTAGATGTAAAGAAAGAGGAGAGAGACAGAAGAGGGAGAGAAGAGGGAAGAGATGGCACGGGTAATCATACAGTGAACAATTGCAAGGCCAAGCGTTATGAACAAAAATGCACATAACAACATGAGTCCAATGCTAACAAGTCATTTCCCCCACCCCATGACTCCCAGGGACATTAGGAGAGAGGTCAGCAATGATCCTCTGTTAAACTGGCCTCTTGGTTGCATCGCTTGGAAAAGTTCTCCAGCCTTGTCTGTAACTTCTCTCATCTTCTTTCATGCTTCTTCTAAGGAGGTAGTTGCGTTGTGTATAGTGAGACAGCATTCTCCATCTGTGAGATTTAACATCCCATATACCCCATGTTCTTTTAACAACTTTACAAGATTCAAGTTTTCCTCCTCAGGGAAGAAGACAAATCTTTGAATTGTCAGAGGAAGGGGGTTTTTTTTAGTGCCATGAAAGGTCCCCCGGAAGCATTGTTCCGGGAGCAATTTGGTTTACCAAGTTTTATCACAAGATTGGTGATGTTTAGATTAATGAGGCCGAATTGAATTCCGTTGTACAAACACCTTGACTGGTGTCATTCCAGAGGTGTATAAAACCTTGAATCAAATTCCAAGATAAATCTGGAGAATCTTTTCCCTGTCCTCCAGTGGAAAGGATCAGGATGAGGAAGAAGTTTCCCCAAAGCATTTTTCCCTATAATAACAGACAGAAATTACAAGTGACAATAAACTGATATCACAAATAACAATTATTATAGTTAAGGCTAACACGGGTCCCTTGCTGCCTCTCTCCATTTCTCTTTTGTTCTACAAAGTGCAAATATAAATAAAGCATACATAGATTAAAACGAGGGTATTATCCATCATGTGTGGATTCGGTGGTCTTTTCCATGTGCATTGGTTGCTATCCACGCATACAAATTCAAAGGGGTTTTAAGGGTCCGAGGCACCTCTCCTACTGTTGAGAGGTCCACCAGAATGGGTTGTCCTGGGTAGTATAAGGATTTTACCGGGTCTTTTGTTTCCCTTTCCTCTGGGAGTAGAGAGGGGGGGTTGAGGCAAAATGCAGTGAGCTTGAGACATCCATTTTCTTCCCAGTGACTGTTCACCTTTCCTACAGCATCAGGGAGCCATGGGCATCATCTGGAATCATGGGGCCTAAGGACACACTTTAGCAACCTATTTGTCCTCTCCACTATCCCATTAGCTTGAGGGTAGTAGGGGGTGTGAAATACCCACTGTATTCCTTCACCTTTTGCCCATTCCTGCACCACCCCGGCAGTAAAGTGGCTACCCTTGTCTGGTTGGATCAACTGGGGTTTAGGCAGATAAGTGAACCATAGCTTTAATCCTTTCACTGTGTTGTCCCCAGTTGCTCTTGCAACAGCTGCCACTTGGGTAAGTCCCGACACCACTTCCACCCTGACAAGAACATATTGCTTCCCATCTGACTTCTTGAAGGGCCCTATATAATCAATTTGCCAAGTCTCCCAGAGTCCCTTTCCGTCTCTTAGGTGGAGAGGGGGTTCTCATAAGGGATGTCTTTCTAGCCCAGTCAGGCACTGACTACAAGCAGAAATGATCATATTACACAATTCCTGAGTAACTGGCCAACCTCTGCCACTGGCTTCTTTGAAAAGATCATCAACCCCTGAATCACCACGCTTCACATGTAACCACTCTAACAGGTGTCCCCACTCTTCTTCGGCTCCTGGCTGCCATCGCAGCTAAGCGAGTTAGAAAGTCTACCCATTCCAGATGTGTGCTGGGTGATTCCCCCCTTGGTGTGTGACTAGCCATCCCACCAAGAAAGCTCCCCATTTGGTGATATTCAAAATCTCCTCCCATTTTTCTCTTTGCCACGCAGGTACCTGCTAAACCTCCCACTGATTCTGTTCCCAGAAAGGGAGCCACTCAGTGCACCTGTTAAACACTGCATACGAAACTGTATAAACAAATACTGGTTATCCATTTTCAGCTTCTCTTTTTACCACATTCCAAACCGCTATCACTTCCCCTACCTGGGCACTTCCCTCACCTACTGTTATGATTTGGTCCCCTGAGTTAACATGCAGGGCTACTGCTCGGTGCTTCCAGATCTGTTCCTCTCTTTTAGAAGATGCGTCAGTGAACCACACATTTTTTAGATGAGATTCGAATGGAGGGGCAAGTTTTATATACGAGGGAGGAAGTTCTTGAGTTAATTTTGTCTCAGACAGTTCTTGTATTTGGAGTGTTTTAGGCCCTCCCTCTTCTATTTGGCATGTGTGATAATAATGATCTAGCTGTACATACCATAACCTGATGGTTTCTTGCTGTGCGACTCCTACAGGGGGTGGGGTTCCCATCAATATTAGTTTTAAAACCTTAAAGGGCCCTCTCAGGTTAACTGGTTGCTGCCGTATAATTTTTTCCACCTCTTGCAAAGCTAGGTTGACCACAAAGAGGCCCTTTTCCCAAACTGAGTATCGTTTCTCTGCATCTTTAAAGCTACTTGAATAGAATCTGATAGGCCAAGTCAGACCTTCAGGTCCACGCTGCCACATGTGTATTGATAGCCCATGGATCGCAAAATCCCATTCAATGCAGAGTGGGTCTGTTGGATGAATGGGCCCAAAGGCCTGGTACACCCCAGCTTCGAAAATTAGCAATTTTAAGGCTTCTTTGTGGACCAGGGTCCAATCCCAAGAGACCCTTTTGTGTGTTATATTACACAGGGGTTGGGCTATGATAGAGAAGTCAGGGATGTGTTTCTTCCAAAATACCAACACGCCTTAGGCGTGTTGGAGTTCTTTCTTATTTGCAGGCATTTTCACTAGTTCAAGGGTGGTCAAGGTTTTGTGGGGAATGCACACTGTCCCACCCCTCCACCAGATACCCAAGAACTTCACTTCAGAAGATGGGAGTTGTATCTTTTTGTTTGGAACTTGAAGTCCTAATTTTTCTAGGTGAGCAATTATCTCTGTTTGGGTCTGTCCCTCTACCTTGGTATCAGGACCACCAATTAATACATCATCAATATACTGGTATACTTTAACCCCTTCTGCAGGAGTAATTTTAGTGAGCTCTTGAGCCAATCCATAATAAGCAATTATTGGCGAGTGCCGATATCCCTGGGGGAGATGTATAAAAGTGAATTGTATCCCTTCCCAAGTAAAAGTGAAGCGGTCCCTATCGGCTTCCTCCATAGGGACCATAAAGAACATATCTTTTACATCAATGGTGGCTAGGATCTGGTGGGCTTGTTCTTGTATTGTTGCAATCAGCTTGGCCATGTTAGGCATTGCAGCTCTTAAGGGATGTGTATTAGCATTCAAGCGCTGATAGTCGATTATTAACCGCCATTTTCCACTTGGTTTGCAGACTGGCCACAATGGAGAATTGTAAGGTGAGTAGGTTGGGACAATTATTCCCTGTTCCCGTAGCTCAGTTATTACAGGGGCAATCCCCTCTCTCGCCCCTAATGGCAAGTCATAAGATTTCACATTGAGTATTTTTGAAGGTGGGAGTGCAGGCACCAACTGCAAAAGCCTCATTGAAGCTGCAGGGAGTCCAAACTTCCATTCCTTCCCCTTGGAGTCTATCCATGCTCTTCCTTTCAATAAGTCAAGCCCCAAAATGTTTGTTGGGTAGGTGTCCCAATATCATTATAGTTTCTGTTGCAGTCTCTTCTCCTGGCAACCAACACTTGACCCAGGCAGTTGCCTGGAGCTGAGAGTTTCCAAAAATGTCTGTTACCGAAATTTGTTTTTTGTCAGCGACTGTGCAATTACGATTGGCAACATCCATTTGGAGTTCCAACACCTGAGCACCTGTATCTAGCAAAAACATGACTGGGGTCTTAAAGGGGCCTAGGGGAAAAGTAATTAACAGGTCCCCTTTATCGCTTTCTGGGAGCCTTCTCAAATGGTCCCACTGGCCGTCCCCCGGCTCACTTGTTGGGGATGGCAGAGGGGGTTTCTTTACTCAGGGACGTCCGAATCAATCAATTTAGCCTCCTGAGGAGCAGGCAGGGTTATGTTTCTGGGTTCCTCAGATGGGGGAGAGGGGTCTTTGAAGTTTGAGGGATATAGGGCCCCTTTTATTTTGTCCCAGCCTTTCATAAGATCTTCAAGGTTGGGAGTGGGCAACCTGTTCATCACCTCCCTGGGGATTCCCTTTGAGATACACTCCATCCACAGTGCATATCTTTTATTATTGGAAGGCCGTGTTGGTCTGCCTGGAGGAGGGGATCAAGAATTGTGTGTGGACCTGGCTTTTGTTTTTCCATTCCCTTCCACCCTCCTAAGGTCTGCTTTGGATTTTGTCTCTCCCAGAGTGGTGAACCCCATTCGTCTCCCACAATTAATCAACTCCTGTGCTACTTCTCCCCATGTCATCTCTGGTGGACCTCCCCTTCTTCGGGGTTGGGGTGCTCTTAAGCGATCTTGTAATTGCACGGCATATAATTCCAAAGCATCCAGCAATCCCCTTATAAGAGGATGCAACCTTTCGGAGTCTGCCACATGTTGCATGGGAGAGGGCTGTTGCAGAACCAGGAATTGATCATGCATCACCTGGAGACACGCAGCTTTTTGTACGCTCTCTAAAATGTGACCCACTGTAGGCATTTTGAGAAGGGGTCTCCTGTCTCCACAGGGTCCAATCCACCTGCCCATATGCTGCTCTTTGGGTCAGGGGCCACGGCTCTGTATTGTCATTTGTAGTTAGGAAAACCCCTAGACCCCAACATCCTCTTGCCTCATCCTCACTTAGGAGGTTGCAGTCGCCCCTGGCAAGGGATACTCTCCACACATATTCAGTTTCTGTTTCTCAGGGTCCCTCGGAAATATTTTTCCTGAATTTTGGTGAAATCGGTGGGGGAATAGGGGATGATGCAGGTGGTAACTTGTTGGGGTCCTCCTCGACCACCGTCCACAGTCTTGGTCTTAATCAAGGGTCTCATCACTGATTCCCCTGTCCCAAGTGAAAATATTTTCCCTTATACGTCCTAGGTCTTCAAAAGGGTATGCTTTCGATTCCTTTTCCCCATCAGAGTCAGCACCCACATTTTCTACAGTGATCTGGGAGTCAGTTCCATCTAATTGCTCTCTTAATACCCTTTCCCACTCCAGAGCCTCAAAGCAGTATGTAGTCTCTGGTTAGCCACTTGCTCGGTGGTGAGTTGGTCAGAGAAGTTCCTCTTCTCATTTTCCAATTGCTCCTGCAAAGCCTTCACTGACTCTTGAAGGGATTTTATCATGTCCCCTTCTCTTTCTCAGGCCACACATTTGTCCTGTTGTGCTGCCACTAAGCGGCGCCTAAAACTGGACAAACCTATGCCCTCCCTTTTCCTTGCTTCACCCTTCGTTCTTTAGCCAAAATGAAAATTCTGTCTGCTATTGTGGATCGTGCCAATTGTTATGGGCCCAAGTCGTAGCAGGGGAAGATGGCTGGGCATTGTAGCCATCTATTCTTTCGAGGCGACGGGTGCAGTCTATGGTCTGACCTCCCAGGGAGGCCATAATGAACACACAGTTACAGGGATCATAACACTTTATTAAGTCCTCTGAGGACTATCTCTACAGTTGGACCTCCCAGGGAGACTGTAATGAGATCAGATCCTTTTTATTAAGTCCTCTGAGTACTATCTCCCCTTGTGTATGATTCCTCTCAGAGAAGGGCCACAGTAATGACCTAGTCCCAATGATCGCTTTAGCAACACAGAGGGAGTTCTGCCAACTACACCAAAAAAAGTCACGACCCAGGCTGGACAGACCAGGTAGGGGTCCTGGTGAATTCAGAACTCCCTCAGGCTAAATTAAGGTGAAAGGACACCAAATGATCAGTTAAAACATTTTATTCACAGCAGAAGCAAACTGAACTTTGAAGGCATTAACAGCAGGTGATGGGGATTCTCTTTTAACAGGAATTGGCATGGAGCAACCTCAGTGACCCGTGTAACCCGTGGTAACCATATACATCAATTCAGGGAAGAAGGAGATCCCTCCTGTTGGGTCACGAGGTTCAGAGCAGACCCCCTTGCTTTCTAGACTCCTTCTTAGAGAAGAGCCCAGGGGTGGCTGGATCCACTCCTAGTCCCAGACTTGGTCAACGGTTTACATCTTAAAGGGATGAGATGTAGGGATTGTGGAAAAGGAGAGAGAAAGAGAGAGCGAGACAGAGAGAGGAAAAGAAAAGAGAAAGATTTCACCAGTCCTGTGTCCAGCACTGGTCCTACCAGCTGAGGGGTCCAGTTCTGGAGGGGGGGCACACATGGGGCTTCAGTTTGTGTCCTTTTATCATCTCCTTGCCCCTCCTTCGGGCGAGCACTCAAACTCATTAGGCTAATTAGGTGTAACCTTCGAGAATTGGTTCGGTGGGCTTGGGGGTCATTTGGGGAGGAACTTCTCCTTCCCTGCAGACATGACCACTGTTTGATCTTTGGCCATGCATGGTGAGCTGCCCCACTCAGCGCCTCAGAACAGGGAGCTGCGCACCCTCCAGCCTGCCCTCCCCATCCTGTTGCTGATGTCCTGTGCTGATCTGTGCTGATCTGCTTCTTTTCACCTGTGGTTCCTTGCTAGGCAGGGTTCATTGTTATGCAAAGTTCGTCATTAAGCAGAACTTGCCCCACCACAATGTTTGAGACATTAACTCTTTCAGTCTCTTACAAGTGCCAACTAGCTGGGCTCAGCAAAGAAGGTCCCATTGCAGAGCAGAGGCAATAGCATTAACCTGGAGAGGTGCAGAGAGAGAATTGCTTCGTGGTGGATGAATACTTGGCATGTAAGGCCAAATTGTAATAAATTACAGAGAGCAAACCAGGCAAGTCAGACTTCAGTGCTCCTCCATTCCTTTGCTTTCCAGCATTGTTACCTGTGAAGAGAAGGTCGCCAGTAAACTATTGGCCTTGGTTTTTAAAATTAACAAGTCATTTTACGGTGTATCAGTTTTTAATGTTGAACTGTGGGTGCTTTAAAGAAACTCAATTTCTATGAAGTGATGGCATTTCACTTACTGAGAGCCAGGAGTTTCATGGTATTTAAAACTGGCACCAAAATGAAGAGTCACTTTAGAAAATATAGACTTAACTGGCAAAGTATTCAACTTGGCAAGCTGAAGAATACTTAGATAGCTAAACACTTGCCTGTTTTTTCCAACTATAAAAGTTAGCCTATTGGCAAATAATACCTTTATTTATGAGCCTTCTTTCAACTCAGGAAAGCATTTAAACTTTTATCTAGAATTAGGGCAACCCCATTAAAGTTAATAAGCTCAAAAATCACAAAGATGTACTGAATTGCTACGTCTACTTGAGATGTGCTGCTGTGCCTTTGTCTTCAGCTTTAAATATGGGAAACACAGCCACTGTCTGAATAGGGGAACTGCAGATGTTTTCTGTGTATTATTGTTTGATCCTCCAATAACATGACCCACCAAAAAAGCAGGAGTACACACAAAGATCTAAAAAAGGGGAAAAGATCTGGCTTATTAAGTCTTCAAAATTTTTTTAATGTAATTTTAAACCACCAAAGAATTTAAGATTAGGGAGCTCTTTATACATCTAAGTACCAAGTACTGCTATGAAAATGAAGCAGAAAGTGGCTTGAAGATGCTTCCAAAATCCAAAATTGGTCTATGCTTAAACACAAACTGACATGTGATTTTAGAGTACTGCCCAGGACTGTACCAGAATGTTTTGTTTCACAGCTCTTCAGAAAAAGCTTTCCACAGGGGAACAAGAGAACTGAATGCTCCATCTCCAATAGATTGTAAGCTGAGCAGCTGGAATGCATGGGGGCCCTGTGACCCCTGCACCTATCAAAGGGTAAGCTACAGTTGGAAGTCTTTGGTCCAAAGCCACAACCAAAGGGACATCATCTGTCTGCTTTTTGGTTATGGGACAATATCAGATTGCAACTCTTAATATTGTATGTTCATGATTTGATCATTTCAGATCTGATGCCATAGGAGTAAGAGAAGACTACACCCAGATGACCAAAACTGGTCAAGTGTTCTCATTCAAAATGTTTTGTTGATAGAAATTATCTATTTTGGCCATGTGGATGTTTCTATTAAGAACATTATTTTTCAACACATTTTCCCTCCTTAAATAAAAAGCAATTTTTTTTCAAAAGCAGATTTTTATTTTCTTAGGGGATTTCTTCTTATGAGACTTCAAAAAAATGAAAGATTTGAAAGCATACAAAATATATATGATGCATTTCCTCTCTGGATTGAAAATAGTGAAATGAACTACATAGTGAAAAATAAGCATCTCTACATACTTGCTAAGACATTATTATTAATTCAGTGTTCCTGTACACTTTTATACCACAAGCTGTGCCTATGCATTTTCAACAAAAGATTTCGCCAAAGATGCTTCATCTTGAAAAGTTCTAAGTTAAGCTGGAAATCCTTCAGTTCTGGTAGTTCTCTTTTCTCTCTAAACAATGTTAATAGTGTTATTTATCCTTCAAGTTTCGCTCTAGACGTATTGAAAGATTCGGACAGTTTGATGGAAGACCATGCCTGGAGACCTTAGGAGATACACAAAGCTGTAAAACCAGCCAAGTCTGTCCTGAAGAACCAGAACAAGACTGTGGTACTGACTTTGAATGCAATTCTGGTAGGTTTTGGTTTTGTGCCACAGCGAGTATGCAGTAACTCAGGAAACCACATTTACTTAGTTCTGTGAAGTTAAATCAGTTTCCCTTGAAGACAAAATATATACACAAAAAGAGAGATACACTTCAGTGCTTTTCTAGTTGGGGATCATTTCCTGAAGCAGTGCCTTATCCCCAGTGTGTAGACAGGTGGGTTGCAAAGCCACAACACCAACACCCCAGCATGAGCAATGCTTGAGAATGGGTACATTCTTCTCATCTCCCATTACAATTTACATCTAGTTTAAATTCTTCTCCTGTAATTTCTACTCCACAGTTAAAAGTTGACCATACTATGAGTGTTCTTTCTCCTAGCATAACTGCTCCACCTGCTACAGAACCACTGTGTTATGAAAAATCATTGGATAAAACTAGGACAGAAGGAATTTTAACAAAAAGGATAGGGAGTTTTACTGACCGAAGTGGTATGTATGATAGATGCTAGCTGGAGACCAGAATGCCTCTAGATCCAAAGTAAGATGTAAATTTGTAAAGTGATATGTGCATGGTATATGAATGAACGTAATGTTCAAGATTCATCATTAATCAAAATAAAATAGGAAAATTTCATGGTAATAAAGCTAGTCAAAACAGAAAAGGAAAGACGGTAAGTGAATTTTGAGTCCCAAGCCATTGTCAGTATTGTCTTTATCTCTGATACTGTGATGTGCAAGTAGAGAAAGAAAAATTAGAAAGTATGTGTTTAACTACTAGTTCACAGCCATTGTGTGGCACTTACAGGTAAAGCAGTTGATACCAGCAAGTGTTGTTCTATTATGCTAGGGCTAAATTTACCCAAAATCTTTAACTCCTGTAGAAAGAAATCAGTCTTTGTAAAACCTGTAATACGCAACCTCAGGAGAATTACTACTTCACTGTTGCTTTAGAACACAAATCGCTATAGTTTTGGACACTAGAGTGTCCAAATAATATAGCCCAATGGCAACAATTTAAACAATTTAGAAATAATTCTTTGTTGATATTGAATTAATATATTCCTGTATTCTCTTAATACAAGTTTAAAAAACCCCAACACTAATAATCAAAGGTTAATATAGAAAAAATCATAGGGAGTAACAAATTTCTGCAAATGACAGTAGTTCTCCTGTCACTTACTTTCCTTAGCCATCCTAGTAAACTCATAAATAAATATAGTAGTATTAGGTTTTCTCATTTGAAAGAGGCAGGGTGTAGTACTCGAATTGCTCCTGGCAATAATAGAACTATACGAAGAGGAAGATCTCAATAAAGAGTAGCTGGGGGTGTCATTTAAAGTCCATCTTGGAAAAAAAAGCATTCATTCAATGTTTTATTCTTTGATTAGGTCGATGTATAAAGCGACGACTTGTGTGTAATGCAGATAATGACTGTGGAGACTTTTCTGATGAAGATAACTGTGAATCCAACCCACGATCACCATGCCATAACCATGATATTGATGTGTCTGAAATTGGCAGGACCGCAGGGCAAGGGTATGTAATGAATGAAAAAGTACTACTGGGCCTTGTGAAGAGTCTAGGACTGTCTCCAAAGCCAGCTGAAAGCACTGGGGCAAGCTGACATTCCCAAAAGTGGAATCTGAATTGTGTTCACATTTGTATTCAGAAATGCTATGTAGCTTTTGGAAGAACACCTAACTACTGTTTTATTTTGTATACTTGCAGAAGACAAAATATTTCTACAGACAGTATAAATCAATTATTATGTTAATACCCAGAATCATGAATGGATTACATGAATATACTTACAATATTTATTATTTAAATCTAAAGCTTATAGATATGTTTCAAGTGATATTTCATAACGAATCAGTCATTCCCAATTACTTTACTAACATGCCTGTCTAAAAGGGAGAAGATGTATCTTGATTATTTATACAATGGGATGACTTACTGCAACACTCTGCCTGCAGCTTTTTTCCAGTATTGCATTCTCCACTTCCCAGATCTTCGTTGTTCACAGGAGTTTTCCTCATTAATCTAAGTCAAAAATTAATCTTTCTATTCTCATACTCTGCTGGATTTCTTTCTTTTCAAACAAAAAGTGTGACACATTGTTTATCTACAAATCGAGTTAGAAGGCAGCTATCCAAACTGGACAAATGAAAATAAAAGTATACTAGAGCACCACCTTGTGTTTAAATGAAAAGGATACATCCTTTTCATTTAATTTTGATAATGGTATTACTGCACAAGAGGAAAAACGCTGCTCTTGTAGCATGGGGAAGTAAGCCAGGTACTTAAGCATTTTTAGAAGTAGCTTCTTTATTATTTCTATTATAATCCATTACTAAAATCTTCCATGAGAAAATGTACAGATGTGCAGTAGTGATGCTGGCAACTTTGATGAATTGATAACCACTTTCTGCACTGAGATAGGTATATGGACATGTATCAGACATAAATATTGGAAATGCTGAAAAAATTCAAATCTTTGAAACAGACACAGGAAGGCAAAAAAGGGATATAGAATCCTTCAAGGAGCAGTTATTTTTCAAAGTATCTCTTTTACATTTGTAGATAAATGCATAGAGCTATGGAGCCGATATGCCAGCTTTTCTGGATTTGTAGTGGTTCAGATTTCCTCTCCTCTGCTCCAGGGAATTCTATTACTCCACCAGGTCACACCCTGGTAGAAAAGACAATGCTAGGAGTAGCTGTATATTCCTTCTACATATTTGAGGGATCTTGTATACACTTGATACCAAAGTTCCTACCAGCAAAAAAACTAATATAAGATATGGAAAAAAAAACAGGTTAAAAGTAGCTGTTGAGATGTCCCCTTCAAACCTATAAGGTATGCTTCCTTACAGATACATTGGTCAAGAAGAAATGGCTTTTACACCCTTTTATTCCTAAAGTTCTCACTGTGTTTGATGTTTAATATCTACTTTTATTTGTTTATTTTTCATACGTGGCCCTTAAAGTGCTTTACAAAAGAGGTATGGTTGTCTCCATTACACATATAAGAAGACCACAAGAGATGAGGCATGCTCATGCTGCTGTGGATGAAGCAAGATTCAGTTCCACAGTTAGAATCTCCATCTCTTACAGAATCTGTCTTTTCCAGTCATAACATCATTGTCTACAGGCTATGGGTGCTGACACCTCCTTTCCTGAAGTGTAACATCTCCTGTATTTCTCTTGTAGAATCAATATTCTAGGAATGCAGCCAATGGCCAGCCCATTTGACAATGACTTTTTCAATGGTCTTTGTGAAAGGGTGCGTGATGGAAACACACGGACATACTACCGCAAGCCATGGAACGTGGGTGTTCTCAATTACGATGTAAGTCTAAGTCCTTCTGTACGAACTAGGATGTGTTTAAGTGAATGATGAATCCTGACATCCTCTTGGAAGACTCTGCATATCTCTTGAGTCAGGCAGCAGCAGTTTTTTAGCGTCAAGGTTTTGATAAAGTCCAGAGGGAAACAGGCTATATTATCATTTGCTTTAGCAGTTAAGCTCAGTTGTGCCAGATAAATTCCCACATGTTCATTGCTGCACCCATGCCCAGTAAATGAAACTATCTTTCTGGAATGTTTACAATGTGAGTGGATGAGATGAACAGGAGAAGTACAGAAAGGAATATGATACCTAACTTTTACTGGGTAGAGCAGCAAACAAGCTACTTTCTCAAGGACACACAAAAGACACTGATAAAAACGCAGGAATAATATTATGGTACTCTGGTCCTGCTTAGGCTTTCTAATGAGTGATGACCTTCTCTGTCCCACTGAAAAAAAAAATCTTATAGGCTTTTGAGATTCAGTCTATGACTTCCAGTGAGGTATGAACACCAAAAATGTTAACGATCTTAGAAACATCAATGTCAGATGCCTTTCAGAAATCAAAGCAGTATTTTGCTTACCAAATGCTTTGCCTATCACTGTAAGTAGGAACTCCATAGAACAATGACAATTTAAACCAGATCCTGCCCAAAATGATTATATCTGACCCAGACATCATTGTTCATTTTTTATTTTGATGCATAACCATTTTCAGTTACTAGAACTCTTATGTTCTGTTAAAGTATACAAAAATAAACAACACTGAAATGGGTATTCTGAATTAGCTATTGCCTGCTATAAGAAAAGAAAGCAAAATCATAATTTTGATTCATTTCAGATGTCAGAACTTATTAGCAAATCTTGTTTGCATTCTAGGAAGGATACGGAGACTACTGCTCCTTACATGTAAAGGAACTGTTGACACACATAAATTACTTTGAAAATGTTACATGCTGAGATTTAGCACTCACTGAAGTATTGACTCTGAAGTTTTCTGTTTAGTTTTGAATGACTGAGCTGACCCAGATGAGGTGATTTGGGGAAGGGGTGGTATTTCCACTTATTTTCTTTTAAAAGAAAAAAGAGCTGTAAGAAAATGTATTGCTACACTATGTAAAACATACCACTTTAAAGTGCTGTGTAGATTTTTCTATTACTGCCTGTTTTGTTTTCTCATACAACCTTTTCATTATCTTTTCTAAGACAAAAGCAGACAAAACCTTCACATCTGTGTTCTACCATGACCGTGTAAAAATGTTACGGGAAGTTTATATAGAAAAACAAAAACACTTTAATGCTGACCTGTCTCTGAAATACACACCTACTGAAGGAAGAGTAACAAAAATGGATCAGAACAAAAGTTCAAGTATCACTATAACAAGAATTCAAGTTTAAGCTCTATCCTGAAAAGCTCCACAGAAAGGGTAAGTTTAATCAAACTAAAGAGTTTCATGTAACTATTTTACAAACAGTAAAATTTACACAGTGTTAGAATAACACAATATTAATCTTTCTAAGTATTTGAGTTGCCTGCTGCTTTTCTGCCATTTATTCACAAAAAAAGAGAAATACTGGTAATACTAGGGTTAAGATTTCAGATGTGGCCAAAGAGTAACCAAATCTAGATTAATTTTCCCACTGTTTACCCTTGACTAGCAACCACCCTCATCTTCAACATGGGCTTGATTGTGAGAAAAGGCCAAATATCTCTGATCTTATCTTGATTAGAGAGCAGCTCTGATCTAGTGCAGTGTGGGCAGATTAGGTCAAGTCCTGGGATAGAAATTGCCACTGAGCAGGCCCATGCTAGGTAAAGACAAAATAGATGTAGAATAATAACTGAAAGGTCAGATCTCAGCCATTCAGGTATATCTGTAGTAATAAACTACCTTGGGCTAAGAGGCACGGGCATTAGCACTGGCACACGATAATCCACAGTTTTACTGGCACACTACCATGATTTTGGTATGTGCCAGCTCTCCTGTTCTCATAAGAAATGCCCGTCCTGTGGTCCCCTGCAGCGTGTTTGAAGGGAATGTTCCCAGTAGGCAGTCTGGAGGAAGCAAGCCTATTTTGGAATTGCACACAAGCCATACCTCTCTACCTGTCCTTTGAGACAGAGGAAAGGCCCTATCCCATTTTATTTACTAGTAAAGAAGTAACCTTAGCATCTAATGAGGTCAAAAAGAGACCACAAAAAGTGATACTAGACATGCTAGACACTGTGGCCTAATCCAGCAGCTGGGTGCTAGTGGAATTAACCACCCAGGTCATATACCCTTTCCCACCGTATACACCGAAGTCTGTGATCGCGACATGCCGTCATGTACAAGGTACGTCAACTCCATATTGCTGAAATGCACCACATGCAAAGAAGAATATATCTGCCTCAACTAATTAAATCTTTCAAGTTTCTTGTCAGCCTTGTTGTCCAGGACCCCTTCAGAGCACTGGAGATCAAATGGATATAAAGGAAAACTAAGATAACTTTTATAACTGATTAATTAAAATAATGCTGAAGAGAAAGGTCTGTACTATGAAGAGAAGCTGACATACAGCACTGACTTTGTATTGGTATGAGTTTTCTTGGGATGGAAACGGACTATTTAAATCTCAAAGCATTCATCTCCACAGACCTAAAAGATCAAGTTCAGTAGCTCAGGGTGTCTTACAGGCTGCTCATAGTCTAGTGGCTTGTGATAGGAGTTTTGGCCTCAAATTCTTGCTTGGAAATGAGTTCAGAAAATCAGTTGTGATCTGTCACTGGTAGAGGTCTATCACCGTAAACTCACATTGCTGTAGTGGCAGTCCCTGGTCAAGAACCCTCCAGGGCTCACCTGCAAGTTAAAGCCAGGAGAAGCCCGGAGGGTAAGGGATTTTGTACATGCTGGATGGTGGGAATATTTCCACCTACAAAAATTTCTTCACAGAGATTTAGATGCCTGAAGATTTCTGCCAGTCCTAAGCAGCATCCTAGTCAGCAGTTTAAGATTCTTTAAATAGTGCCAACTAATGTGATGGCCAGTTGCAAAATCCCTTCTACATACCTCCTATTAGGCACTACTGTTAAGGGAGTCACATAAGTACTGCAGATAATAATGGGGTTTGGAAGGCATGTGTTTGCTTAGAGTCTTAAGTGCAACTATTTCACAAGATGTCATGTGTTACGGGCAGCAGCTAGGTCCTAGATTAGATTATGATATAAAACCATCTGCAGTGTAATTTATGAAAATATCAGTCACTAAATCTAGAATTAGTATGTCTGTATGGGTCAAAGGCCTCAAAGGAATTTTTTCCTAATTAATTTTCATTTTACAATGTTATTTGGGGTTTTTTGTTTTTAATTGGAGCTGTGCTGTTCCTCCTGACAGTCTAATAACAGAGAAGTGATCCAATAAAAGAGAGAACTTAGTTCTGCTCTGACTATAAACAAAGACAAAACTCCAGCTGACCTCAGTGGGCAGCTTCTGTTATCTAGCAAACCATATGGAATTACTTTTCAATGTTAGGAAAGTCAGAGAGGCACTTTTGGTAGATATTGTACTTAAAGAGAAGTCCTTGCTGTCAAATAGATCACAAAGGGCTTGCTGAAATTAGTAAGGGGAGAGTTCTGCAAAACTGAAAGAACTGAAATTATCTAAATCTCTTGCAGCTTCCTCAGTTTAAATTGGAGAAATTTCAATTTGAACAAATTTGTCCCTGTTCCAAAATGCTATATTGAATGCCATGTTTAATGGTGCTGTGTTTCCCTGTAAGCAAAATAGAACAGATTTTCCTGCTGTGCTTCATACCATAATGACACTTTCATCTGCTTTCTTCCCCCTGCATTTAGAACCAAACCTTTCTGCATGTAAAAGGAAAGATTCAGCTGGGAAGATTCCAAATGAGGAGTCGTGATGTCCGTCTCACAGATAGTTTCCTTGATGATCTAAACTTGCTGCCTGCTGAATATGATAAGGGGGAATATTTCAAATTCCTAGAAGATTATGGAACTCACTATGCAGTCTCTGGAACTGTAGGAGGAAAATATGAACTTGTGTACGTGCTGGATAATTACGCTATGTCTCGAATAGGTATGCATTCTGCTGGCCTTGCTGTGTTATGCAGATTATCACCAAGTCTCCAGTCATGCAAAGAGAAGTATGAGGATAGATTTGTGTATATGAAGCACTACAGAGAACAGCACATTTCAGTGTGTGCTGCTTGTGGCACACCAGTGACATTACAGAATTGCATGAGTTCAACAGAGATGAGAGTCAGTCTTTGTAACTTCCACAACTATTTGAAGTCTGTATTTTAAGTAAGCCTGTAACTAAGAAAAAAAATCTTAAACAAACCTCTTCAGAATGTTAGCAATACTAATTGGTGTGACATGATTCACAAGAGATCCCCAATGCCTAGAAAATCTGCCTAAACCTTAAATCAAATTTGCTAGTTGGTACCTCCTTGGGGTACAATCTCTCTAAGAGTATGGTGGTGGCAAAAAATAAGGAATAAATTGAAGAACTTCCTAGAAATCACACAGTACACTTGAGTGTGTTGAAACTGTTTTTATAGATTTTAACATTCACCCTGGAATTTTCCTTGCCCTGGTTAAAATAGGAAAGTAGCAATTTAATCCTCCCTCATGTGCAGTTCACATATATGTGGTTTTGTGATGCATTAAAAGTATCATTCTAGAATAAAGTTAGAAAAGGTAATTCTTATGCTGATTTTGGAGATCAGAAAATAAGTACCTGATGCATGCAGCACCACCAACAATATTACTATCAGATATTCAGACTGTGCAAAGGGATATGGGGCAAAGCTGTCACTTACGTATCCCACTATTACTCTGTTCAGCACCTGGATAATGTGGTGCTGGATTTTTTTTATGTACCAATCTTAAGCAAAATTCTTTCTGAACACAAAAGTGAAGTTCCAGATTATATGTTTGAGTTTAATAAATAAAAAGTAGTGTTGGAGGCAGTAGCAGATAGAGGAGGATTAGAAATTGTGTGAATAGAGCACTTGTAAGAGATTAGTGGCCTTAATTAACTGTATGGGGAAAAGGAATGGAGAAACATGTTTGAGGCTGGGGGAGAGAGACTGGGAGGATTGAACAATTTAGCACATAAAAAGACCAAATGATAAGCAGATGAGAAAGACAGAATTCCAATAGAATATATGGAAAGAGTGGTCCCTAGAGGGACATCTGCTTTTAGCTAGATCAAGGAAAATAGAAATCAGTTTTTGGAAGGTTTTGGTATTTTCCTAATCACTGTAGATCTCACCTGCCTCTGTGCAGGGCCTTCAGATACAATCATCCTCACATTCATTTTGTGGAAAACGCGGGAGATAAATGGGAAGAAGAAAGCCATAAACATCTCCAATAGCCCTGAAATTTATTCTCCAAGAATAATAGTATCACATTATTTATGGTCATACAATCCCTCTAATCACCTAATTATTTCCACTTCTAGGTATCACTGTAGAAGATGTGAAAAGATGCCTCGGCTACCACTTAGATGTCAATATTGCATATAAAGACTTACATGCCAATGTTAATATTGACGGTGGTAAATGTGAAAAGATTCATGTGAAGGACAAGTGTAAGTATATCTGTATTTTACATGACATCTTTTCCTTAAGGAAGAATGATAACAATTTCTTCCCTTTTTATAATCAATATAGTTATTGCTGTTAGGGAAAGGACAAAACTGGTAGATCAGTAGAGGTGAGGCTGCCATACTTCCATGCTCCCAGACCAAGCCAGGCTGAGCATGTGTTCCCAGTAGGTACACGCACACATAAACACACTTACATAACACATACATACATATACACATTGCTAGCCACACAAATCGATATAGACAAAAGCACAGCACTCAGGCAAATACAAACAGCACCGGTGGCTTCATCCTGTTCTTCTCTCCATCTGATCAGGGTGAAAGTCTGTTAGTGTGAAATATCACAGAATCACAGAATGGTTGATGTCGGAAGGGTCCTCTGGAGGCCATCTTGTCCAAATCCCCTGCTCAAGTAGGGTCATCGAGAGCTGATAGTCTCTGCAGGCAACACAACTGTCAGATATTTCAGCCCCTCCTCGATATACATACATAGCCAACACAGATCCCTCCAGCAGCTAACCTTAGACATTCAACTGAACCAGCAACCGGATCCTTAGTCTCCCTTGTTACTGGCACTCAGATATACAACACCCCAAGGACCACAGCTCCAGTCCCATTGCTGGTACAGACCACCTGATGCACACCAACACACACACCCCCCCACACACTATGGATGCCTCCAGTGACTGGCCCTAGGTGCGCAGTCTACCCAGCAATTGGTCCTTGGATCATCTTATCTCCAGTTGCCCTGCACAGACACACACTCACATGCAAACAGGTGTCAGTCAACCTCAAGACCTTGCGGTTTCTCCAGTATTTGGCCTAAATACCCTGGTCACTCCAGTAGCCAGCTCCTCCAGTTGTCTCACTCTAGACTCTAGAGATGTAGATATCTAGGCCAGACTAACAGCCACTTTGATACTTGGCTCCCAAGCCACTTACCCTATTCACCTCCTAGTCTGGCTTGATATTTGCTAGTGATCACACACTGACACATGTATACTCACTCGTTCCAGTTACTGGCACCACAAACACCAGGTCCCTATCAGCCGTTGTCCAATTCTAGTTGCTGGCATACAGATCTCCATACACACACATGCACAAGGAATAGAGTCCCCTCACCCAGGAAAATAGTTAGAAGTGGAATTTAATGGTAGGCCAGGACAGACTGCACTGATCAAGGACAGTATGCGGCAGACAAGCTCACTGCTCAGCCACGTTTCTATATGCAATCAGTCCCCTTTTTTGCCTTTATCCCTCTACCTTCGCATGCTTATTCCTCCCAAAGCCACCTTGATCCCTCCCTTACCTCTTCAATGGTACTCCCCTAAACACACTCTAAGTATTTTAAGTTTGTGCAATCCCAAAATGCCCTTCTTTGCATGCAGAGAGCCTTTCCATTGACTCATCTTGCTGTTCATTCATCCTCAGCCCCATCCTGTGGGGCTAATAGCTCTGCTGGGATAGGCCTGGGAGGAATCAAGGCAGGGGCTTCCTTTCTCTTATTAAGCTACTTGTGTTCCCCTGCCTGTCATTGTTCCTCTCTGCTCCTTTGTGTGTCTGGAAATTACTTTTCTATCACATGACCTAAAAATTGCAAAAGGCAAGGAGATTTACTGCTGAGCACAGAAGAGGCAATTCTTTTCAGTGCTCTCTTCTTGTGTTTTAGTTATAAAGCAAAACCTCCTACTATTCTAATTCCTGCCCTTTTTCTGGTTCAGCTCATGTGAGACAGTAGCATTACTCATATTATCTTTGGCTTGTTATCAAACAGCTATGATCTCCATGATATCTGTCATTTTCCCCTACCCCTTCTTTCCTTTCAGATATAGGGTTTTCTAATTTAAATGCAAAATAGAAGATTTCCTCCCACATAAGAGGTATGAGCAAAGAAAGATTGAATTCCACCACAATCAGTGAGTGAAGGGTTCTTCTCTCTACAGTCACTTTATAGAGATGGACTTGTGCTAAAAAGATGACTGTTCTTCAGGATGCATGGACATCCAACTTTCTTCATCCTCTCTTCTTTCTTTCTGCAGCAGAACTTAAGGATGACGCTGTCATTGATGATGTTATCTCCTTAGTTGATGGAGGGACGATTGATTTTTCAGTTAAAATAAAAGAAATGTTACTGCGAGGATCCAAAATGGTTGATGTAGAGGATTACATACAGTGGGCTAAGTCTTTGGTTCATGCTCCAGTAGTGATACAGCAACGGGTAAGTACAACTTCTTTAGAGCTGTGGCTCTTACAGTTTGAAAGCTTTTGTTCTAAGATGGAGGTGAGACTGCAAGTTTGACATGAACTTGCAGGTATTTTCTTCATCTTTGTCACGAACGGAGTCATGCACTTCACTTGTAAGAGAGAAGCAACAGTGTACTTTATTGATCTAAAACAGTGACTTAACAAAGTTCAATGGTAAATGTGACAGTGGTTTAACAAGATTTGATGGCAAGGTATGTTTGAGTATTTACTGCATAGAGGACAGGGTCAGACAAAACTGTCAGGGAGACCGTCCCATTGAGTCATGAGGTTCGAAAGGATGCCCTTGCTTTCTGAACTCCTTCTCAAAGAGAGGAGTCTAGGTGAAGCTGGTTCCACTCCTAGTCACAGACTTGGTCAACGGTTTACGTCTAAAGGATTGTATATGTGCAATCAATCGTTTATATCACTTAGCTAAGATTTCAAAGTTTAGCATGCTATTAATCACTTACCAAGAATATGTTGCGGCAAGAAATCTCTCAACCTTGAGGAGTAACCTTGTGAGGTGTCCCTACTCAAGGGGAGATCCTGCCGTGCAGCCCGCTGCTGTGCAGGAGAGCTCAATGGGCCCCAGGCTGGCTGTCCACTATTTACAAAGTAAGATGATTGACTTACAGTCTTATTTGCATACTGGCAAGACGTCTGGGTCACTGTTCCAAGCAGCCCTTGGCTACCATGCTGCCACCTGTCCCCCGAAATCCAGGGTAAACTGGATGCAGCCATCACAACCCCCACTGCTGGTTATGGCTTAAGCAGGGGCAGCGGGGGGAGCACACTGCCACAACCTTGACAGTTTATTCAGATGCTTACTTGAGTGATGGGTGTATCAAAAGGATTCAGAACTTCAGGAAAGTCTGTTATGCATGGGCTTTTTTCTTCTACAGCCTTCTCCAATACATACACTTGTTCCAGTTAAGATGAGAAACGCGTATTTAAAGAAACAAAATTTGGAAAGAGCAATTGAAGACTACGTTACCGAATACAGTGTGTGCAAATGTGAACCCTGCAAAAATGGAGGCACCCTTGTGCTGGTAGATGGGGCCTGTACATGCATGTGCTCAAGCTACTTTAAGGGAATTGCTTGTCAGATTCCCAAATCTACATTAGTTAAAGGTTAGTAAATACCCCAGACAGACTAAAATGAGCATATTTGTTATTGTGAACAATATCCTGACAAAATGAGCCTTCATAAGGACAGAAGGATATCATAGTACTCCCTTATATCTACTGCTGTCAAACCTCATGGTTATATGGTGTGGAAGTTAGCGTAAGTTACTGTGTTCTTCCCATAAAGAGGGCATTCTAATTTAGAGTTCATTGTCCCACATACGTTGTTGTGTCTTGGAACGATACCCCAAGTTCATGTAAGTAAATAGGAGCATTATTGAAGCATGGTGCAGTAATGGTAAACTGATTTCAGGCAAAAACAATCTCACCACATCATAAGCTGTTTTGTCTTCAGTTTGCTGCAAAAGCACTGTGTTTGCTAACACATGATCACATTTCATAATTACTGTGCTAGCTTAATATCAGATTGGTCCACAAAGGGGAAGAAGGAGATGAATGCAGTTCCACAACATGTAAAAAATTTATTGTGCAGTAAATTCATTCTCTGTGTCCAAGTTTTTAAAACACAGGTGCCCAAAATGGGCCTTAGAACTTGATACTCGGGCAGCTTCCAAGGGTGACAAAAATGTTGAAACCTCTGGGCTTTTAAGCAGTGCTGCTGACAAGAGCAGTTTCAAAAGCCAAATCTGTGTGATGGGTTGTATGCTGGAGGCTGCAATGATCTGCAGAGTCACCACAACTGAGAACGTAAGAATTGAATCATGGTCTACCTTGTCCACCCTCAAAAGTGCCAAGTAAAAAGCTCTAATTTATCTCTCTGTCACTGCACAGAAGACGGAGAGGTGCTGGACTAATCCTAGTATGGTGTCTTAATACCAGTTGTCACTGATGGAGGCTGGAGCTGTTGGAGTGCCTGGTCCACCTGCGTCAATGGAGAAAGCACTCGAACTCGCCAGTGTAATAATCCTACACCAGAACCTGATGGCAGACCATGCCAGGGAGAAAGCATTGAAAAACGGCCCTGTGGAGAAGCAAAATAGTTATGCTGCTGAAAAACAGGTAAGCAGCCTCTCTAAGTACTAATATGTTACTGCTGTTTAGAATAAATGCTCAGCCAATATTTGGAGCATTTCAGTGACACAGTTGAAGAAGTGATGGGTAAGTCCACTTGCATGTTTCATTTAAATCTGTGACTTGATACAGCTTTTAAAAACAGCTACCTTGTCACTTGAATTTGTGAATGGTGAGATTTGTATTTGAATGTCTTGACAAGTAATGTTATATCACAGAACTCAAGAGTAAAATGGAATTCTGGATAAGAACAGACTGAAAATCCACCTCTTAAAATCCAGATTTCATCTCCAGTCAGACTCTCCATCAAAAAAATTATGTCTTAGGGAGCGGGAAAGAGATGTATTTTGCAGAAACAAAATATAAAGTCAGTTTGGGAGTCTGAATTCTCTTACTTGATAAACAGAATGCTTAAATCCAACAAAGCTACTGTTACAGCAGTTTTGAAACTTTTAGCTTGGAAAAAAAAACAGTTTAAGAAAATGTCTAGCTACATGGGTTTGTAATTTTTTTAAGTTTTCAGTATAATATTGCAAAATAAAACAAAAAAATAAGCAGGATTTTGAGGATGGATGCTTTGGTCCATAAAATGGCAAGGTGGTGTCAACTTTCTTCACGTGCTGAGAACAAGAAGCTTGCATGCCACTTGGATGTGACAGTAAGAGTTTTCAGGCCCAAGAGGAAGTGTTTGGTTTTATGCTTAACATGTTACCATAAGTTCCTTCTTTTCTGGGAGGCCACAAGAAGAAAAGAGGTGGCAAGATAGGGGAAGGATTTTGAATGTTTCCTCAGTGAAACACCCTGATGGTAAATCTTGCAACATGACTTCTACCTGCACCAAAAATATGTATCAGACTTCTATTATGCCTGCTCTCTCACAGTTTCAGTAGAGTTCAGCTACACCTAATACTCTACTTCTGAAGCACCCTGCAGAAAGCATGGCCAGCAAGACATAACAGCACTCATGGGCCATCTAGCCCTACATCAGGGAATTACAAACTGCTTCGTATAGCACTGCATCTCGAGGCCATCAAAATTACTTATTCCCTAAGTTACTCCAAAGGTGGAAGAGAGAAAATTGAGAGAAGAATATGATACAGGGCTGGAAAATAGAGAGTAATATGAGGAAGACAAATATAAGAAATAGGGGAAATTAAACAAAACTAGCAAGTGGCAGATTCAAAATAGACTGAAGACTGGTCCTTCACACAGTGGCCATACCAAAAGTAAATATGCATTTTAAAAACCTCAACACAAACTGATGGAGGGTTCTCAAACATGTAGATAATCATGCTTGCTCAGGAAACCTCTGAAGCATCAATTTTGGCAGGAAAGGGAACGTATTCTGGGCAAGTATTTCTATGCGTTTCCCTACTTCTGGACATTCTTTAGGTTGGTGCTATTGTCCTCTTGTTAAAAACAGAGTATCAAGTTAGCCTGTGCTTGATCCAGTGAAGTTGGTCTTATTTTATAAAAAATCTCATAAGCAGCTTAATTTTATTCGTGCACTGTATCATTGACATGTTTCTATTCAGCCATGACAGTAAATACCATGATGATGATTCATGATACATACATATTCAGATATGTTTCCTCTGGTATGGCATAGTAAAAGCTCTGTTAAAAAAATTAACCTAACTTTGGCTCCTGATACCTCAGACATGTTGAGTCTCACCTTTCCAGCAGAAGTCAGATATTTAAGTCTTCTGAAAATCACAGTATGTGTTTTGATTCATTCTTCATTAGAATTATTTTACATTACAGTCATATTTGAGACACATTGAAATCATGTTCTTGGTGAGCCATGAGAGTATTATTTCACTTAAATTTTGAAAAAAATATAAGTTGTAGCTACTACTTTCTATCAATTCTTTACTATTTTTTCTCCTTTTTCAGAAAACAATAATGGATTCCAAACCAATTCTACAAATCACAGTTTCTACTGGCCAGCTGGCTATCCAAGAGCAATGGAATGCCATGACTTAAAAGCACCTGGAGCTTAAATGATCACTAATCAAAACAAAGTAATACACCAATAAACATCTTAACAGAGATGAGTTGATGCAGTGGGTGTGGTCCATCTTTTATTTGTCTTTGGCCTTCATTATAGCATGCATTATCTATCTTTGTTAGTCAACGGTATAATGGTGTCCCCTTGACAATGTTTTTTTTCCATAATTCTTTGTAGTATGTTTTCAAACTGATTTTCAAGAATTCAAATCCAGCATGATTATCAGAATAATGTATACAACTTCAGCTGATTGATGGTATATTATTAGTAAAGAACCTGGGAGAGTCATTATCTTCAGCAAAATGCCCTTGTGGATTTATTTCCAACCCCACATCTTACATCTAATTCATGCCCTGAATCACCACTATGTTTATGAAGACATGCAGCTTTACTAGAGTTACTGCTCTTGCTCCTCCCAACATTTGCTGAATAGCCTGATGTTATATCTTGTCTATGTCAGTGTGTTAAGATTTTTATATGAAATCAGAGGCACATTACAAAGGGATAGAAGAGTTGTTACATTACCATCCATATTTTTAGCAAAACTTCCAAAGGAAACAAGGCTGAGGCAATTGTACTGTCATTGCACCTACCTGTCAGTCTTCCTCAGTGACTTTTGAAACTAGTGGACAATTACTGGAAAATTTGTTTGGGGTGGGGAGAAGGATAGTTCTCAAAGAATTTTCGTGGAAAAAGGCAGCTAAGTTGAGAAAATGAAAAGAAATTAGTGTCCCTGTTGAGGAAAAGTATTAATGTCATCTTAGCTATTTTACTAGACACCAGAAGATCCACATGGAAGCAAGATACAAGAAAACAGATTTCTTTTAAAAAGTTAAGAACAAGGGTATATGAGGGCTGAGTGGTTTGGAAACACAGGAATGGTAAAAGCCATCAGATCAATGAGATCAGTCCCTCGCATACTTGCAGTCCAGGTCTGGAAGAGTCCCCTGGAAGCTTCTTTACCTGCCTCCTGCCCACCACAAGTGACCCTGAAGACTTGAAGTACCAAAGACCAAATATCACAAAAGAAAGCAGGAGAAAGAACTGTTTCCCAGGCACCTATGGTAGGAGAGCATTCAAAAAGTGAAAGTGCACTGATGACCAAAGAAAGTGAATCATACCCTGTGCTACAAAGGCAGACCTAAAAAGGCCTTTCACTGGTTCCTGCCACCATGAACAATTCCCTTCACATCACAGAAGTGGAAATAGGCTTCCACTAATTAATACTCCCAAGTGCAAACACAGGATTTTCTCAATGGACGGAGCACATATGCACCTGGCATCCCTGAAGTCTTCCTGGGACATTTCAGAAAGCCTCAGACCTGACACTTATGTACTTTGCTGCACTGTGCACCTGAAATAAAGCTGCTCTTAGTGGAAGATCTGATGTTACTGCCTCACTGTGAGAACAGCAGGAACCTTCACCAAGAGCAGAGCTACCAGTTATCCGGAAATCCCTAGCAGACAGAGCAATTCCTCAAGAGTTGCATATGCAAACACTCCTGGTTAAAAAAAAGTAAAAAAAGAGAATAGGCCTAGGGAAACCTACCACAGTCTGAGATTTAACCCTCAATGTGACCGGATATGCTGACCAAGCATCTTTCCAGTACAGTTAGTATTCTCCATCTGACAAACAGATTTTTTTTCCTAACATCAGAATCCTTCCCGTACTGTCATTAAGTCTCTTTCATAAATTGTTCATGTAGCATATGGAAGCCTTACTGATCTCCTTCCTCCTCTATCTACTTTGGAAGATCATTATTGAATATGAATGAATATAAATTAATGTAAAATTTTGTCTAATTCCCATTTTAAATGTATTTACAACCTGTTTATACCCATTTGATTTCAATCTTTTAGTATAAATAATCATTATTTCCTTGATACTTACAGACCTTGACATAGCCTCTTTCATCTCCACTTTCTTAAGTTAAGCAAGGCAAGCTTTTTTAGTGTCCTTTCAGAAGCCAGGAAGTCCTTCTACTCATACAAGAAGACTTCATCTCTACCTGTGTCAGTTTAAATTCATGGTCACTCAACATAGTTGACTAGAACTGCACAAAATACTCTAAATGAGCTCTCATCAGCGCTCTGCACAAATTCTTTTGCTGCATCTCCTAAAAATTGTTTGTCTACTGTGCACTCGAATCACATGCTCTTTTCACATGTGCATGTCATGCTAGGGACTCATACTCACTGTCGCCCTGGCTCAGAGCAAAAATTCATGTTCTTAGCGCTAAGTATATGACTTTATCATTAAACTTTGGTTGACTTCTATCACTCCAATACACAAAGTCTTCTCATTCTTCCTGTATAATGACCTGATTCTCCCCAGTATTAGGAGAACCATTCAGCTTAGTACATCTTCATATAACATCAGTATAGGCCCAGCTTTCGAACCAGGCTCCTGACCCAAGTAATGAGCAGGGTCAGTCCCTATGCCTGCAGAACACTGCTAGTAATCCCAGTAAAACTCAGGAATTCCCCTTTCACTTCTAAACTGATGTTGCTTTAGCCAGCTCCTTGTCTACCTTGCAGCCTTCTGACAGGTCACATTCTCTCCCAATTCCATCACTTAAAATTCAAAAAAAGACATTATATTAAATACTCTGCTTAAATCTAGATAGACCAAGTTAATTATATTACCTTTGCCTAAAATGCCAGTTAAACTTTGTAAAACAGATACTAAGTCATTCAGATGTAATCCATCTTTAATGAAACCTACCTTTAATGTAGCTACGTACACCTAATATTTTCTCTTTCAAATTGTTTTTTCAAATCTATTCTTAGAGTTGCATCATATTGTGCTCAGGCAAATAAGCCTGTAGCTCCCTAGTAATTTTCTACTTTAGAAAACAGGTAACATGTTTGTTAATTGCCACTATAGGTATCTGTAGTGGTAGTTGCTATTATCTATGTAATAGATAATATTGATATATTGCATTGAAAGTTTAATTGAAAACCAGTGGTTTGGGACTTAGAGCAATGCAGCAACCCTTTCAGTGCTCTAGTAGTGAGATTATAGGGAAATGCTGATTTCACCAGAGAATGCAGTTTAAATCTTGCTTGTGACACAGATATGGTATTTTCTGTTACTTTACTATCATTTTTATTTGTCCCCCATTACTTCATACAGAGAAGTTTGCTTATTGCAGATTCAACTGATTTTTTATTACATAGTTGGATATCACCCAAAATACATCAGTGGTGCCCCTCCCCTGCATTTAGCACGTAGTTCACTCCTCGTCTTCCTTCCTTCATCTCTTTTCTTTAAGCCTTCTGTCTTAGCTTTTTTTGCTAGAACCAGCTCAGTGAGGTTTATGGCCATATGCCATTTCTTCCTTCAATTTTTGTGCATAGGAAGTCTCCAGCAGTGCAGAACTTTAATATCCTGTCAGACCAGGACAACCCTATTTTTTGATAATATCAGCTATGAAGAGCTGAATAGTCAAAGGTTAATTGACAGAAATATAGTTCAGCTTATTAGAGGAAGAAAATTACTTCAAATTTTAAACATCCATGAAAATATGAGCCAGAAGGAGACATGCATGGGGTTAGTAGTGAAGCCTGAATACACGAAAATTCAGGAACCCCAAGTATGAAAGAAAAAAATAAAATAAATTTGCCTTTTTAATTCAGTCAAAAATTAGTGAAAACATGACTATATAATTTTCTTATCAGCATAGACTTGTTTTTCATTATAATCTTGGAGGTCATAAAATGAATGAACGCTCATACACTGTGATTTGTCCTTCACAGTGGTGCAGTGTATCCCAAACAAATGTTAGGTCTCTGATAATATGCAAAATGAGGATTTTGCTGGTATCTTTTCCTGTGAAGGCTGGATAGACCACATACACTTTCAAAAAAGGAAGTGCCCAGTGAAGGACAAAGAACATTTTTTACTCTCTCTAGTACAGTACATACTCTTTAGCAGACTTGTGGAGACAAAGAGCGTGAAACTATGGTAAGTACAGAGCTCTATTCATTTACTTTTTATTACATGGATGCATAAGATTTAGTACTAAAACTGCAGTGGATGTGACTGTAAAACTTTAAATGTATTTCTAATAGTTTTCAATTCAGTTCCTTGCAGCTGACTTCCTGCTTTTGAGGGCACGAAGAAACTTTGTAGTTTTTTTAGCTCCTTCATCATGTGAACTGGTTTGTGCCTTACTGATTCTGGCACTCAAAATTAAGGAAGAGAAAACAGCTTCTTTCAAGGCTAAGCTGGCAAATTAGTTTGTGTATCTAGAGGAATTCTGCAGTCAAGCGTCAATGCGACACCAAGCAAGAAATGGGAATAGGTCAAGCATTTTAATTAGATTTCCAGAAAGGAATTGCAGTATCTTATTTTGATTCAGAAGTACTTTGTAACTAAGAAAAAAAGGGGGCGAAAAACCACTCAAGATTTATGCATTTATATGTAAATCTTCAGTATAGTTGGGGCTTTTTTTTACTAATCTGTAGAATTTGTTTCCTTAAAAAGACAGTTTCTTTAAAATTCCAAACTCTATATATGCATCTGGTTTGATAAGTATTTTATTAATAAACCAAATCAATAATTTCAAGAGAAGTGATTTCACAGACAAATGTTGAGAAGCATGAAATCTGAATAGCTTTTCAGGCCATCTTTGCTCTGCAAAATAGTTTAGAACTCCTGGAGTAGCTTGTATACTTTCATCATGGTATATGTGCCCAGATAAAGCAATCTTTACCTGAAGGTAGTATTACTAAAGAGGTATTCTTTATCTGAAGCTGTCAATCTTATATTAAGAGAATAAAGGTATCTCATGAAACTTATAGAGGGACCTAAGCTTACAGGGAAAAAGGTCTGACTTTGCCCATTGCAAGTAGCACTTGAAAAATGGCAATGTGAAATACGATTGAATGCAGAATACAGTTCACATTTAACAATGTTTCACAAAGTTCAGAGGGTTTTGGTTGAGTTTGTCTCTGTTTTACACAATGATCAAATTCTTCCTAAATCTGAAGCAATGGCCTCAAAGTGTTTACATAAGTAATATTTTTTATATTTAAAATATAAAACAGATATTTCTTTCTCTATTTATTTCTATTGTAATGAATCCCACTCTGCAGAATCAAGTACTAAAGGGCAAAATACTATGTTTGTTTATGCCAATAATTCAACTCAAGTCATTTGACTTACGCTGGATTTACATATGGATAAATGGGATCTGAATAGGGCCAACGGTTCTACCAAGCTAGCATCTCGCTGTGCTGTTGCCTGCTGATTTCTGTTTGCTGTAAAGATGCTTTAACTTGAGCTAGTTATTCAAGAGCCCAAATATACATAGAGCCTTTGTATTTGCAAAACCCTACATTAAAATTTGCAAGGCAAACACACAGTTACTCTTCTGGCATGATTCAAATGTCTAACTGCCTTCATAAAAGGGTTTGTTTAGAAACAGTATGTAAATATGCAAATATGTTGAACACAGGACTTCGGCTGTTGCCAAATGCAGTTTGAAAATAAGCAACAATTAAGAGTTTCATTTTTTTGTTTAAATCTTTTCAAAGCTCCGGGTTGTTTTCTCTGAATCCAAATATGAATGACAATTCAAAGTAATGCAAACCATGAATTCATATGCTTACTATATTTCCTTGACAATGTTATATAGCACTATGGGGAAAAAAGTGCTTTCATCTTTGCTTCACAGGCAACCCAGAAGCCTCACCAAGGAAGCAGGTCACATTCTTTGGTCTTTGCTTTGATGCTCTATGGGGCAAAATTAATATTATAGCAATATGAGAAGACAGGAAAAAAAATTAGGAGGAGAGCAAAACAAGTAACTGAAGAAGGTGGAGCGAGGTGTAATGTAGGAAAGTTTGTTTTCTGGCAGTTTTACAGTAGACAGAGGTTGGAGTTGTTGGGAAGACAAACTTATTCCTACAAAAAAAGCCAATGAACCTTTTGAACATAAGATTGGACATAATCTGGCTGAGGCTGGCTCTAGTTTTAGTGCATACAGGAAGAGATGAAAGGACCAGAAGGTCTGTAGAATCCAGAGATGCAAAGAAGGACTAAAACATAGAATTCACTATTTCATTTCTGACCATCATAATGGAGCCAAGTTTAAAACAAAACACTTAGACATAATACCAGATGAAAAAACTACTAGATCTACAATAATAGCTGCTGGCAGGTGTAGCTTCATGTGAGATTGAAGCTGATGAACACGAAGGAAAATGGTTGCATTTTCCTTTGACTTCAAGCCAAGCCAAGCTGTGTTGATTTCTGACCTAGAGAAACAGCCCTTAACATGCCTGTCTTCTTGCAGTGATACTGGTGATTCTCAGGTATACTATAAGAAGCAAAAGAACTTTTGAGACAAGAATTCAGATAAATCTTCTGAGGCAGATATGCAACCAAGGAATTTGGTTGATCTATTTGGATCTACCATTTGTTTAAAAAAGCAGGGGGGAGAAGAAGAAGAAAGGAAAGGAAAAGAAAAGGACTTAAAGAAAATCCAGAAAAGCAGAGAGGACTGCTGGGATCTATTTAGTCATAACATCCTGTCCTGGTTTCGGCTGGGATGGAGTTAATTTTCTTTCTAGTAGCTGGTATAGTGTTATGTTTTGGATTTAGTATGAGAATAATGTTGATAACATACTGACTTTTCAGTTGTTGCTAAGTAGTGTTTGTACTAAGTTGAGGATTTTTCAGCTTCTCATGCCCAGCCAGCAAGAAGGCTGGAGGGGCACAAGAAGTTGGGAGGGGACACAGCCAGGACAGCTGACCCAAACTGGCCAAAGGGATATTCCATACCATGTGATGTCATGCCCAGTACATAAACTGGGGGGAGTTCACCGGGGGGAACAGATTGTTGCTCAGGAACTAACTGGGCATCGTTTGGCAAGTGGTAAGCAATTGCATTGTGCATCACTTGTTTTGTCCATTCCAATTCTTTTATTATTATTATTATTGTTGTTGTTGTTGTTGTAATTTTATTATTGTTATCATTATTATTTTCTTCATTTCTGTCCTATTAAACTATTCTTATCTCCACCCACAAGTTTTACTTTTTTTTCCCCAATTCTCTCCCCCACCCCACTGTGGGGGGGGTGGGGGGGTGGACACTGAGCAAGTGGCTGCATAGTGCTAACTTGCTGACTGGGGTTGAACCATGTCACATCCAGATGGAGCTAGAACAGCAGTTTAAAAGTGAGGTGCAGCACATTTTCCAGGTGTCTCAGTTTGGAAGGCATTCACGTTGCCTCATCAGTGTTACTATCTTTGCATCTGAGTTGTGACAAACTCTGTCACTCACCTCATATGACTATAAACAAAAAGTCTCCACGCAGGCACTTCCTGGAGAACAGTTGTACCATAACTTGGCATGAAATAACTCAGTCAGGGCTCAGTGTTGTAGTTCTGTAGCATTCATCTTGGAAAGGGTTTTGTCTTCTTCCAGGATAGTGAAAAAACATTAATCCTTTGGGACCAAATTTTTCTCACACAAAAAATACAGCTACTTAGTGAAGGGGTCTACTTTAATGGATAGTCAGGAAAAGCTTCTTCCTATTCACAAGTAGTTACATTGTACATTATGTAGCAATTCTGGGAACTGACACTGAAGCCCATACTCCTAACTGCTAGGAAGGGACTCACACTCCTCTCCATCTGTTCTTTAATGGAAGAAGTGCTTCCTTGGGTTATTCTTTTGAAAGAGGGGGCCTAAGTATGCAGAGCCAAAAGTGGAATAAGGCACTTATCCTTAGGCAGGATTCAGGTATATGAAGTGACAGAGAGGAATGAGAAATGTATTAAGGGTTAATCTCAGAGCTAGGATGTTGGTTTCTTGATATGCTTGCTAAGATTGTCTGCCATGATATTTGTGTGCACTATGTAACTATTAGCATTTTGAATGTTTCCTGTGTCAACAAAGTCTGTTATTCTAATCCTGAAAGGTGCCTCCTTCAGCACTTATGTCCATCATTTAGGCACCTAGGCTCATCATTTGGGAAGAATTTTCAAAGTTGATATTCATCTGCCACCTAATTCTGCATGCCTTAAGGGAATGTCCATACTGCACAATGCAAAGCTATTCAGAGGTACCCAAGGAGTTATACCAGATCAAAATCTCCATAAACTGGAAATATAACATTAACCAGGACTTGGGCCAACAGGTTCATGAAACATGAGGAATGGAGAAATTCCTCTAAAGAGGAGAGGTTTCTACATCTAGCACAGTGTGGACAAGCATATCAGCCTTCAGTGAGAACATGCTTTTTCTTAAACACTTTCCCAGTACTAACTCACTTGCCCAAGTTAAGTGGCCCAGCTGAGATGCTGGTTTCTAAGAATCATTCTTTGTCTTTCTGCTTGTATTGTAGGCAAGGCCTAGAGTGAAAAAAAAATCCATTATAAGATAGGGAGCAAAGGGTTTGGATACCTCCATGAGGAGCAACATAAAGCTTTGTATGTTTAAGAATGCAGTGTCTAGTGCAGCCCATGTTCTGCAATGAACCTAATTAGATTTTAAAATCATAGCATTTCATCAGTATGCCATTCCCCATTTAAGAGGGCTTCTGCCTCATTCTATCAGGTTCACAAATAAGGCAATCTTCTCTGTCTCATCAGATTTAGCAGGCCCATTTGGAAAGGACTGCTGCATTACCTTCATACCAATGGTTCAATGGTTCAGTGACCAAAGCAGACATGTTGGAAAGACATATCTCTAGTCCAGTCATAAAAAAACCTAAGCAGTGTTTGCAGCAGTGCATTGAAACTAAGTCTACCCACTTCTAAGTGAGTGCTGTAATTACTAAGCTAGAGAGATGCTTAACCTTTCTCTGAACTGAAGAATCCTCACATCTTTCACGCAAAGCAAATCACCATCAAAACAGAAATGGGAAGTTCCACCATAAACCATTAATCAGCTTTGGTCTGGTGTTTAGGGAACTCTCAGGAGAGCTGTGGGTTTCACACACCTTGGGCCCTGTTTTCTGAAACCTACATACAAATAAATGAAAGTAAAAGGCAGCTGACAATTTTTAAAAAGGACGGACTCCATTTCTCCATGCACAGGGATGCCTCTAATTCTCCTCTGGCATGAGCAAAAGCAGGCATATGAGGGATATAAGGCCATCACAATACATTTTAAGATCATAATTTCACTAGACCAAAAAAAAAAAAAAAGAAAAAAAAAAAGAAAAAGTCCTTGTCTTTCAGTGTAATATTTTACAGCCAACTTTTGTGTCTCAATGGAGTCCTACTGATTCTGCACAGGAACACATGATAGTTGATTATGTGACAGGCTGAAGGTCTAACCACACTCAGAAGGACCAGTCTCACACGGAACCCTGTGTGAAGAGACCTCTACCTTCCTGATCACTGAGATCACTGAGATCACTGGACCTCAGATAGCCACAGAGGACCAGCAAGTCCAGGTGTCTTGCATAACTGGGAACACAGCAGATTTTGAAATTAATTTGTGCAAAACACTACTCACAGGGCTAAGAATAACAAAGTATTCAGAATACTATTGTCTTTGTGAGCCAGACACAATTTTCTGTTTGTCAGGCCCAAGTGGAGCATAAGAAGTAGAGAAACACTGAGGGAGAGAAAATTTTTCCTGATATTTAGGCTACTTTCAAAAACATTGTAAATGGACAACTGTCCCAATGAAATAAAAAAATGCTTTTCTGCTCACTGTATAAGACACCAGGGAAAATAAAATATAAAACTAGTCAAGCACTGCAACAGTAGTGGATTGTCTACAGTACTAAATGACAGTTATGCTCTATGCATACATAATGCGCAGTGATGTTTCTATATTGGCACAGAGGACGAAACTGCACTCAGAACTTCCCAAACTCTGGCATCCTAGTTATCCTGCAGTGGCTTGCTGCCAACTTGAGAGCCCCATGATATTATTGCAACGCATTAACGAGAGCCCCATGACATTACTTAGGAAAACTATTGGCAAACCAGGACTTTCTACATCCAGCCATGTCTGAGATCAGCCGGTTGACACTGAAATCAGGCAACATCTTGGTCTATTTAAGAGGAGTGAAATGAACTCCAACCTTCCCCACCACTGTACTTTGCAACTTGGACAAAACACATTCTTGCAGAGACCTCTAAAATTCAGAACAACAATACCTTTGCTGAACCTTCATACAACCTTCATCCCTTAGGGCTTTTCCTATTCCTGGGCGGGGGGCGGGGGTGGGACTAAAGGCTAAGATAGGAAAATGTATTAGGTATATAAATTGGACAAAGATAAATCACATTCATAAATAAATGTAAATGTGAAGCTGATATAGAACATACCATGCTTGTTTATTTCACTCTAAGATACAAAAGTACCCCAATCTTTCTTTTGTAACCTGAACTGTAACATGAAAAATGTTGGATTTTATGTGTCAGCTTCTCCTACTCTAACAAAGAGGAGTTGCACAAGTTAATGCAGGGCTCCCAGCTCCCTTTCTCCAGTGCTGCCAACCTATCTGCTTTTTTAAAAGCACCAAAGGTGTTTGAAGGAAATGGGGAAAAAAAAACCCAAAACACTTTGCTTTCAAGAAAAAGCTTCCACACTTTGGTTCCTTTCCTTGAAACTCAGTTTGGTCACCATTTGTTAAAGCTACTGCTGCTCTCTACAGTCACACTCTAAGGCGGGGAATTAGCAACATTTGCCCTAATATCCTTTTTCTTCTGATAAGAGACTCTCATTTGAGTATTTATATCGATATGACACCTTTTTGTAGTCATTTATTCCAGACCTGTCTCATGTAAGTGTATTGTGAATGTCTCCTGATAGCTTAAGACAGATAACACAAGGATATCTACGGGTGCTTTTTTTTTTTTTTTTTTTTTTTTTTTGCAAGTTGCAAGTGCAAAGTTTTAATATTTATCAATAAGTCATCCATGCTTGAATCAACAGTCTGGGATTAAGAACCTGGTGGGATTTGTGGGTTTATTTCAATAAAAAGTCTTATTTTTTAGCTATTTTTTCTTACAAAGAGAACATTTATACTGTTTTGTATTCTCACTAAGAGAATCAAACAAACTAAAAAAAAAAAAAAGTAATTGTCCATCAGAGTTCAGGACTCTTAACATGAAAAATCTGAAATGAACAGAAACAGCAGCTGCCTTCAGTAGCATCCCTCAGTGCAAAAGTTGGAGTATATAGAAAACTAAGAATAGAAAAAATACACAGAAATGTACAAAAAGAAAGCTTCACCCATGTTCTTGCACTGAAGTTGTGAAGAATGGCCCATAATTTGTAATGTCATCACTGAAAGGTGTGGAAAATTCATGAGAACAATTTATTACACATGTTTAAAATTGGGGCACGTAAGGAATTTGCCAAATCCAATCCATAAATATTGGCAAAATTTTTTTTTAACCATTTGGGGGGGCTTACATTTTCACAGAATGAAATGGGGATCAGAGGATCTTGTGCAACTTGGATTTACAGCTATGGCTGGGTGTTCCTTTCACTTCTGCTGACACATCTCTAACAGCTTGTCTTCCCCTTAGTCACTTGTGTAACAAAGTTTTGGAGAAGTGTCACAACCTCTACAATACCATGACCCTTCTCTAAACCTCTGAGGGCATCTGCATTTTGATCCTGAAGATAAGTCACAGGGAGATTGGTTTTCTTTCTCCCTAGAGAAGAAAAATGTTTGGAAATCATGTCCCCAGGCTCACACTTATTTCTCTTGTACAAAGCTTCTCAAAACAACAGTTTAGCCACAACCATTGATCCACTCCATCTCTTAGTAATTTTTAAAACTATTTTCCAAACCCTTTTGACAATCTTTTTTATCCCTTAAAGTGTTTACAGGCCCTGCAGTTTATCCTGCAATGGTCCAGTCTCTACGACTGGTCCCACCTTATCATTTTTTTGGAGCTCAGACTCTAATTCGTTCATTATTCCACAACTAGGTTTGCATCGATCTGAATGTTTTCTTTACATGACATGAGTTTTCCACCAGATCTCTTTTCCTCAGCCTCCAAGAGCAGCTGCTAGGGCTCAAATTTATGCAGTAGCCCACAAGAATGAACAGTCAATATATGGACCTCCTTTAGCCAACCACCAGTGCCTTTCTGCTTCCTGCTGCTCTCCTCCCCACCATAGTCTGTAGCTGTCCTATCCTCCACAATAGAAGTATCCTGTGCAACTGATGATATACCCAATGGCCCATCCTCTAATGGATGCCTAGCAGACTGGCCTTACCTTTCAATCTAGCCTGTGCTTAGCAACAAATTTGGCAGTGTAGTCCTGCACAACAACAAAATGGAAAATTTTATTTTCCCCGTACACTTTAGCCCTTGGAGCAGAAAGGCTGGTACATGCTGCCTCCTTATCTTTATGGCCTGTAGCCTCTGTGAGGAGACAGCAAAACTGAAAGAGACCCAGATCAATTTCCCCCTCTCATTCCCACATACCCTGTAGACAGCAGATTCAAGTGTCTGCAAATAACAGACTTGATAAGCAACTAAATATGCCTGATTAAAGTTAAGAAAGCAGCCATAACATCTGTGCTTCTAAGGCAGCAGGCAGGCACTGAGCAGACATAACAGCAACAACCCAATTCATTGTGCTCACAGTAGGTAATCAGGGAACTAAGACACATGATAGACAAGAAGCTGAGACAACTGAGCCCGTTCAGCCTGGAGATAAGAATGCAAAGCAGAAACTTTTTTGCTGTTTTCAAATATCTAATGGGAGGGTGTCAGACTCATCTCAGAGATGCGCAGGGATAGAATGAGAGGCAATGGAAACAAGAAGCATTTGGAAGCAAGATGCAAAAAAGGAAAATGCCAATTAGTTTCTCCCCCCACCCCCTTTTTTCTTCTTCTTCATTTAAGTGAGGAAAACCAAATGCTGGGACAGCCTAGAGGGGCTGCAGATTCTTCATCCTTGCATTTAGCCAAAAGCCAACTGAAGAATGCTCTGATCAATCTGGGGACTTTGTCCCTGCTCTGAGCGAACAGTTGGACCGGATAACTTCCAGTGCTTCCTCCTCCCTACCTAAATTAATGATGTGAGGCTATGATTTGTGACGGGAGTGGCTCCTCCATTAGAGGTCACTGTTGTGCAAGCACCCGGGAACGACACCACAGGAAAAATACGAACACAGTAATTTTACAAGGAAAGTGCTTCATGAATTAGGGTTCCCTTCTGCTCAATAGCTGAAAGGTGAGATCCATCTGGCTGCCGGGACGGTGTATGATGGAAGAGGGGACACATGGCCCATTCATCTCTCGTTTCCCAAGTAGCACATTCCAAGTATGGGATAAAAAGGGGAAAAGTGAGGTTAGCAGAAGAGAGGGGCATCTTGGAAAAAGGCAGGAGAGTAGGACAGGAAGGAGGAAGTATTCTTTTTGAAAGAAGAAACTCTGAGTGTACCAGCAAGACTTCAGAATATGGAGTTTGTGTACACTCTCTGCATAAGCTGACTTTACCAGAAGGACTGTCAGCAGATGGAAAACCGATCCGGGTTTTCTGCTGTCATTGTCAGAGGCACAGATGAATGCATTCTTATTTTACATAACTTTCACTTTGTTTTGTTTATGAGTTTATATCACAGGTTAACCAGTCACTTTAAAGCCAGCAGGTTTAGTGACCAACCTGCTATCACCTGCTAAGGGTCAGGGATCAGAATTCTCTGATAGTCAAAATAAACTTTTTTAAAAGTCCAAAGGATCAGACCATGGAAAGGATGTCAGGCATTATGCAAATCCTAAGCAGAAGTGCTTAGGAAAATTTTCGTTGAAAAATTCATTTTAAAGATGTTTCGATTAAACTGGGTTTTCATTTTTAAACTTTATTGTCTTCCGTTAAAACTCCCATGGGAACATTTCTGAAGTTATTTTGTGTTTTGAAAGGTTTATGCTGTGGGACCATGCTCTTTGTTGTTATTAGGCCACATCATTGTCTTTGATACTGATGTCAGCAATTGTACTAAATTAATAAATCAATATAAAGGGCTGCATTTATTTTTAATTAAACTTTAATATTCTGGATTGAACATTTTTCCAGATGCCTGATTTCATGTCTGACAATCCTTGAAAACGTGCTGCTGACATGAGGAAATTCACACTAGAGAATGTGAGATTGCTTACATGAGAGCAATTCTGAGGTTTGACCAGTTCTGTGACTGGTCAGATAGTCCAGGAAGAATAGTGTACAAAATAACAAAAGGTTTATATGGGACACCTAGCAGTACGGCACTGGGTGGGAGATGGGAACAAAGGATTCTGCTTATGTGTAGCACACAAACTTCACTATGTTTGTATTTTGCTTGTGCCTGTCTAACCAACCAAGCTGTCCTGAAGCTACGTTCGAAGGATGTGTTCCTACCTTCCTTCTCCTCCACTGCAACAGTAGTTTAGGGACTTCTTACCCAAGCAGTTATTCTAATCCTGTGTTTCTTTGTATTGCTGGTATGAATGCTGTGTCCTGTAAACACAGCCAGTGAAATGATCTGGATTGAAAAGCACCTCTCCTCCCATGCCCCAGTCCCTTTCCTTTTCTCTTATTTTCTTTCCTTTCCTTGAATATTTTTAATCTGTATTTTTTCAGTGACATGTGACACAGAACAGTCTTCAACTTCCATAGCGGCAAACCTGAGGGGACGTGGGTGAGGCACCTTTACAAACTGCAGTGAAAAATAGTAGAGGTCATTATGCAGGCTTCTAGCCTTCTGGGGAAACAGTTTAAAAGTGCAATTGTTAGGTATCCCATGCCCCACATCAACACTGAGAATGTATTACTTCCTCAGAAGGTACATCTGAACAGCATGGTGACTGAACACCATGACAGCATAGGCTTATTTTTTTTGTTGTGAATTTTCCACTGATGTGGTTAAACTGTTGACTTACAGGAGGAGTTGCAGAAACGGTGCATAGGATGTGTGGCAAACGGATGAATGATGATTTATAAATAATTAGAATGAGTCTGCAGCAAGAAAGAATGCATGCCAGGCCTACACAGGGGATTCCTAAAGTCTGTTTGCACAGTGGCAGTAGCTGGACATGAAATGTGTTCTTGTCTTCCTTTCCCTACACTTTTGTCATATATCTTCCCTTCCACACAACCCAGACCATTATTCTACATCCTTGTCCTCCTACCTGATACTACACACAAACTGGGATCCCAGTCCATTCCCTACCTCCTTACAACACAGCTTTAGGTCTACAAAAAAGAACCCTAACTGCATCCTGTCACAGAGACCTGTTTCACTCTGCTGTGGCCACTGCTCAGAGTCTGCAGTGACTGAACTCATGGAACAGACTGTGGAACAGGGAGCTGGTAGTCCAGCTGCAGAGTCCAGCAAGCTATAGCTGATCGGCTGATGGGTAGTAACTGCCTGTGTGAAGGGTCTCTTCAGCCATGTGCTAAGAACAATAATTGCTTGCATGGAGACACTTTATCCTGCAGTTCAGGTAGGGAGGAGGTAGCGTTTCAACAAAACCAACTCCAAGCAAAGCTGAGAGTCACTGCTATCACAGAATCACAGAACAGTCCAGGCTGGAAGGAGCCTTGAAAGATCATCTGGTCCAACCCTTAGTGCTACATCTAACACCTTTGAGCAACACTGAGCAACCTGCAAGGTGTCCCTGCCCATGGCAGGAGGGTTGGAACTAGATGATCTTTAAGGTCCCTTCCAACCCAAACCATTCTATTACTCTATGATCTCATTTTGAAGTAGTTTACAAACTGCTAATAGTACACATCACTTTCCATCAACTGCTCTGTATGGGTTTGCACTGCTTATAAACCCTGAGAAGCTGCCTGGCAGAAAAAGACCTGGGGGTGCTGGTTGACAGCCAGCTGAATATGAGCCAGCAGTGTGCCCAGGTGGCCAAGAAGGCCAATGGCGTCCTGGCCTGTATCAGAAATAATGTGGCCGGCAGGAGCAGGGAGCTGATTGTCCCCTGTACTCGGCACTGGTGAGGCCGCACCTCGAGTACTGTGTTCAGTTTTGGGACCCTCACTACAGGAAAGACATGGAGGTGCTGGAGCGTGTCCAGAGAAGGGCAACGAAGCTGGTGAAGGGTCTAGAGCACAAGTCTTATGAGGAGCAGCTGAGGGAACTGAGGCTGTTTAGTCTGGAGAAGAGGAGGCTGAGGGAAGACCTTATCGCTCTCTACAACTACCTGAAAGGAGGTTGTAGTGAGGTGGGTACTGGTCTCTTCTATCAAGTAACTAGTAATAGGATGAGAGGGAATGGCCTCAAGTTGTGCCAGGGGAGGTTTAGATTGGATATTAGAAAAAATTTCTTTACTGAAAGGGTTGTCAGGCATTGGACCTGGCTGCCCAGGGAAGTGGTGGAGTCACAATCCGTGGAGGTATTCAAAAAGCACATAGACAAGGCATTTCAGGGCATGGTTTAGTGGGCATGGTTGATGTTTAGACTCGATGACCTTAAAGGTCTTTCCCAACCTAAACGATTCTATGATTCTGTGAATAGACAATCTATAGAGAGGTCATTAAATGCTACTAAAGGACAAAATCCATGAAAGTGCTTAGCACCTTTCCTTTTCTGGCCTTTGCAAATCAGCTGGATCTACTAGAGTCAGCAGTATTTTTCAAGAAATTTCCCAATGCAAAGGACAAGAAACTGAAAAACCTTCATAAGAGATAGACAAAAATATCTGATGCTGGATTAACTGTAATTGAAATTGTGAAGCCTTGCCAAAATTAGTTCCTGTTGTGTGCATTTCTCATCTGTTGAAGTTTGCAGTTAAAAGATTCAGGATGTAATAGAGATTTTTTGTAAATATTCCTTAGTTACAAAAAAAAAAAAGACATTACAGAATTATATCAGAGATCAGTGTTACATTGTGTCTTACTGAGGTGAACATGGTGTTTGGTGAGCTCTACAGTGTAGCACCTTGTTGGACACTTCTTGCGTTATTCCTGGCACAAGAGCAGAAGAAGAGGAGCTTGAGCATGGAAAGAAGAGTTTTCCTTCCTTATCCAGCTCTTCTGTGAGTCAACAGGACTTGCATGAGAAAGTAATCAACTATTTTCTGAAACCTGTTGATGATACACAGACAAAAATATACACTCTTTAGCTATGTAACTGAGAAAACTGATTTGACAAAATAAGCCAAGAAGGTTTTGTTGCAACATAAATAAAATTTCTACCACATAAATAAGGCTAAACTGTAAAGCACTAATTTTTTTTTTTAACTTGGCCTTTCCCCCTTCATGTTTCAGAATATAAAAATACTTGTAATACAGCATATATGATAACTAAAAAGTTAAAATTTGAGACCACAAGAAGAGACTCTAGAATTATTAGCTGCAGTTATACTAAATAATACTAATCATCCCAGAAGCACCATGAAAGGGTGCAGAGGCCAAATGGTGAAAGATTCATGGCAACTGAGAATTTAACTTGAGCCTTCTTTTTCTCTGTTTCAGATGTTTTCAAATTTGGCCCTTCTTGTGACAGATACTTTCTTGAGAGTACATAACGTACAGAAAGATGTCAACTGCATGTCATTAAAACTCATTTTTGTCTTAACATTATCAAGGATTGCTTGACTTACCAAAATCAACCATGAGAATCCTTTTTTTTTTTTTTTTTTTTAAAGCAAACATGTTTTAAAAGCAAAAGCAGCCTGACAACCTCTGGTATGATTTGAGCAATAGCTGCGAAACGTAGCTCTGATCTTCCACTTTTTAAAATGAAAACACTGAAGAGCTTTTGGTAAGAAATCATATGAAATTGACAGACCCTAAATTGCTCTCATTGAAACCTTTTTTTCAGAGGTTTAAGGAGGAGATTTTGGAGGGTAAAGTCCCTTTGCTACCCACTTCCCAGAGAAAGCTCATGATAACTGAGCTAGGTGACAGGTGAGATGGCTCAGACATCAGCTTTGAGACCTCTGTGCCCCCACAAGCTAGTGCAGAAGGGCAAACAGTGAGAGCATGGCCTTGCCTGGAGCTGGGATGCTTTTTAGGAAACATGGGTTTCTGTCTTGCTTCTCTGCACTAAAAGTAGATGAGACTTGAAGAGCTGATGGGTGTTTAACACACGAGGGGCCAGGAGAGGAAGTTGTTAAGTTTGAGTGCGAAAGCATGGAGTGTCCAGAGAGTTCCCTCTCTCCCTCCCACAGGGTTTGCACAACTCCTGGCGAAGTATTTGCATGTTATTGCACATTTGTTTGCCTCCCAGGCAGTGGCAAGTAGGACATGTTGAGGAGAAAGGGAAGTCAGGGGTGTTTTGCTGAAGCTGTCTGTTCCTCTTGCTTTTCCACTTCCTCTTCTTCCTGGTATCAGCAGCTGGGGGCCATGCCGAGGGGGAAGCTGGGCCAGTGGATAATCCCCTGCCCAACCATTTACATGAGGGTGTACAGGGAGGAAACTGAAGCGACTTCTTCCTTGAGAAAGTTGTTTCCTCCCTCTCTTCCCACACAATCTCCCCTTCCCCCAATGCAGGTTGTCTCTCTTCTCCCTCTCCCTGGGTGCCACAACGCTGCTGACAGGAGCTGCCAAGATGGCCGCCCCCACGCTTTCAGGCTGAGCCGCAGCAGGGAGGCACAGAGCTAGTCATGGCCCCACGAGCTGATGGCGGGAGAAGGCACAGCACAGGCATGGCCAATACTGAGGGGCAAGAGGGAGGGGGCTGAGGAAGCACACCATTATGAGGGCAGGCAAAAGGCTGCCCACCCTCCACAGCTGCCAGCGCTCCTTTCCCCACACAAACTGCTTATGCCCAGCTCCCATTAGCCCTGCCATGCTCCTCCATCTTCTCTCTCACCCCAGTCTCTACTGATTTTCCCTCATACACAGCTTCTAGCAACTTCCCAGGCAGCTTGCCTGCTTGCTTGCTTGCTTGCTTGCTTGCTTGCTTGCTTGCTTGCTTGCCTGCTTGCTTGCCTGCTTTACCAAGATGGCCACCAGGTACCCTCCACATCCCCCTTGCCTCAGGCCAGGAGTTGGTTGCTACAAACTCAGCCATCATAGTTATATGCACATCACCTGCAACTTAGCTCATTAAATCATTTCATCGAGCTACCACTAGTAATCACCTTTGGCCCTCATTGAGGGCTAAGCTGTGGGATGTGAGGGGTGATGGTGCTGTGGCAAGCTCTGTGAGTCCTCCCAGCTGATGCTTCATGGGTCTGCGTCTGTATGCATGTGGGCTCTTGACCACCATGGTGAACTCTGCATTTTCAAGAGGGTTTTCTGGTGCCTGTGGAGGGTTTAGTGAAGGCCTGGTGTTCCTGTTTAGCCTGTCTGGAGTGTTTTCTGCTGTCACACTGCTTTCAATTCCCCCTGAACTCCTCCTGCTGAACCCAGGCTGACAGAACACAGGAGCACCAACATTGGCAAGAACCACACAGCTTGCACGGCAAAAAAAGCCTAATTCAAAAGCTGCTTAGTCTGAGTCCCCTGCATGAGTGAGCTTTGCAGAAAAAGTGGCAGGGAATAGCCTGTGACATGGCAGGGGGCACTGAGGGAGAGCCCAGGGCCCAGAGCACAAAGAAGGGAATGCAGGGCAGTGAAGATGAGCAATTTGGTGGAACATGACAGCTAATACCTGAATACAAGCTTTGTATTCAAAGAAGAATTGCTTAAAATCTGAGCCGACAGGGTGGTTCTAAGGTCAAATCACAAAAAAGAAAGACTTCTGGCTTTTTGCGTGTGAGATTGTTTTACAGCAGGTGCTTTGCATCTGCTTTAGATGTCCACAGGAAGGACTGTGCTCTGGAAGGATTGATTTATTATCACAGGGCGTACACCCAAGCAGCTTAACATGCACCTGACTGTGGTGCACTGGATTACACTGGGCTTTCCTTCATGACAGAAATACATCCTTTGCAAAGCATAGTCGGGGTAAGGAGACTGTCAGCATCATTTGACTTCTTTCTTGAATTTGCCAATTCTGTCTTTCTCTAGTGTAGAAAAATATAAATAGTGGAAACAGATTTCTGCACTCCTTGTTCAAATAAATACAAATATAGTAACAATAGTCAATGGTTGTAAGATTATAGGGATTGAATTATGACAATTTAAAAGAGCCACAGCATTGACTTGAGGAGCTTTCAGGGAATCCTGTGTGTCAGCTGTCCACAAATAGTATCTGGAAAGCCCAGTTGTTCCCATATGCATGACAGTGCCTGTGGACACCAGAGAATGTGGCTAATTTGCTCATGACAACATCAAACTTCTGTCAGAAATACTAAAACCACCTTCAAATGGCAACCCGATGGAAATGCAACAGCACATTTTTCAGGAAGTCTCACCCCATCTGCAGACACAAAGATAACATAGACTGACACTACAAGAAACGTTTGTTCCCATAGTGTGCTGTAGCAATTGCAGGCAGAAGCTCCTGCTGGTGTTCAGGAATATCAAGTTTTTACTGAAAATCAGGTACTTTCCAAAGTGATGCTGTAACAGGGTTGCCACTGCAGCAGGGTGGCACTTTTCCCCAGACCGCCTGACTCTGGGGAGTGGCACAGCATTGCCAAGCAGGACTGCTAACTCTTTGCCTTGCCCTCAGACTAAGTTCGCATACTTGAAATGTTATCCCCCAGGAGCAGCACGAAGCCAGGTAGACTGTAATTCTCTCAGTACAACTATGTACAAAGAGACTATGAATGCAGAAACACGTCATTTCTGCTGCTGTTCCTAGTCTGCCACTAGGAGGCAAAAAGCCCCATGAGAGTGAGGAGGAGGCAAGAAGAGAGGTTTCAGTGAAAAATTGTGCTAACATCGACTTTCTCTAGCTGAGCACTCTGCTTATTTGCGTGTGTCATACACTACAGATATACAGAGCAACACTATTCTGACTTAGGAAAGAGATTGTCAAACTTGCTTTAGTTATATTAATGCACCTGTCCAAAGGTGATCTTCCACGTACTTTTTTTTCCCTATATATACATGGTTTAAGGATTACCTGCCCCAGCCAATCATTTCTGTCTTTTTCTTCTCCCACCCTCACTCACCACTAATTCTGTTATGCTGTCTCACCTGTTTTGGGATCATGTAATAGACTAAGATCAGTGAAATGAAGCAGGTTAAAAACACCATGGAAAGAAAAAAAGGTATTTTTATTTTGTTTCACGTCACTTCAGTTTACACCACCTCCAACAATGCTACTGACACAGCTGTGGGGGTAACAAGATCCCAACTATGATATTCTTTGTGACCATTGAATTGGGAAGCCAGAGGTGTTCAGACGGGAGTGCCCAACCTTTCAAACCATTTCAGAGCACAGGACAACATCAGTAGATGAAAGATACCTTAAAAAGATGGCAGAGAAACTCACTGAGGCTCTTTTTCTCCCTTTTTTTCTTTCTTCTACTTCTGACAATTTTAATTCTCAAGCAGCTACTTTTCCTGGAGTGGCATGGAAACAGAAATTTGAATAAATGCTCTGATAAAAAAAATACTTAAGGCTGCAGCCATAAAAGTTGCACATGGGAACAGTAACACATCATTGCTATGCTGGGATTTAGATGCTTGTTTTGGTCTACACAGAGTCTAGAATGGCATGCTTACACAGGAGAAGACATTATCATTATTGATATTCTTGTATTGCTTGAATATAATCTTGTGATTTTGTTGCTGCTGCTGCTGTTGTTTTTATGAAAAATAAAAAAGGCAAAATATCTATATGCTGCTTTTAGGCTTGCGGGTCCTGTTCCTTAAAATATTAATTCCTTCAGATTCTTTCTTCACCTAAAAATAGCTAATTCCCCCAAATCACTCAGAAACATCCTTCACAGAAATAAGTGGAAAAAACCAGAGAAGGTCCAGGAAGGTGTTGCACCTGCAAGTGTAAAATGAAGCATATGGTAGACATTGCAGATGGGCAACTTTCAGAGCAGTTTCACTCCATAAATGGTTATTTTCATTGTGTTTGTTGCAATCTATATTCTCAGCAGCATTCTATCAGTTAGGGATATATTTATTTCTGTGTATTGGATGAAAGAGAAGATGACAGGAACTGCCTAGTCTTCAGAGTTGCAAAGACAAGCTCACTCTTTGATCATTGCATGATTTGTCTAGCACTGATACTGTGTGCAAACCCTTGCAGCGGTGTTTACCCATGCAAAATGACTATATTGCTACAGTTAGCACCTTAAAACAGTTATGAAGACTGCCAGCTAGAATAGCAACAGTCACAAAGTCTAATCTGCCTTAATCTTAATAATAAATGCTTCATTATCTGTGATGATTGTTTATTTTCACAAATAAATATGATTCTTAAAGTAAAATATAGTGTTTATGAGAATGAATAGAATAAAGAAATGCATTTCTCCCACTAAGAAAAAATAACATTGTGTTATGTAACAAAAAAAATAGTTATCATTGGCAAGTGGCAAAAAAAAAAAGCATGTGGCAGTGTTTTTAACTCAAATAAGCTCCATCCAGCATTCTAATAAGCTTCTGAACTAGCTGAGATAGGAATTCTTGTAAAATTAAGCTGGAAATATCAAGCACTTCCAATGCTTTATTTTGACAGCCAAAAATATTTTGAAAAATACTAAGAAAGCAATGAGGAAGAGTCAAACAACCTTTTTTGAAGCTCAAAGACAATTTTTCTCCTGCAATCTCATCCCTGTGCAGAGCTCCAGCAACTTCACTGAGCTCTATTTAGTAGAGGGTTCCACCTTCGTGGTTTGGGTTTACCTTCAGCACAAACATAAGTTTAGAATTTCTTGTGAAGCTTACTTTCTCAATATCGTTTTTCCTATCAATATTGAATTCACAGGCAGAAGGGTAGAAGAAATGTATGATCATAGTTTTTTAAAAAAATACCTCCATACAGCAAAAGCTTTAAGAAAGTGGCCAGCAGAATCTCTTGAGATCCTACAGGCAAAGGTGGGAGCAAGAAAACACGTTAGCTGACTCCTGATGAGTGGGAATGTATACAGTGGTTCTCAATGGTAGCAGGGGACTAGACTTGATGGCCCAAGAGGTTGAGCCACTCTTGTCTTTATGCTTGTCATTACCACACACATTTCATTAGCCATTATTCTGTAGCAATTCCAGCTTGTATGCACAAATACAGCTTTACAGGACTCTGCAATATGGGGTAAATGCAATACTTTTAGGTATCACATGGTCAATACTGCTGATGGCAGCAGCCAGTCTGAACACATTTTTAGTTCCCTTTCCCCCCACCATTTCTTGCCTAATATCCTGAGGAGAGCAGTTTTCTCTACTGATCATGATACTGAAACCCACAAGCAGCATTCTTATGCAAACCCTCGCTGAGAAGCAGAACTCAGCAAACAGACCAGGCTGTTAAGGTGATAGACCCGTGGATTGTCTCATTGAGGGAGCCAGTTTTTCTGCCTGTATCAAAATATTGGAGAGCTTTGGGAATCCAGGTAAATTGTTGTACATGTTTGTCTTAGAAATAAACCTGCAAAGTTCCCGGAGAAATACGATCAGTACAAGGTATTACATATAACCTCATATAACTGGAAATTTTAATTGTAGATTTTACTTACTATTAGTTGTGGAGCTGAAAAGATGCCAAGCTGATGAAAAGGACATTTCTCTCTCAAAGTTTTGTGTTTAGTTCCCTGAAATTTTACTAAGAGCAGTCTAGTTTAAGTGATTTTTGCATTTTGAATAATAACAGAAATGGTACCACTTAAAGGCAATTATTTTCTAGTAATTCCTTTTGCATTATTTGTGGCTGGTTGGTTTATGGCTGGGATATTTTTTAATATACCATACTCTGGATTGAGATATCAGTGTATGTATTTTGTTTGTAGTGGGTCATGGAAAATATTTTTCTTTCCAGTGGTGAGTCAGAATGGTACTCAATGTCTTAAAACTGCACAAAATTTACTTTAAATCTTGAAATTCTAGAAATAATGGTAGGAACTTTTCAGTGGCAGGAGCTCAAGTTTTTCTTCCTTGAGACTTGGAGACGTTACATTAGCTTTAGTGGAATAACCAGAGTCAAATCAAAGACATTCATATGGCAGTCACTGTATACACCATATATAAATAGGTTTCTGAGTGAAGAGGGATCTGTCTACTTCATTTCTGGGCAGACTTACCAGAAAATTTACATTATTCTGAAAGCTGTGGATTAGCATATGAGAAAAATAATTTAAACCCCCCAAATTATGAAGTATCATGAAACTCTGTGCTTATATAAAGCCATGTTTAAAAAAATCATAATCCTTTTTCAGGAAGGGCTATTACTTAGTCTGTTTTTATTGGATAGAAGTTCTTGGTGGAAAATTGAAGCTGCCAGACTTCTGTTGTTGAAGACTGAATTGCCGATGGTTGATAGTTTTTCTGATTTTGGCATAGACAGGTACCAAAAAGAAGCAAGAAAATAAACATGAAACTTTGTGTTGAACTTATCAGGACATAGGATGAAGAGATGACCTTGCATGGATAGATGCTTTAGCCTCATGCATAGGCTGTGACAGCAATAGTCTGGGACCAAGCCGGGATATCATCTGGCTGTTCTGGTCAAGCCCTATGCCTTCACTAGTCCTGGTCTCAAACTGACCCGAAGTGGATGAAATATATTGTCCTGTCATGTTCCTGCAGTATGATATAGTTGGTCTTATGATTAGGTAAAAGATGAGAAAAAGTGACAAGAGAATGCACAATGGAAAAGATACAGAATACAGCATGATCAGGCTGGGACACTGTCTTGTCTAATTTTCACAACCTCATGTTCTCATGAATGTGCTGGTTTTGTCTTGCTGGTCTTAGAAGGATGTTTGAAACAATGCTCTCAGGCTAACATAGAGGCTGTCAGCCCCTTACTGGGGAATCCCTTAGATTTCTGTTTATCCTCTCCATCCTAGAGGTCTGCCTTTCAAAAAAACCCCAAACAGCAGAATAGCCTGCCTCTTCATTATTTAGTATCTGATGAGGGCTCATTTCTCTTGTATACCAACCATTGTATTAGCAAGTCTTTTTGTTTGGGCAGATGCTGTCCTTCCGCCTTCTTTTCATATTTCTGCTACCTACATTCATAGTATTGCAACTTCTTAACTCCAATTTCCAAATACTGCACTCATTATTAGAGGGAGTCGTCTTTAACTAGTAATTATAACTAGACTCAGGGGGAAGAAAAGCAACTTGAAAATGATTTCTCTCTTCTGGAAACAACAAAGTTGCATAATGATAATTCTGAAGTCTCTCTGTCTGGAAAAGGAAATAGTCATGCAATAATTTATCACAAATTCAGAATGGCACTAGCATCTTGTGCAAGCAGCTAAACTCCCTTAAATACATTAACTTCAGTAGAAGTTAAATCAGGCCTTTATAAAGTTGTCAAATAATTTTCAGATCTGCATTTCTCTATAACTTTCATATGTCATTTTCCTTGCCTTTTCTGTCCAGTTCCTTTTTCTTTATATCCTGTCCATGGGTTAGAGCTCAATTCCCTTAGTAGTTACCAGCTTCTCTGGTTATTTCACTGTCACAGAATTCATGAGTATACACACTTTTTTTCTGAAAGGAATAGCTTTATAATCTTTATTTCATTACTTTTTAGCAAACTCATCAAGATCTGATTCTGTTAAAAGATTATGAGTTTTTTAAAGGCCTGGTTAGACCCTATCACTTCCTAACAGAAAGGAAAAAGTTATAGGTGAGAAGTGAAAAGATGGGGTTTTTCCATTTATAAATCAGATCTGCATGTATTTTGAAGAATTGCATAATTCCTTGTACAGTCAACAGTTACATATATTTCATTAGTTTAATTAAGGATCATATGCATGCACATCTGCTATTCCTTTCATTGATCTAGTGTTGCTGTTTGAAGAAAGAGCAACCACAAGGGGAAGTTGAAGTGAAATGATCTTTTGGCTTCACCAAGACTGGAAAGTGAATAATGAGACCATATTTATGCCAAAGCAAAACAAATGTTTTTTGATCAGGCTGCTATTTGAGTAAATTCAGGAAGAATACAGTTGGAACCTTTGTATTTCTTGTGTTCTCATTACACTGTACTTCTGCACAGAAATGTGCAGTTATATTGTAAGCAATGGAGAATTGCACTTGTTACACTGAGGTGTAATTAAGATCTAGCTGTGGAAGAATTCTGTACCAGTGTATCTTGGTATCTGTATGAGTCTGCTGAAGGCAGTGGGAGGGTGGGAAAGCACTGCATATATAAAACTTGATGAATCTATGGCATGGGAACTAAAACCTGGGTATTGTTCTAGATTTGAGCAAACACATCTGAATAATGCAACCATCTCATATCAAAGCAAATGTTACAGTGCACGTTATGTGCTGCTTCCAGTTCAGATCAGAAGCTGAAAAGCCAAAATATTTTACATTGAGCTTCCCAACAGAGTGCAAAGAGAAAGTTCAGAAAATAACCAGAGTACTTCTTGCATGAGACTCTTCTGTCCCACATGCACTTTGCACTTGAGAGGGGAAGGTTAGGGTGAACTTAATCTCACTTCAGAATCTTTTCAAGTTCCTATTTCATGATTTACAACCTATTGTATGTGCTAATGGAATAGGTAATTGCTGTCGTTTCTGGGAAGGGAAACAGAAACTGCAGGGATTACTCTGTAAGCAGAGCCACAAATAAAAGATTCTGTCTTTTTCCCACTTCCCCATCTGTCTACCTAGGCCAGTCAGGTTGTGCATTAGAATCCACAATATGGCTTCTAGTATAACATAGCTTATGAAAGCAGGAACTGGTGACGTAAAGAGGAGAAAAATTTCACGGAGTTTCTTACTCTCTTCTGATTCTTAGCGCTACCTTTACAACTTACTACTCACTGTAAGTAAATGAGAGAGGCTACATTGCTGATTGTAAACCCTTCCACATGCCCAGGAGCTTTTTACTCTTGAAGAGCTTGTAAATCTGCATGACTGGCAAAGTGTGTTCACAGTACTGGGAAGAAATCTATTAAAAGAAATCCATTGACAGTCCTAACATGGCAGTAGTGAATGGTTCAGTGCTTTTGAAAGAATGTATGAATGTAATTGATCTTGCTATTGCAAAGATGTAGAAAACTTCTCAGAAACCATATATCATAACAAGAAAAGTTTCTTCAAAGCCACATTTCCAGCTTCCGAAAGGTCTACATGCTGAATGTCTCTTGTCCAGAACGTTCACGTTACTGTAGTTTGACACAGTACTTTTTCTTAAATTTGAAATGGAAGAGGTAGCAGAAGAATCAATTTATTGCTATAACTTTCAAAAGAAATGAACAGCTGAGATGGCCAAGCAGCTGATTAGATTGTAATTTATAAGTTCTGAAGACTTCAGACACTGAGTTAAAGTTACAGTATCTCTGATGGTTTAGATTTTGTTACAGAAGTTAAAAAAAGTACATGTTAGTACAAAGTCAAAAGAGATCAGAGACAAAAGGCTTTGTTATACTCTCTGGCATTGTGATTAGCTTAACTTTCTGTTTAAGTGGGTAAAATCAGTGCCTTGTGAGGCATTGTGGGAGAAATCTTGAATGATTAGTGATATATATACGTATCTCCGCAGTGTAATTTTGTATGTGTGTGAGTGCATACGCGTCAACCCGCAGTAGATGACTTAAACCTGATAATCTCCATAGTAAATGTGTACTTCCTCCCTTCCTTATATGTGCAAAAAAGATAACAATATGGTGCTCTGGGGATAAGTTTCATATACATCTATCTTGTTTTGGCTGCATTTATTGTAAGTAACTTTGTAGTATAATACAAACAGTTTGGAAAGACTGAATTTCTTGGTGATACTGAAAGACTGGGAAAGTAACTTGAAGTTGCAGAAGTCACAGGTAAAACTATTCCAACATAACAGGCAATTCGTGTAATCTGATAAAATCAAACAGAAGGCAAAAGGAGCAAACCCCCTATGTAGAAGCTCTTGTTAATGAAGCAGAAAAGGTTACTGAACACCCACTGAATTGTACTGACTGAAGACACAGTTCATTCTTCAACCTCTTTCTAAAATTTTTTTTCAGACCTCTATTTATTTGCTTTGTAGTGATATTATTTTGTTTCCAAATGATTCAGAGCCCTTGCTAGTTATAACATCCCTGCTTTATACCATTAGTCTTACATTTTAACTTCCACACACAAAACAGGTCCTGCTTAAACAAGTTGTGAATCAGCTACACCAGCGTATCTGCTGTAGCTGCACCCCTGCTGCCACTGTTGGCTGGGAAAGGGTTCCCTGTGGAGCAGAGGGCTCCTGGAACCCAAAAGTGGCCCCAGACTAGTGCAGTGGGACCAGCTCACTTTGCCCCCATCCTTCACTGCACTGTGTTTTAATTGTACTGAATTCAAATGTATTGAGCTTTTGCACTCGGTTCATATTAAAGATGGGTCCTGAAAGGTATTGAATAGGTCTGACCAATTAAAACATTTTTGAATGTAGTTGGGTTTTATACACTTGGAATTGTTCCTTTTTTTTTTTTTTTTCCCCCAAAGAAGTTAAGTATCTTTGACAGTATCTGGGTCTATTGATTGTCATTTCTTCCTATTTTGCTGCACATATTTTCATTTTCCATCCACACATGCACAGTTTTGTTCAGATACAAAATAGAGAAGAGAAACAAGGACAAAGCAAGGGCAGGGGGAGCAGCAGGGAAGAAAACTGCTGAGAAGGGAAAGAAAAACTGACACACACCCCCCAAACCAGAAGAATTTCTGTTTTCACAAAGGAACTTGCATTTTTCCAAAGAGTTGGCAGGAATAAAGCTAGTCTAGTACATAATCCAGGTTCTAGTACAGTCTATGCTTCTCACTGCAAGATACTCGTGGGTTTAGGATTACATTAATTTTAAAGTAGTATGTATTTTCTTATATTTATTAGGTGTTCTGTTCCCAGTTACAGAAATGAACAGAAATTATAGCATGCCCAAAAGGAGCTGCATAACCACTACCTGCACTGAAAAATTTAAAAGATTGTATAACCACAGCAAGGATATAACAATATGCTCAGCTTCTTTAACCCTACAGGAAGATGTGCTACAATATCTCCACAGCCAATCAGCAGTACTACAAGCCTCAGACCAGGAAACTCTTTAAAGTACAGTATGTGTGAACATTGCAACAGGGACTTTCTCATTGCTGCTCTTTCTTTTTCTCTTCTTTATGCTTATAGGATGTCAAGGCAGATGTGAAGGCACTCATGGCGAAATTTAACACGGGTAACAGCCCCACAGAGGATGTTTCTGGTAACAGTCGACCCTTCAAAGTCCCAGGACAACCTATTGGTACGGGATTACAGACAAGGAAAGCAGCACTTGAGAAATTTGCAAGTCAAGGGAATACATCTTCCTCTTCAGGACCCAGTACCTTTCACAAACCTGTTCATCCTAAGCCTCCTCTGGGGGTCAAGCCTTCACCTGATGATAAAACAGAGAAGGATCCAAAGCCCCCATATTTGAAACCAGTGGCACAAAGGTTTGGGGTTCAGCTTCAGGCAACTAATAGAGAAAATGATGGAAAAGCTGGATGCACTAAACCCCTTACAAAAACCAGTGACTTGGCAAAAGAAGAGCCAAAGCCACTGTACCCAAAACCTGCAGGGAACAAGTTCCTTAACTCTGCTCCTCATGAGAAAGAAAAAAATCCTCTGGGAACAAAACCAAATTCAAATTTTGCACCACAGGAGAGTGAGGCAAAACCAGCATTTTCAAAAGTAATTGGAGTTAAGGAAAAGTTCATGTCTGCAACACAAGAAAATGAGCCCAAGCCTCCTTTCTCTAAACCACCTCTGGCACAGAAACCTTCTCTAAACCATGACATCTCCCACAATGAAGACACTTCTAATAAAAATGTTTTTCTGCAAAAAGGACTGTCGGGCCCTAGACCAAATATACACTCATTTAAAGCAACAAAGGAAATGGATGAAAATAGTAACTGTGCTGCAGAAGCTGCAGGCAGTCATTTTTCTAACATAGCTCTGAAGCCTACGGGCCACTGGTCCAGCTCTTCTCAAGGCACCCCCAAAAACATGGAGGAAAAGACTGAAGAAAAGGGGATTAGTGCTGCCAAGAACATCTTCCTCAACAAAATCATCCAGGAAGAATCAGGTTCTTCTTCTCCTAAGTTCCATAAGATGAACACAGCACTTGCTGCAGGAAGGCCATCAGGTGGATCACAAGAGAAAGAGGATGGGGACAGGAGGTCAGGAACCCCCAAGCGGAAAGCCTTGCCCTCGTTGTTCAAGCTAGGCCAGCCCCCGCAGAAGCCCAGCAGACCCCCCAGCGTGGACCTGGAAAGGTTCCGGAAGAGCAGCCCAAAAGACAGTGAGTCCTCTCTGTTCTTGCTTTCCTGGGTATTGGCTTTTTAGTGCATTTAGTATGCAATTCATTTCAGGTGGAATCCCCTTTTCTGTTCCAAAATGAGACTTGTGCCTCAGACAGCCCCTTAAAGCTTTAACCTATGCTTCCGTATAGGACAGAAATATAAATTATATTCTCCCTCCCTGAGCAATAAAGTGTAGGATGAATGCTTTCTGTACTGGCTTTATTTGTTTTTCAAAACTACTTAGGTGTAGCTATAACTTGTGTCAGGGAGTTTAAGTATTTTTCTCGACAGACACTGAAGTCCTGACTTCCTATAAATGAGATTTTGACGTTGTGTGTCCTGTTCTCAACAGCAACTTTTTGAGCACAGCCCGAAGGCCAACAAAATGATATACTACAACCTCTAGTAACCACACTTTTTTTTTTTTTTGCCTTTCACAATGACTAATCACAGCATGACCCTATAAGTTGCTGTATTTTAAAGTTTGTTTAGAAAGTTGAACACTATGCAAAATTACAGAACAAATTGCTCCCATGTGGAGCTGTGTCAGTTTTATACCCAAATCTGAATCCAGACTCCAAAAGTGTCTCCTGGACTTAGTGTTTTCTGTTAGGTTTACGTGACTTCAGTAGTGTGGCAGTTAGAAACACCTGAGGCTCTGCCACACTATTTTGCTGAAGAACCAAGCCTCCAAACTTTCTGATGGTCATAATCCAGGCATGAATATCAAGGCTTGTGACTAGGTTTTTGTAAAATTTGAGACGGTTTTGTGTGTGATGAGAGCTTCTGTAAATACATTTGAAATATCTGGGAGGACAAAAATCCCTGTGAAAAAAAGAAATTGCTGTGACTCCACAGCAAAGAGTTCTGCTTCAACAGCTTCTTTTCACCACATAAGACAAGTTGCAACAATGATATAAGTGGTTTCTGAGGCACCCAAAATATGCCCTTGAAAATCTCATGCAAAAGTGTAGTTTCCTAAAGTTAGACCCAAATATCCACAGTCACCTCCTTGAAAGAGAGATCAGTTTTGCGGAGGTTCTGCATGTCCTTAATTCTGCCTTAACTCACCTGTATTTCAAACTTTTGGATTCAGTTTTTCCTCCAAAGCTTTTAGGCAGTCTTTGAGAACTCTAAAAAGTTCAAATCAGCCACTTCAGTTGGAATGGGTGCTGCCAACTGACACATTTCTATTAAAAGTTTTATAGTAACCGAAGGAGGCTTTCTCTTTTTTCTTATAGCACCAGGTGCTAGGAACTGTGTTTGCATGAGAAATTCTGATCACATTTTAAAATCAAAGTTTTAAGTTGTATGCGTCCAGAGGAAAGCTGCTCTTGATCTTGGTGCATGAGAGAAACAAGGACAGAAATAAAAATTTATTATTGTGTTAGATTTCTATGTTGTTTTTTTTTCTTTTTTTTTTTCTTTCTTAACGTACTGCTGTCTGCATTGAGCTCAGGAAGCAAAGAGTATATTTAATCCTCACACACATTATTTTAGCTCAAATAATTTTAACCAGTTATGTCCTGCAACTAATTGTGTCAGGTGAAACACACAGCTAAGTAATTTCTGATAATGAGGGGCATTTCACCTACATTAGTCTGCCTTAACCATCTCTCTTAGATTTAATTAAACAGATCAAACTTAGACTCTTAAATTTTCAGTGTAGTTAGTGGAAAGGGAGATGCCCAATGGTGTGATTCAAAGCGCTAAAGTTAGATGCTTAATGTAGCTGACAATAGATGCTCTGAATAACTCCACACTGTGCATGTGCAGTACGTGGGTACATTCATGCAATTTAATTGATACAAAATTTGTTCTTGTGCCTTCCATATTTACGATACAGTATAGCTTGTGCTTCAGCAGTTTTGAATGCACGTAAGACTGGTCTTCCTGAGACAGAAGACATTCAAAGGGGTTACAACCGGATGAAAAAGCTCAGAGCTGACTTTCTCTAAAGACAAAAAGCCACACTAAAAACAGAGTGTGCATGCAACTATACATTCTGTTATTAATTCCACTCAAAAATTAGGAGCATATCAGTAACATAAAATGTACATTCTTGTCAGCTACTACATTCTTATTTTCCTGTGTTACCCTACAGTTATGGAAATGTTCTCACAAATCCATCATCAGGGCCAGATTCTCAAATGGTGTAAATCTGTGTACCTCTTTAAAAGAAATATGCCAATATACAACAGTCTGAGCAGCTGCCCCTTCTCCATAGAGGACTGTTCAGCATGACTGGCTTTACTCAAGTGCCCAGAACAGTCTCAAAATGGAAAGGCAGCATTTTCAGCAAATGACACCAGCAAATGTTTTGATTAAACAAAACCAAGACTTTTACTAGCTAGAATTTTGAGAAGTCCTGATGAAGGCTGGAAACACCCAAACCTGAAATTAATTATTTAAAATACATTTTCTAGTTTATTTTAAGTAATTACTGAAGGAATGCTTTTATTTGTTCGTTTGTTGTTTATTCAGTTATTTAAATTTTTTTTTCTGGTTCTCATGCAGTTACAGACACAAAGCATTTTTTCATCCTCTTTTTAAAACTGGGGGTTAGAAATATTTATCCTATGCATTTAAAATGAATACTGTGAACAGGGCTGAAAGGATAATACCAGAACTTTTGCTAGAAGGAGGATCTCCAGTTGCCACTAGCCAGCGCTAGTGCAGCCACCAGCCTGGATGAGTCACACTGGGAACATGAGGTAAGGATGGAGCTGCCCAGTGTGGTGGCACAGATTGTTCTCCAAACATGTTGCAAAATACACACCCAACTAAGTAGAACTGCACGGTCAGACATGGTATTCTCTACTTCACAGTCTTTGGGTCAGGGCAAGACTGAAAGATTTAGAAACCACATCAATATGAAGCTGTTCATAGTGGCTCTGAACTTCAGCCTTCCCCTGTAGAGCTGGCATGTAGACCTTGATGTTCTGTTTGGCTTTAATTAATACAACTCATTTCTTTGTGGCCAGAATTCTCTGTAGAACAGTTCTGGTGGAGAGACCGGATGTTCTAGAGTAAATCCTGAACAAACTCATTTTCAGCTCAACAAAGTTGTTCATCGCTGCTGGGTTTCTTAGAACATTAAACTAGAATGACAAAACCTACCTGCTTTGGAAAGGCAATTAAATGGAATTGTTTTCTTTTTTTTTTTTTTTTTTTGTCATTTCAAGAATCAAAGTCATGTCAGGAAGATGCCACCCCCACAGCACAAATTCTTCCTGCTCATTAGTTTGTCCTGATAAACAGCAACTTGCTCTACTTGCTTAATTTGCTGCTGTGATTCAGGTGATGAGTAAAAAGAACAAGCAAATGGAAATGATTTTCCCATCCAACAAAGCTTTCTGAGATCTAACCTTTGGGGGTTTTGATCTGTGCTAGGGCAAAAGTTAGGCTTTGTGCTGTCCTTTGAGAAGAGAAAAGCTCCACACATGGTGGTTGTTATATTTGTGTTAGGGACATGTGCCTGGGTTGCAGAAAACCTTGTATCGCCTGATTTACAGCAAGGGTTTGAACTTGGATTTCTCAGAAGTATCAATTCACCCCTTTTTCTTTGGTTGTTATCCTTTCCGCATGGAAGTTGCTTTATTTTTTTTTCATAATCAAGTATTCACTGGGCATGAAATGGCTTTTTACATTAGAAGCTGAAAGATTTACCTTCAATGCAGCAGTCTTAGTCACATGTGGGAGAAGGATTTAAAATGTCCATAAGGCTTGCATGAATACTAAGGGATGCTGGTTTGGTGTTGGCCTTGCTTTGGGTTAGAAATTTTCACCTGGTCCTGAAAAGCTTTTAATGATAAAACTTCTGTAGATACAAGTGTCTTGCGGAGGAAAGTTTGACTATTGATGCATTACTATTTTCCAGTGAAAGCGGGCATTAAGAAATTCCGTCTGGGCCTGTGAATACATGGCACTCTGGTAAATTCCTGTGCTATGTCCCATTTCAGCAATTTTCCCTGAGACCAGATCATATTTACGTCAGCTCAGAATCAATGAGATGCATGTGCTTTCTAGATTCAGAAAATAATAGTAATGATAGTGTTTTCTAATAAACACCCAAAGTGCAAACAGGGATTTGTTAGAAAAAAGAAGAGAAAGAAAGTTGTTTTGCTGACAGTTTTCCATGTGAGGCCACAGCCATACCGTTACTTTCAGAGAAGAACTGCACCTGGGCTGACCTCAGTGGGATCGTGCGCTTACAGATGGCCACCCACATAAAGTCAGTTGAAGGCTCAGAGTCCCTAGCGCTCTAAACACCTCTGAACGCCTCGTGAATGATCAACACTGGGGCTTCAGCTAGGGAGAATATTTTGAGCTGTACTGGGAGAAACAAAAGGAAACTGTACTGAATCTAGGAGAAAAGAAGACCTGTAAGAAAATTCTCATGATTTATAATTTGGGTTATGGTTGTGTCTGCAGTACATATTGAGGTTCTGTTCTGTGATGGATTGTGTATGCACACAGTGACATGGCTATTTGAGTTGAGAGAGACAGGAGGAATTAGAATTCAAGGTGCACTGTCAAAGTTAACACAACACTCTGTTGCCAGTGATTAACAATCAAGCACCACTCCCGAGGACAGTCAATGTCTTAACTGTCTTTGCAAAGCCCCTTAGAGCCAGTCAGTTGTTGCTCTTACTTGATGTGAAGATGAAACAGCAGCTTCCAAAGTTACAGAGAAGAGGGGATTTTTTTATCACAGGATGTCACGGCTGTTTACTGCAGAATCTGGACTTAAAAGGTCAATGTTGATTTTCTTTTTTTACCTCAGTGCTAGATTGGATAAAGTTATGCAACAGCTCAGTATTAAGGTGTAAGTGGATAAAAATAATTTTAACTTGAGCCAAATCGCCTGTTTCTAAGATAGATAAAACTAAAAGTAGGTGATGATATCAAACAACACTGTTCAGGGTGGGGTGAGGGTAGCTGCATGTAATGATGTCATGCCTCTGCACAGGTGAACTGTAGCACACCATAAAACCCCGTAAAGCTCAAAAAAGTGTCAAAATGATAATTTCAGAATAGCATGACGATTATGTACAACATAATGCCTTGACTTTGCTATACATAGCTAAAATGTTGAATTTTAAGTGACACCAAAAATGTACTGAAGTGAGACTATTTGTGGGACTTTTAAGACCTTCAAGGCTTTTTACCTACAATTTTACTAGATTTCATGATGTTGATGTCTATTATTATTGGTGACTCAGACATTTGCCTGAAAACTGTGGAAGTTAAGTTCAAATTATGATTACACAGATCTGCCAAGAACTTAACTTTGCTGGATCTGCTTGAAAGCAGCTACAAAATCTGGACGAGTAGTTGTATGTCGGTTTTAGTGGAAACAAATGTAAAAGCTTTCCTCTAAGGACATTCCTCTCCCTCCTTCTCCTAAAGTGAAAGAACCCAAATGATTCTTGTTTCAGCAGCATTGTACTGAAATATTTTACATCTCTAAGAAAATGGAGAATCCATTTTTGAAGTTCTGGGACTAAAGAACAATGCTCAGCTGAAATATAGTCAAAGTTGTGCATTTATCATAAAAATCAGACCGCAGCATATGAAATCCCACACAATGTACATGGTTTGGTACAAGTGCAATGACATCACCTATGTGGGTCTGACCCCAAAGGAGTTGTCTCACTCATGGGATTGGTATAAGGTCAGTTTTAAAAAAGAAGTTTTAATGCCTTTCTAATTTCAATATTATTTCTTTGGCCATCTTTCAATAGTTCAACCTGTAAGTTCCAAAAGCCCAGTTGAATTAAATTTCTCTCACTCTTTTTGCTCACATCTTCATTCTCCAGCTATAATTACATGCACCATAATTATAGCATATGCAAGTAAGACTAAATTTTTCAATAAGCAAAGAGTGGATACATGCTTTCAGTCTGCTTCAGTCAGAAAGAAAATTTTTCAGATTTTGTTAAGAGTCTCCATAGCAAAGAATATTAATGTTATGGAGGAAACCCTGCCACACTGAAATTTTTGAAGCATTACCTTTAATTGGTCAAGGGTTCGCAATATAATTCTGCTAAAATATGTAGACAAAACTACAAATTAAACTGCTGATATGGCACTGAAAAAGATAAATCCCCACAATTTAAAATTAGTGTAACCATCCTGATAGAAATATGAATGAGACGAGTTATTTATCTGCCTGAGTAAATAGATAAATCTAATCCAAGTTCTAGATAAAATGAGTCTTGAGGGAAACCAACATTTAGTATTTTCCTGCAGAAGATTGTTCTGGGTACACCTTGCTGCTGTTGTGCATTAGGAAGCAAAAGTACACAAAAACCACTGCAAATAAGTATTTAAACTCATTGCCCTTGATTATTTCCTTAGCTACAACAGTCTGCAATATCTTTCAAATAATATAATGTACATTTTTAATTAAAAAAGAATAAAATGTATCCATCAATAAACGACCAGAGGACAGTCCTCATTTGAGAATTGTCATAGGTTCTGCAATTGGCACATTCATAGATTTTCCCCTAAATATCTCTATATTTGTTTGTTAGGCGTTATGTGGCACACTTGCTCCCTTCAAGTTGATCTGATTCTAGTAAAATTAACAGTAAGATATGGGTTGTTTATATAATATTATGGAGGCGTATAAATTTATTTTTCTAATGTATACACTTGTTATAGTCTGCATATGAATTCTAGAGTTGTTCCTGCAGTTGACTATGCTAAATCCCCTTGAGTCAGCTATAATCATTCCTGAGCAGAGACTTCAGAATCTAAGATGCAGAATTTAGGACTCGGAAGATAAACCATGTGAATGCACCTGTTAATTCTGTTGAGTAAGCCTAAACGATCACTTACTAGCAATTCCAAATACATGTTGACGTGCAGTTTGAATTGGTTTTAGGCCAATTCTGTTTTGAGTCAAAGTATATGCCTAACATATTCTCTCAATAGGTCTGGACTTCTGCAAAGGACTGAATGAAACACATGATGTGTTATGCTGTATTAGAAGCCAGTGTCCACCCTCCAGCAGGGTCCGTGCTTGATTGGTTTAACACAATGTCTTTGGGATTACATCACATATGAAAGTAGTCTTTGTGAAGGAGTGTTGAGAACACTAGTTAGAAAGAAGAATTTATAAGGAGGAAAAAAAAAGACAGCTATGACTTTATCATGGAAGGTGACAAAAAGGAAACTACTAGAGAGAAAACCAGTAAAACTGATGGAACTGAGTAATTCTCTCTGCTTAATTATGTTTCCTTGTTTTAGTTTTTGAAACATTATTTCTTACATCTAATTTGATTCACATGAAGAAACACTTTTGATGAACCTTCATCATTTGGTTGCATTACATGGGTCACAGTACGCAAGTAGCTCTGCTGTACCAGAGCTGCAAGTATTCTGAAACCTGTCTGTATCCCAGAAAATAATGTGAATACAAATCATATTAATAATTTTAATTTACAACTCGATAAGAATGATACGAACTGGCTGAAAGTTTCCCATTCTTTAAGGTGATGCATATTTTGCTGAAAATGTACTTTGCTACTAATTGTAGCAATGAAGTGTATCCAGCACATCAAATTACTTTATAGACAGCTTTATGGTAAAGCTGGAAAAAAAAAATAAATTTCCAAATATGCAAAAATATTGTGGTGATGAAGTTCTGGACACATTGCTGGTACTGTTTTGGAAAATGCTTCTTGAACCCTAAAGGTCTTGTGTTTAGCTAGCTCTAAAAAAATGCTCTATAGTCTGTTTACTCATAATTACAAGAATGTTTGGCATATATTTCTCATAAATTTGAAGTTTGATACGTACTGTAGTTTCCCTTTGAGCTTGGAAGTCTTAATTTTTCTGTACGGTTTAAATAATATTTCCTTAGTGGCTCACAGATGTAAAACCCACACAGCATGCATAATGTTTGAATTTGAGACAATGCGTACAATAATGGAACAAGTATTTCCAAGACCTATCTTGGTTCACAGTAAGAAATACTTTTAATGAATCTTCATCATTTGATTGCATTACATGGGTAACAACACACAAGTTAGTAAATTGATTAATTAAGTTAGCATCCAAATAGTTCATTATAGGAAACAGACAGTCATTCCTGAAAGCTTTGATCTTAATTATTAAATACTAAAGTAAATATGCAATACTAATAGAGACAAACAAAACATTAAGCATTTCATAGTAAAGATATTAGGAAGCTTTTGAAGCAGTATACTAACAATTAATTTTATCCTGAAAATTTCATTTTGTTAATGAACATATCTGAGGTCATTGGTTTCCACTCGAAACTGAACCCTCCTAAAATGTGTGCATTTGGAACAATGATGTTCCTTGTTAGCAGATCCTGAAGAGAAAATGTGCAAAACCCCACTATTTGAATGCAAGACTTTGTTGCATGAGAATTTTTTATGGAACTGATGTTTTTTATATCAGTGTTTATACTCCTATGATTAATTTTTAACTAGAATTGCATGCTATGCATGATGTAATTATTTTTCAGATTGAACAATGGGTTTATGAAATTATTAACCCCTTCATCAATTTGTTGGTTTGGGAAATAAATAGTCATATTTTAAGTAAATTTCTTCCAGTACATTCTCTTTTGCTTGCCTTTGCATCATTGTACGCATTTTTATTGCCTTCTCTTTTAAATATAAATTATTTACCAAAGATTTATTTTAAACTATTGCTATCTTACATGTCTTCCATCTCTGAATACTTCCAATTACTGTTCTTTTTTCTTGCATATGAAATGATACCATACAATATAAAATTAACTGGCTTAGGTTTATAAATATTTCTTATAAAAAAAAAGAAGTAATCATCAAGGCTTTTTATCAGACAATTAAAACTTTCGCCTGTAGTTCAACTGGGAATTAATTTTGGGTTCCCCTTTAGATAAGGATAGGCTTCTGGGTATGATTACACATCTGTAGTTTAAATCACTTTCCTCATGCCAGTCAGCACTGCCCAGATGAAGCTTTCTGAGTATCTAACCTCATATTTAGTCACCATAAGGCTCAGTTCTGCAAGCTTTTACATACTGAATGACCTTGAATGAAAACTGTGGGTTTTCTTTTGGGAGTAAGGTTATGTGCATGCTTAATATTTTTCAGCTCTCAACCTTAAATGTAGATTTAGATGCTCACTTTCAGGTGCTGTTTATCCTTCATCTGTTTGTCTCTACATTCTCAAATAGAATGGGAAAAACCCTCTACTGTGTATGTGGTCTGGGACTTTGTCACCTCTGTGTCATTTTGAGAAAATAGGGCATTGAATAGGTGTTAAGTGTTATGTGAAATACCCTTGAGGTAGTCTGTGCATCTGCTCTGGAAACAAGATTTCCCAGTTGAGAACAATGACAAGTTCTGCTTAAAAAAGGACAAATTCTCCCACTGCTCTGATCATGTTTTTCATGATGTATGAGCAATGATCAGCAAAGTAGTCTTAAACTGGATGGGGACCTGTACTAGGTCTCCATTTTACCCTTTTCCCTTCCTCCAAAATTCCCCCCTTTTTTGGAGGTGATTTCCTTTGTACAAAGCTGAAAAGGCAGCTTTACCCTCTAACTGGAAGCAGAATCAGGAGAGGTGAGGAGAATAAATGAAAAGAAAATGAAGAAAAGATTGTATGCAGGCATTTCTTAAAGTGGGGTCTGGACTCAAGGAGGGCAATAATCAAAAACTTTCTATGGTCTTTGTTTTCAAGGTGTGAGCAGTGTCTCAAATAATCTTTGTGTCTCTGTTACAGTATGTCTGACAACAGCATAATCAAAAGCACTGAGCTTCAGTAATGTTTTAAGTTTACGTGCTTACTTTGAGCAGCTCCAAAGCAGCATAACTGTGAAACATGAAACCATGGCTTGTATCTAAATGAATATACAGGTTAGGGAAGCAAAGCAGAAAACAGCTCTCTGCACATGATGAATAAAGTAGGAAGTGGGTGATCAGCTGCTGCAGATGTTGTTGCAGGTTCTTAGCAAAACCTTTGTAAAACCCAGAAAGCTTCCCAGATCTTGCATGTAGAATATTTTGCAGTAAAACTGAAAACCGATATTGCATTTGCAGAGTAGCTCAAAAGCATTTTCTTTTACAAAAGGATGCTTGTTTCAAAATGCAAAACTTTTGACTGTGTAACTGCTTAAAAAATCCTGATGATTTTTTTTATGGTCCTTTTTTATGAAAACTGAAGAAATCCATCAAGAAATTTAACATTCCCGGCACTTTTTCCTGCAGAATGTTTAAGTCTCCTTGCAGTAGCTGATTATTGTCAGGTTTTCTTTACATTAAAAAAAAGCAGAAGGGGTCAACACCTTATCAGTAAATCACTGCATCAGGGGTCAAAGGGAATAAGGTTTTGCCAAAGGCCATACTCTAGGCGAAAGAAAGAGGAGGATGGCCTGCTTTTTAGGATGTGAAATGAAGAAACAGTTTTTCCCCTGTATGTGCAAGAGACTGCCCTGATATGGAAGGGATTTTCTTACATGTGTCTGTTGCTATGTATTTATGATGAAGTAGGTGCAATGACAGTGAACTTGAAATGGAAAGTAGTGTGATATACATTGCTCTTCAGTTCCAGTTTTGTTTAGTATGCAATCTTGGACTAGAAATTTCTGGGTCGAGGCAATGGATGGCTTAGATGCTACAGTCTGATACCTTAAACATATTTAAGAGTTAAGTCTTTGCAGTTAAGTCTGGACTGTGTAGAGACTGGAGCCCAGGCTAATGCATTTGCAAGTGAGTGTGTTGCTGATAAGATGCAATACAGCTCTTCTGAGATAACTGAAATTTTTTAAGCACTCTTGACTTTGAGAGCAGGTATACATTATTGCTGCAGTCCAGTCAAGGTATGAGAAACACATGAATAGCTGAAGCCAGACCACCCTCTGCCAGGACGGGGTAGTTTCCTACTTCAAGGGAGATTATAAAAATCATTATTTATCATTGTTGTCAGTTAAAAGGTTTGTGCCAAGTAATCACATTCTATTCCAATACAGGTTGAATTGATCATCAGGGTTTGTATCGTCAGCCAATGGATGTTGAACTGCAGGTGTGAGTGCTAAAAATGTTTTTCCTTTGACTGCTTCTGTTCTGCTCTGGTTGATAATTAGGTATTGTTCTTCATCTATGTGTCAGTCTCTCATCCAAGCAGTAAGATACCCTGGCATTTAGGGAGGGATAAATAGAGACATGTCATTTCAGCTTTGTCAGTACTGGAGCCCGTATTACCCTTGCACATGAGTCCAATTTATTTTACTATTTTGAAAAGGGCTGGGGAGAACTGGCCCTAGCCAAAGTACTGGTTCCCATAAGATTTCACTTCAGTTTGCCACGTATTTCTGGTATTAGCATCTCAGGACAGAGTAATACAGCATCTCAGGATAGCACTGAAGATTTTAGCAAGATAAGAATGGGTATCTTTTTCTCATCCTGTCCTGAAACTTACTTTTGACTACATAGAGTACATGGGTTCCAAAAAGATGGACTTATTTGGGGTTTTTTACTAGTTTCTCTTTGAGTTCACACAGGAGAGGCATGGAAATTACAGAGTACTGTTATATGGACTTTGATTTCTCCTGAGGTTGTTGAACACAGAATATCTGGACATGAAAGGAAGATGGGATCTTCCTCTTACATGTTATGTTAGCTACCAAAGAGGTATCAGTATTTCCCTTTCACAAGTTAGGAAAGGCAAGGGTCAAACTCACAAGTTTTACACCAAGACAACTTCAGTGTCCTGAAGTTCATGATAAATAACATTCTCAAAGAATGTAGGTGACCTTTTTGTCGCTTCATGTATGGAAGTTGTTTGAGAAGGTTCCCCAAGAACACAAGAGAAGTGTTTGCAGTGTTCTATGCACAGTTCTGCTCTAAGTGCTGAAGCTCTGGGTGTGATTAAAGAAGGTTAATACCACAAGCAGCAGTTTAATGGGATGTTTGGTACTTTCTATGGACAGTTTCTATGGTAAGTTTCTCTTAGCTGCTATACAGCTGCACAGGTTTTGAGGAACTCATTCCTTTTCATACGTTCTTTCCTTTGTGAAGAGCTTCAATTTCTGCATCTGTTTCTTCAGTGCAGCACAGTGTGTGAAAAAGCTGGGAGTCCCAAGAAGAGAGAAGAGGCTATTTGGAAACTGAGATGTTAGTGGTCAAAGCTATCACACAGTGATGGTCTTTAACACTGTTTCCTGTGATGAGAGTGTTTTGGGTGCATGTGAAGCCAGGATGTAGTTTCAGTTTGATTTCTTATTCTGAGTGTCTGAAGCTGACTTCAGTTCTACTACCCGCACATAGCCTTTCTGTGTCCTCAGAGTATGAAGTGTCTCAGACACACAAAAAGATGGAACTGGATTCAAAGTGAAATGCTCCATTAAAATAGGAAATGAAACACTATAGAAACATTATGATAGCTTTGGCTCCGTGGGCCTTATTATAACAGGTTTTTCATACTGAGTGTCACCTTCCTACCTAACTCATCCCCTTATTTTCAGTATTAGAATTAAAGAATTTTACACCCACATCAGTGTCAGTCATAAGAGTTGGTAATTACAACTCTAACGGCAGGGAAGAGTCAGTTCCAATTGTTAGAAAACAACAAACAAACAAAGAAACAAACAAACAGTGATTCCATTAATATGGTGATCATTTAGTTATTGCTAGATTCCAGCAATGTACATAAATTAAAAGGTACAGGTTGTTCAGCCTTTATACTTAAACATAAACACTTAATCTGAAATGCATGTGGTGTCCTTTCCTGGCTCAGTTTCATATTGCCTGGATTTGGCTCTCAAGACACATCAGATGAAAGAAGTATTATGCACAGAGACTTGGGCAGAATTTTTACCTTAGCCCTACAAACTAATCATAATGAAGTAACACTGTATGATGACATAAGGCATGTATGCATGTTGTGCATATACACAACACTGTATTAGGGCAACATAAATATAACCACAGAAAAGCTGATTTAGGATTCTCTGTTAAAACACAAAAATTTTAGAGTATAATTAATACCGATTAACATGTCTTTTACGAAAAAAAACTTCCTGGCTTCTTTCTTTGGTTAGAATCTGCCTAAAAGAATTCAACTGCAGGTGCATCCTTAGATTGTCAGTGCTATTCGTCTTTATCAGGGATTTTAGAACAACAAGAGATTATAGCTGATAAAGTCTGTGGATTAATAAAGACTGTGAAGAGTTAAATACAAACACACAGTCCTCAGAGACTCAGATACAACAAGAGCACAATCAGGTATAATCTTGGCTCACTTAAAGTTCTTCTTTACTCAAATGCAAATATACTTGTAGAATGGAGAAATGTAAACCATATCTGCAAAATGAGGTAGTGTAATGCCTTAGGAAAAAATCAAGACATCATAAACATTACAGTTGAGTAAGGACAATGATGTGACAGAAAAGTGTAATGCATAATGGTTGTTAGCCTGTAACCCTAAAGTCTTGGAGTTTTACCCTTAAGGAATCTTCATATAGTTACAAAGTTTTTGAATAAAAGCTTTTTGCTAATGGGCCTTAGTTTGATATTCAAGTGTCTGCACTTCCAAAACAGGAGGAGGGATGACAACTGGAGAAAGTACTGAAACCCCCTGGATGCAATCAGTAGAAATATGGCCAGATGAAGAATGACTCATAATTTTCATCACTGCATGTGGCAGACAAGTGCATGCTGTGTGGAATTCCAGTGCCAGATTTTTCACAATGCTGGAAAAATTGGAGAGATTACAGAAATAGCTACAAATTAATTGTTAGATGGGGGAAAAAAAAAAAAAAACAAAAAAAGCCTTGAGATGAGATTAAAAAGGTTGGGTCTTTAAAGTTATCAAAAAGAAAACTGAGCTATTGGTTAAATTCAGTGGTATCAATACCTTATGGGTAGAAAAGAGTGGTTATAAAAAGGCTTTTGATCTAGTAAGCAAAGGTAGAAATAAAAGTAATAGAACCTGAAGCGTGGTGAACTTTGAAAACAATAAGATGCAGATTTTAACAGTGAGCAAACCTAACCAAACTCCGTAGTGGTACATTCTTCCTCTCATCTTCAAACAAGTGGGACATCTTTCTGGAAGACAAATTTTAGCCAAAATGATATTTTAGTAGATCTCTAGCTGTTGGGCTCAATATGGGGGCAAGTATTTTAAATGTAGTGTCTTATAAAATATAGCACAACAAACGGAGGATATCATCATTGAATTGGAAGAGACGTAAAGGAGTTGTTTGGTCCATCCCTATGTGTAGGGTAAGAACAACTGTACCATAAGTTTATCCTACTTCTTCAGCATGGACTTCAAGCCATGGAATTTCCACCTTCACTATCAGAAAGTGCCTCCTAACAAATATTGCTGGCCTTTAAACACATTACTTCTTGCCTTCTCTACCATGGAAATGAACGGAAAAAAAAAATTAAATAAAAAATTTCCCTTTCTTCTTTGCCAGAGACTTAGGTATTCATTTTGTTCTCCCTCAGTCTTATCATATTTCCCTAAACAGCCACAATTTGTTCAATATCTCCAGGAATTCATGTTTTCTAGACCTCTAATCATTCTCAGTCTTCTCCTTTGGGCTCTCTCCAGCTGGCACACATTAACCCTGCTGTAGCCTCCTCAGTACTAAGGATTATTTCAATTAACTTTTGGGCTATACTTTTGAAGAAAATGATAAAAAGGTACGTCAATAAAAAGATATGTGATACCATACAACTTTAATCTTGGCATATCTTAAATTGTAAGTGTCTGCTTTTGCCAGATGAATGTTCCTTAACAAAACAACAAAGAATTCACCTTTGTAATCAGCAGTGTTGGGACCATTAGTACTTTGCTATTTAAGTAATGGAGGAACTTAACAGGTTTCAAATGCACTGTTGTGATCACATATGTTGACAAGTTGCTCCAAGCAGCCATGAAGCCAAATTTATCCAGAAATTTTTGAGTTCTTTGTTAGTAAGCAGAAAAACTGTCAAGTCTTGGTAATTTCACTTTGATTTCCGTGTGACACAAGAGGTCCTTCTAATAGTTATAGAATCCCCTTCTCTTGTCTGTCCCAAGGACAGAATTTCAGACTCCCAAGCAGCTCAAGAAAGCTCTTTCAGTAGTTTTTGTAAGGTTCAGTCTTGATATTAAGCATTACTAAATATTTGTCGTTGTTCTGTGTTTAAGTCACTTTTTTCCAACATGGCGAAAGTTTCTTTTTCTTGACAAGATTTTAATCTCCACTATACAGGTATGAATTTGAAGAAAATCTCAGGAGGACAAGGGGGTTCTTTTCAATTGTAATTGGTTTTAACTAAACTGTGAATTTGCTTCTTCCTTCTGCTCTCCTCCTTACATTTTGTTGGACCTCCGTCCATACAGCTGGGGACAATTATTTCTGGGTAGCTTTTAATCCACTTATGATACTTGAAAAAAAATTTCTAGGTTTAAAATCATGGTATCCCATCATTGATTTTGTTTGGTTGGGTTTGGTTGTGGCTTGTACACGGAGCATTAATTCAGTGCAGCATACATGCACACCAGCCCACTCCTGTAATTATGGCTTCTATGCCCGGTATACTGCATCATCTTGTTTTGAAGGCTGCACCTGTTTTTTGAGGGTGTAGCTTCTGTGCAGCTTCTCAGACTGCCTCTTTTCTAGTATGGGCTTGCTAGAAAATTAAGTCCAGCCTTTTACAACTTATGTTACAAATGTATTTGAAGATATACAGACACCTGTACACCTTTTAATGCCAAAATATCTTTTCATCTCTCATCCCATCCCTTGAAACTCTGTCTCTGAGCAAGTAAAACTCCAGCAAGATTGCATCAGTGCTCATGTGAAACTCTGCAGCTGGGCTTTTCAGTCAAATTGTAGAATTAAGTGATAATTTAGTTTCAAAGCACAACAGCTTATATACTGGGTGAACTGGTGGTTTTGTGTCTTGTTCATATCTTGGCAAAGACATTTTCAAGGCCTTCCACAGGCAGTACATTCTTCTAGGCAGACCCTCTCTACTCTGGTAAGATAAGGTACCAAATATATCTAAGAAGCAGGTTCAACAAAACATATTTGCTCTGGGGTGTGTGCATTGCTGATATTTTGACCCAGTACTTCATGTAAACAGTGAGGTTCCTTCCTCAGCTGTTTGCTTGATAAATTCAGTCTGTTCTGCTTTTTTACAGGCCCTAAAAATGAAGGTTTGAAACAGACAGCACCTTCCTCAGCAGCACTCTCCCCACCTGTACCTCCGCCACATTCTGCTATGCAGTTGCCGCCTGCTCCACCAGCCTCTCACCCATCTCTGCAGTCCCCAGCAGCTCCCAGCCTGCCTCCCAGAAACACCAAGCCCAGTTCTGAAACAATGTAAGTGAACACAAATCCCAAGGTCTTTATTTTCTCACCTTTTTCTGCCTGTTCCTTTGCTCATGCAGCAGCAGATTAAGTCTGCAGGTGTCCCACATTTCACATGGGAGTGAGGTCCCACAGCACTTTCCTTGTCCTACCCTGTCCCTGGCCTGTTTGGAATTAGTCTTTATTAGCTTGAACCCCCCGTCTATTCAGTTGTTTCCCTAAATTGTCTTATGTATAACAACTCGTTTTTTCTGCCCTGTTGGTATGGGGAGGGGGGGTGGGAACAGACAGCCTGCTGGGTTTTTTTACTCCAGAACAGTTCAAAGACTTCATACGCTGGCAGAAAATCAGTTGTATCAATAACTGCAGCTTTCCCCTGCATTTTTCTGGGGGAAGAGGGCCAGGAGAGTCAGGTCTATCTGTCGATACCCCAGGAAGCAGCTTTGCAAGCCGGAGGTACTGAGCTCAGTGCCGGTTGTGAAACTGCACCAGGAGCTGCGTCGCAGCCTGTTGTGGCAACACTGAGAAGCCTCTCTCGCATATGGGGCTCTTTTCTCTACCCTTCTTCCAAAAGCTGTGTACAAAAGGGGAACCTCCCAGCGACGAAGAGTTAAAAGCACTTCGGTCTCGTGTCAAAGCTGACCGGGAACAAGCTGAGCCTGAATGATGAGCCGCTCTCCAGCCGGCAGTTACTGCAAACAGCAGCGAAAGGCAGACAGGGAGAATATACGAGGCATTAGAGAGGTGGTGTGTGCTCGCACGCATGCTGTATTTTGGTACGGATGGTGTGACAACATCAGTCTAGCGCTGCTGCTGCTGCTTTGGTGGTGCTGCCTGGTGCCGGGGCCGCGGGACACGCCGGCCCAGCCCCGCCGGCGGCGGCCCCAGGGAGCTGCCATCACCGCCCCATCTAGTGGCCGGAGCGCCGGGAGCCGGCAGCCGCTCCGCGGCCCCTGCAGAAGCTCTCCTGGAGACCCTCCTTGCCAAATGCTGGAGCGCCGAGGGTGTCCTCTTTGCCTTGAGGGACCTGCGAAATCGACGTCCAGAGCGCCCTTCTGCTCTCCCGCTCCTGCGTGCCCTCTGGACTCTTCCCTCTGCTGAAAAGTTGTGCCTGGGTGCTGACACACCTTTTCTTTCACCCTGACTCGGTGCTTTCACCATCAAGCCAGTTTTAAAACATCACATTCTGCTTTCAAGTCCTTTCTTTGATTACACTTCTTTGATGATGACTGTCAGCCCTAGTTTTCTGTCAACTGTTAGAAGGTATTATAAAGTTAAGAGTCCCTGATGTTATTACTAGTTATATTCTCAATTTCTTGCTTCTCTCAGTTTGACGGCACTTTTAAATCTAACATCAGAGGCTGTTTACCTGGCTTAACCTTATACCACTGTTTGTCTTGTCCCTTGTTTAGACTTTAAGCCCTACAAGTCAAGGAGCAAGTCTTGGAGCTATTTTTAACATTGAGCAAAAGTCCGGCATACTGCTTGTGCATTGTGTATGGAGGCTGCACCTGCAAAGATGGTTAAAAATCCCAACAGATTCTTTCCATTCAGTCAGTCCATCTGCCTATTATATTTTTCATACCACACTCATCTCCACGGTATCTGAGTGCCTTTGGCTCATTTTCTCCTTTTATACTTAGGATCAAGGTGTCCCCATGTGAAAAAATGAGTTGCAGTCAGGAAGAACAATTTAGGGACTCTCATGGGTACTTAAGTAGCATATAGGGCTCAACAGACTGTCCAGCCATTGTATAAAATAGCTGAAAAAAGCACCAGAACAATGGTGAATAAAAATGCCATCATAAAACCATCTTCACAGGTTTCACATGTCCACTTTTTCCTATTTACAGAAGTCCAGACAATGAAGAAAATTATGATGATGTTGAATTTGTTTCACAGGGTAAGATGCATACATTTTAATTAACGGCAGCTATAAGAAGCTGTAAGCATATTGTATTTATAAGATAAGCAAAAGCGTATTGTATTCATGAATGACTTATGTAACTAATTATGCTGGTTCTGCAGTTTTATGGGTGAAGATGGTTGTCTCATAACACTAACTGTTCTATAATCAATATGACAGACTCTCAGGAGCTGCTTTAAGTATCTCCCCTCTCTTCCCGCTTTTTTTGGTTACAAATATGCTGGCACCATAAATTACCAGGTTTTCAAAAAATGAATGCTTCTGTTTCAGAGTTGAAGTTGTGTGCACTGGTGAAGCAGGCATTGTTTTATACTTGATAAAAAAAAATAAAATTGTTGACTGTGCTTCTAGTGTCGCTTTGTGATCTGCCTTCAATAAGAGGCAGTGAGTCGCTGTGTTGTACCAGGAGCAGCCAGAGAAGCAGATTGTGACGCAAAGAATTTCAATCTGCCTTCTGATCTCTCCTCGGGAGGAGCTGGTCTGTGCCAGGCACAGTATGCAACTTTTAGTGTGCTACCCATCCCTGTCATACAGCAATGTGAGCTGTAGAGGTGAAACTGAGCCCAAGCTCCTTTCTTACCTAGCTATCTGCAGAGTAAGGAGGAAGCAGGAGATTCACAGAGTTTCTTCTCCTGCAGCCCAGGGTAGAAGCTGGCTTAGCAAAAGAGCCTTTGGCCTCTTTATTCAGCTGTTGGGCTGGTGCAAGCAAGTCCTTTGAGGTCTGTTTGGATTTATTAGGTTTTTAACAATTACTTTCTTACATAAACAGGCATTTTTGTAAACAAATAGCATAGTAAATTCATCAATGTCACTAAAGAATCTTTAAAACATATCTTCCACTTCTAATAATATGCAGTGAAATATGCTATTTTGTAGATAATTCTAGTTTACAGTGTACTACAAAAGTAACCTGGAAAAACTCTGATGTTTGCTTTCATACCCTCATTAAAAGCCAGGAGACTGCACATAATTCTAGTTCTTATCACTGGTATTATTAGCAGTTTGTAAATAGTTAATGCTAGAATGAATTGTTTTCTGTACAGCAAAAAATAAATACCCTGTTTTTATTTTTTGTCATACAGGTCATGGAAATACAGAAGGGGTAAGTGTTATCCTCCATGATAAACCTATCCTTCTCAGCACAAACTTACAAATTTAGTAAAATCCCTTCAATGCCTTAGAAAATTAATTGCAGAATGAATCTAGTATATTGACAGTAAATTGTAGAAGCACTTAGTTATTGTGAAGGACAGAACTAAAACCAGGTAAGCAGAGCAAACTGGAACTAATTAACAAAGCTGGCTAGACAACAAAAATTGATTTAAAAAAAAGCAAACCCACCCTTTCTATTTCCACTGACATTTAATTTTACTGAAATTTTCCAGAAACAAAGGCCCTGTTCTATTCTAGTAATAAACCACTTGTTTCAGTTAAGCACAGGTTTGTATCCGTGTCTTAAAGTAGCTGGCTGTATTAGGACTGAAACTGTTTCTGGGACCCTAATCTGAGTCCCATTTAGATCCCTAGCTTTCCAGTTTATCTACTGCTAAACCTGGCACCTTCATCATGGCAGTCCAATCATCAACACACATAAAGGCTTTCCAGGACTAACATTGCGATTAAAACATCCACTTTGGACTAAGCAATGTGCTAGTGTGATAGTAACAATCCAGGACTTTATAGTTGTGGTATCATAAAAACAAAGTCAGAAAAAAAGAACAGTGAGTTTGAATAATGTAATAACTTGGTGTGGGAAGATTAATTTAATTTATATTTACATTTTGCTGTAAATGTTTTTATATAGTATGTATGAAGCTTACATAGCAGGTCCAGTTTCTTCATGTCTTTCCAAATGTATCTAGGCCATTGAAAACTGAATTTTTCTTACAGGGCCAAGACAGTGATGGAGAAACATATGAGGACATAAATGACATCAGGTAGTAATTTTATACTCTATAACCTGTTGTATCTTTATTACTAAAAGCTTGCTAACAAAGATACTTCATCTGGCACAAAAGTGTGATTCCACTGCAGTCCCTGTCAGGCATTATTGTGTTCATTCATTTCACCCAGAGAAAGTCAGGTTGTTCACAGGTTCTTTCCTACTTAGATCTGCTATGTCCTGGGCTGGAAAAACTCCTGCAATAAAATCATGTGGTTACTGTGATCGAGATAACAGAAGTCTGATTTCTGATCTAAGGAACATGTCTGAATCACTGTTTGGAATTACAGCCTAGGAGGAAAAATAAGTTCAGCCCCTAGGTACTATGGTCCCAGATAGATCTTTCATTGTGGTTATTTTTCTTGCTTTCTAGATAAATGTAGTTAGAACTCCTGTGAGAGGCTGGATTTGCAGTTCTCATGGCCTGAGTCCCCTAGCATAGCTACAGAGCCAGAATTTGAGCTCGACTCATTCTTCCGCCATTTAGCCCTTTACTTTAAGGAGTCTTTTGCCCTGCTGTGTCTAAATGTATGGAATTCACTGTATGACAATAGCCAAAGAAAAGCTGTAATTCTCTTGGAATATGTAACAGTCTAAACTTCCTACACAAAAATACCTTGTTTCAGATGTGGAATGACTTTCAGCAAAAATTTATTGTTGAATTCGCTTTGAAAACAGATAATTTTAAAACTATATAAACAAAAAAAGGGCTCCTCATTCAGTCTTTTTTTTTAATATAATTTGAGCATATCAAATCAATTACTTTAGCAAAAGTACCAAAAAAGGAAGAGGAGGGAGCCTTACTCGGTCAGTTCCATAAGGTTTGTAAAGCACAGCTCGTCCAGCTGAACTGTTGACAGCAAATGGCAGAGCTGTAGCTATCGTCCTAATTACATCCCAGGGCCCAGATCTCAGTACCATCCAGTACATGAGGCACAGCAGGCAAGGTACCCTGGTTTGATAGGCACATTTATGATGCAGTGCCAAAGACTGACTGTCATTTGTGTTGACTGCTGGAATAGGTTGCAATTAGGTTTAAAACCGCAGTCCAGTGGTAGCTCAGGCTTCAGCTCAGGCTGCATCAACCACTGATGCCCTGGGTAAATATTTAACAGCTGCAGCCAGTGCCACAACACCTAGACTGCTACTAGTTTCCGAGCTTGCTTGCCAAAATTAGCTCAGAGATGTTTGGACATGCACATGTAGAGCCAATCTCTTACCTTCAGACAACGTTTTCTGGCATACTGTCTTCTTGAGGACAGCTACTTTAAATTATATATGTAATATAAAAGAAAGGGCTGCTTCCTCTGTTGCAGCCACACTAGGGTTTAGAATCTGTAGCTTTGATTTCACTGGCAGAAGTCTTTTTCCATCACATGTAGTTCTTTGTTAACCTTGGGTAAGAAAGCTCTAGTGAGATCTGTGTCACTGCTACATTCAGTCCTGGCAATGCACTTTCAGATCACCAAGGGGAAAAGAGAAGAAGCGAGACAAGGAAGAAAAGAGAAGAATGGACCAAGAGAAGAAAGAACAAAAGGAAAAAGAAAAGAAAGAGCAGGAAATAAGGAAGAGGTTCAAAGTAAGCTTTTTGCTTTGTAATCTGGCCAAAGACATGTAAGAAGCTTTATTTAGCATTGTTGAGTTCAAAACACATTTTTCAGCTGGCTACAAAACTATTTGTTATGGTAAGTAGATCAAGCACCTGGATAAATTCTGAACAAAGGTTTAAACTACCCTTTTATGTTTGGCATATGCCTGACTTCAGTCTCTGTACTGAGGGCAAAGACGTTTTTTCAGTGCTTACATAGTTTCGTTAAATTCCTTTCTCACATTCTTTCTATGTAAAAAATCCTTAAAAACATTTCCTTTCACTTTTCTTTTTAAAAAGCATTTACATTACTAGAATAGCATCAGAAGACCTTAATAAAACTGGGAATTGGATCCCATATATTTAGTGGTTTTTGCTTCACTGGAGTCAAATAGAACAGTATCCAGCCCTGAAGAAATTTCAACATCATATTGCAAGAGATTGCCCTTGCCTTGGTCTAAAAGGTCCTAAAGGGACTTCCAGCCTAAATGGGGAGGAAGGGAATAGGGCACGTGTAGGGGAGCTACAGTCACTGCCAAAGTCTAGGGGCTAAATAATGAGACAGTTCTTTCTTTTTATATCATTTTTATATAGCTGGTGATCAGCATACTACCACAGTTTACAAATCTGCCAGTCATTTTTTGTTAACTAATGCCTGTTCACAATGCTCCACTGTGCTTCCTTCAGTGTCATTGAACATAATGGGAAGCTTTGTTTTTCTTCCTATTATGCTCTGTACACAGTAAAGCCATGGTGATACTCTCACATCTTGTTCTGCTGTGGAGAGACTAACATGAGTTGAGGAGCAAATATTAAAGGAAAATACTAATAGTTAATAATAGTGGGTTAGTTGGCATTTGTCGGGCCCCAAGTCTGTTTTTCAGACTACTCCTGTGAAGTATAGGCATTAGTCCACAGAGTGCTTTCAGACTGCAGACTGCTCTCTTCCGGCCATTAAAGTATGTTATTATTCTTAAATGCAAACAAATATGTTTTAGTGCACATTTTCTTTCCCATTTCTTCACCACATATACAGGATAGATATTCCTGAGCTAGTTGGTAATTGTCAACAGCCACATGCCTCTGCAAGATCACATATATCTTAAAGGCACAGATACAAAAATCCAAAGTGGTTTCTTCATAACATATACCAAACATCTCCCAAAGAGAATCCAGAATTCCAGTAAACAGTGTCATCATCTCTTGTGAGTACTTTGGGATCATTTATAGAGTAGAAATGCAAACACAGAACATTATGCGGTAGACTTATTTATGTTAATAAACATTTACTCATCTGTTTTGTATCAGAAACAGTGTGGCCAGCAGGAGCAGGGAAGTGATCATCCCCCTGTACTCAGCAGTGGTGAGGTCGCACGTCAAATACTGTGTTCAGTTTGGGGTCTCTCACTACAAGAAAGACATTGAGGTGCTGGAGTGTGTCCAGAGAAGGGCAACAAAGCTGGTGAAGGGCCTGGAGCACAAGTCTTATGAAGAACAGCTGAGGGAACTGGGGTTGTTTAGCCTGGAGAAAAGGAGGCTGAAGGGAGACCTTATCACTCTCTACAATTGCCTGAAAGGAGGTTGTAGTGAGGCGGGTATTGGTCTCTTCTATCAAGTAACTAGTGATAGGATGAGAGGAAATGGCCTCAAATTGCACCAGGGGAGGTTTAAATTGGATATGATGAAAGATTTCTTCACCGAAAGGGTTATCAAGCATTGGCCCAGGCTGCCCATGGAAGTGGTTGTCACCATCCCTGGAGGTATTCAAAAGACGTGTAGATGTGGCACTTAGGGACATGGTTTAGAGGTGGACTTGGCAGTGCTGGGTTAATGGTTGGACTTGATGATCTTAAAGGTCTTTTCCAACCTAAACAATTCTATCATTCTATCATTCTATGATTCTATGAGTAGTTCAGCTGGAACTACAGGGAGGTACCCACAGGAATTAAATAAGTGTTTGTTTTGTGAAACTGTGAAAGGCGCCATAGGTTAGCCTGTTGGTTTTAGTCTTTGTATTTCTGTGATTTTGCCGGTCACTTCTTCAGCTGCTCTACTGCTATGCTGTTGCCCTCTCTTTTCATTCCTGGTTATTAATTTAAACTGGGTAGTTGGGAACAGGAGTGATGCCTTTCTGTTTATTTGCCTAGGCTATTTTAAATGTCAATGAAACAAATAATCAGCATTACAGTTATTTTCTGGTTTGTCTGAATGTTTGGGAAAGAACTTCCATCTGTGATTTCTTTTGTTGCTTCTTCTCTGCAGTTAACAGGGCCCATCCAAGTCCTTCATCACGCACGAGCTTGTGTTGACCACAAGGGAGGGAAGAATGAGCTGACTGTCAAACAGGGGGATGAGATTGAAATCATTCGCCTCACAGACAACCCAGAAGGAAAGTGGCTGGGCAGGATCAAAGGATGTTGTGAGTTCTGTTTCTTCACTATGCTCCTGAATGTTTTCACTGTATGACACCAAATGTGTGCACTACACCAAGCAGTAGCCTTACCAAGGCTGAGTCACTGGCCATCAAAGTAAATAATTACCACAACTCACCCTCCTGTCCTTAGCTGGCATGCAAGGCTTAGTTCATAGTAGGAAGTTATTGTACAACATAATGTAATATCTACAGGCACTAGAATAAGTTAGGTACAACATGTTGGGATCTTCCGGGGCCTATTGAGAGGTAATTCCATGTCAGCCTTCAAATAACATCAGAACTTGGCTCCGTGCAAGTAACAAGGATCACATTTTTTCATGTTTTTGTATTAAAAATAAAATTAGTGTTCCTAAAAGAGAAGCAGAGAATATAAGGTCCTGTTTTAAGTGTTTGTCTTGTTGCTATTCCTATGGAAAGTTTCTAACTGATCTCTAGATTTTATTTTGTCTGAAATCCAAGATGTTTCTCTAATTGTATAAATATCATCAGTGGATCTATGAGTATGATAAGGGGTTGATGATCTGGCTCCTGGGTTATAGCAAAGACCTTAAAAGACTGATCCACAAAATCAATGGAAACTGTTAAAAGCACTTGCTTGATTTTTAAGGAGACTAAAATGACAATAAGTTCATTAAGAGAGTTCACACATGTAGAACTGGACAATACCAGCTAAGCACTTTGTAGTGCTGGATGTAAAAAGACATTAAGGAACTGGAACATGTCTCATATGAAGAGAGTCTAAGCAAGCTGGGGCTGTTCAGCCTGGTGAATGGAAGGCTTGGGGGGATGGATCTTATAATTGTTCATAAATATCTAATGAGAGGGTGTAAAGAAGATAGAGCCAGGCTCTTTCCAGTAGTGCCCAGTGACAGTGCAAGAGGCAACAGGCACAGACTGAAACATATGAAGTTCTGTCTGAACATCAGGAAACACTTACTTACTGTGTGGGTGACCAAGCAAGGGAACAGGTTTCCCAAAGAGGTTGTGGAGTCTCCAGCCATGGAGATCTTCAAAACCTGATGGGACACAGCCCTGAGCAACCTGCTCTATCAGATTCTGCTTGGGCGGGGGAATTGGCCAAGATGATCTCAAGAGATAGGTTCCAATGTCAGCTTTTCTGTGATACTTTGAAGTTTTGTACATAGGAAAACAAATCTTGGTGAAAGCTGGGAGAAGGGTATTTTCTTGAGTATGTGCAGTCAATTAATTAATTTACCTTTAATTAATTTACTTTTCATAAACCAGTTCTTGCCTCAGCAAAACTGCAAGCTGTACAAGTCTTCTCACTGACAAGTATCAATGGTACAGCCCAGTTTGTTTCAGCAATGCTTCAGCCTTCAGTGTTCACAGGCCAGTAATGGTCTGTGAAGAAACCAAACAACAGAGGAAAATCAGTTCTTATCACTTAAATAAAAGAGAAAAATCAATGTGTTACAGATTTGAGAGGAAGCACACTAAAAAGTGTGTTCACTCAGAAGCAGTGGAGCAGGGGATTTTCCATTTTCAAGAAATGCATGAGCATTTTTCACCTTTGAGAAAATCCATTCCTGCTTTCTTCTGTACAGGGAGTACACCTGTCTAAAATTCCCCTCAGCAGAGAGACAGAGTTCCCAATCTCAGGCCAACTGCTCTGCTGCAGGTTTCTTCTGAGCCATTGCACCCAAGGATATAACCAGATCTTTTTAGCAAAGATCTAGGGACAAGAGGATAGCAATGCAGCTGCAGCATGTCTACCAACCTGAAGCAAAATCAATGCCAACAATGTCTCTCCCTCCTAATGACCTGTCAGAATTTTTAGCTTGTGGACTGCCCTGAAATATGCCATGAGACTGCAGTGGTCCCAAGGTTAGCTGAGAAAGGGAGCTTGCCCCATGATTCCTGAAGTCTGCACAGAAAATTCTACTGTAGCTGAGAAGCAAATAAAGGTGAAGTTAACACCAGCTGAGGAGGGCTTGAGGGGCGATCTGAGACAGATCTGAGATTTGTATTTGTGTAGACAGAGACTCAAGGTGAGGCTGCTTGGAATGAGACATTTCTTTGAAAGTTTTCAAAGATCATAAAAAACAATTCAATCACTGATTCTGAACCTTCTGTTAAACTCACCTCATTACCATGAGCTTTAAAACTATCTCTGCCTAATTATATGGTTTCATTCATTTAGATGGATACATTAAAACAACCATGGTGGAGATTGATTATGATTCTTTAAGAAGAAAGCAACAACCACCTACCAGAGCTGCTGTGACACATCCAGAGAGTGACCAAGAAGTGTATGATGATGTTGGAGAGCAGGACAGTATTAGCAGGTACGTATAAGGAATGCATGAAAAGGAGCCAGTGATTCACCCCAGTCAGCCTAGACAGGGGAAGTTTTACAAAAACAAAGCAGACTCTTGTCACACTAGAACAGCCATTTGTATCAGAAACATGTAACTGAGCTATTCAAACTGGAGTACTCAGAGGAAGAAGAATTGATTCTGGAATCCAGCATCTATTAGCACTCATACTCAGGAGGAATCCATACTATTGGAAGAGAATCTACAGCATTACAGTCCAAAAGAGAACAAAATGCACACCATGCAGAATTACAAATCACCTGTAGGAAGTTTATTTCTCTTCCCTCACTCTCTTTTCTTGTTCTGTCTTTTGAAGTCACATACTGCCTTTTCTAATATGCAAGAACAAAAGACTTTAAAAGCAATGGAAAGACTCACTGCAGTGGAGAACTGACCACCCTCATTGCTCTCGAGTATTACTACGAGTCTAACTATGAGCCTTACTACCTCTTTCCTTTTAAAGAGAAGGGACTTCTGGAAGCATGACTAGGATGGCCCTTCAGAAGAGCATGTGGCTAATGTGTATAATCCTGAAAATAAGCCCTCTGAAATCCCATGAGATGGATATGAGCTATACTTTTCTGACTTCATCAGAAGTTTCTCCTCTATGGCACAGTCTCACATTTATTTGCAATGCAGTGCTACACTGCAGACTCTCTACTTCAATGTCCTGTATTTTTCACATCAGATAGATCTGCAGTTAGAGAAGTGCTGTCTTCAGCAGTGTACCAAACTTGCTGGAAGGGAAATATCCCAGTAATCTTGTGACGAGAGTCAAGGCTATCATGTGACCCAACATGACGGTGGTACCTCTGTTACCTGACCTCACACAAAAGTCTGCTTCTGTCATGTGGTGCAACAAACCAGTGCTCATTCTTCATTACATGTCCTGATGTGCAGAAACACATACCCCAGCATGCAGATAAGAGGTCTGCATATGGGTATAGAGGATTTCAATGTGTAGGACAACCATCTTGAAACATTCAGCCATTACACCTGCTTTTACTGCTTCCCAGCACCTTAATTTAGAGGCCTGGCTGGAACAAAGGGATTGCAGCTGGCTGCAGTGGATCCTCAGCTGCTAGAACATCCCCATGAGCTCCAGAAACAGTGTTTGGAAAGATCTATCTTCAGGCTGGTGTTCTTTAAGCAACCAATATAGTTTTGTATCTGATATATTTCCAGGTTGCTCAATATCAGTTTTGCTCCCTGCACATTGGTCTCATAGCTTGTAACCTAGCCAGAAGATTTGCTTTAGTAGTTCTAGGTTTTAGCTCATCTGAGCATTAGGTACTTCATTGCAGGAGTATCTTTGGCCAATCCTTTTCAGTATGGCAAGCATTACAATTAACCACCTCAATGCAAGGAATTTAGAAAATTCATTGAATTCAAAAGCAAACAAGATTACTTACCCTGTTGCATACTAAAATAACAGTGTAAGAAACTTGGAAGGATGAATGAATGGCTCAGATTTGTTAAATCCTTTAAGCTGTATTTTGACATTTTTATCTCCTCCAGTGATTAATAGCATTCTGTTCAGTTCATGACCATGAATTGTTGGAAGGTCTGACATATATCAACATGTTTTGAAACTACTGTAAGAATGCCATAGTAAAAAAAAGCCTCTTGACCAAATAGTATTATCTCATTATTGGTAGTATTGTTAATATTCCAAAATTAATAAGTGACTAGGGCTGTTGTGTTTCAGGATTTCTTGGCACAAGAGTTTAACAAATATCTTATTTTGATGTGTAAGTTTAAGTAAGGCTCTGACCTGGAAATAATCTCAGCTACTGTGAACTTATCAGGTTTTTTTCAGTTATTGTTAGAACACTGGGCTACTATGGACTCATTGAAATGTTAGAAACATGCAGTTAGAGGTTTAAAGCATCACCCAATGAAAGCTACTTGAGCAATAAATTCATTGGTTTACCATTCCATCTCAAGAAAATCTCCTCATAAGGGATGAATCTAAAGGGTTTGGAGGCACTCTGTAGTGTTCAGTCAGATTATATTTTTATTTCAATCAAGTTTGACTACATTACCTCCTGAGATCCCTTCCAACATGAATTATCTTATGATCCTAAGTCATATTTTGTACTTTAGTTTAAAGTTATCAACAGGAATATTAAATATATTCTCAATATATTAAAACATTACTCTAGACATCAGTTTGCATTTCCTTGAAAATTACACTTTATTGGAAATTGCTAACAGTTGCTAACAATTACTAAAAATTAAGACTGAATGTTCTGCTCATACGAAAATGTGCATGGGCTTGAAATATCTGCATTGATTTATGCAAACAGAGAATTTGCTTCACAGCTTTACTTGCAAAATACTGTCCTTTTTTTTTAACATTAACTAAAGATGGTATTGATAACGCTCTCTCTTATTCCCCTTTGAATTACTGTGAATGGTATCTTAAAATCCTCTTTTCTGAATTGTTATGAATTCTTTCCAAGGAAAAAAAAACAGAGTATTTTTTTCTGCTTTACCTGAATCTCTCCTCATCTAAGTGCTAGTTCATTTATTAATTAGATGACACATTTTCTTTAACATTAGTGAGAATGAACTAGTATCTGACTGTAAGAAATTGGCATGAGTGTGGTAAAAACAGAGAGAAAAAAAGAACTGGCACATTTAGGTTTTGCCCATATAGAACACACAAGCATGTACCTGAGCTTTCAGTGCAGAATTTGTAGTGCTCAGCTGGCAATGTAGACGAGTGCCAAAGCCAAAAAGTTTAGAATTAATAACTACAAGTGATGGGTGATCATGGTGTTTTCTTTTTCCAAAGGATGACTGTTTTTCCCTAAAATGTCTCATTTGCTTTTCCAGTCAGAGTGGTGGTCGCAGTGGAGCTGGAAGTAAGTTCTACATATACTTTGGGGGGGCAATTGTTTCTGTGTACTTCCTACCCTCAAATCCAGACCTCTGCAGCTTCCAGATAATGCAGTAATTATCCATAAGCATGTTTGATGTTAGCTAACAGACAATAAATAAGGAAGTATAGTGGCCAAATTAACTTTCTTTCCACCTATGGGAACTTGGGTGAGACAAAAGTTTTGTCTTCAGATACTGTGAATCAGAAGCATGCCAGAAGATGACAAAACTTTAGTTTTTTTGCGTGTGAAGGTAAATCTTCCCACAAAACAGCACAGATATAATTGGCAAAATATTAACATGACCAAGAGGTTTTGTTCAGGATAAAAGCAGTTCTGAAATAGCCAGTAATACTACCAATTAAAGCTGCATTTTGCTGACAGAGCTATGGAGAACTTCAGTTTCAGGGATACTCTGGAGTCCTAACCAGTGTCACTGCAGCAGTTTCACACTGTCAAGAACACACATTCAAACCCAGTTTCCCCTTTGGCAGCACATATATTTATGTAGCATTCTCTGTTGATCACAAGAGCACAGCTCATCTTCTCAGCTTAGAGTTTAGATACTAGTCATGGCAGAAGCATTCCCTGGCAGTGCTGAATGAAGCTGCTGCCAGCGAAGTACAGATTTCAGTGATTACTCTGACCAGTGGCTAGAATTGGACATGGAAACTGAGCTAACCCTGCACTGAAGGAGGTGGGGCTCAAAGGTCAGAACTGAGACCAAAATGGGGAGCTTACATTGCGCTTGCCTCTGGCTTCTGTGGATGAACACAAGACGTCACTTGCTGAGAATGTTGGTCTGACATCTCCAAACATCACTCCAGTTGCACACAAAAATGTAAAAGTCATCAGTCATCATAATGACTGGGCCAAAATCAGCGATTTAGAATTTCATCGAATACAGTGTCAATGCATTTGTTTTCAGTATTCATGTTCTTGTGATTGGCAGTGGCACATTTAAATGCTCTGGATGGCATTCCCAACTGGGATAAGTCTAAATCACTGTTTTAATAAATGGGCCATGCTCATTTACAGAAAGATCCCATTTGCAAGGATATTGCACAAACTGCACACACATCTGACATACTTAAGAGGCCAGTAATGAATACCCTCTTCAGAAGCATTAAATGTAAATGCATTAATTCACTGTTTGATCTGTTAAAGAGATGTTCCCACCTCCTCCTTCTGATCAAGAAATTTACGATGGGATTGATGATGAAGATGCTGTAACTAGGTATGTTTTCATATAATTTAAATAATTTGCTTCTTTAACAGAGTGTTTTCATTTCAGTTTTTAGTATTTTTGAATTAGGCATAATAATTAGCAAGTATTAGGATGATCAGCGAGTGGGTATACCTCAGGTTGAATTTGTGAAGCTAAAAAAAAGGGGGTTCTTTGGTTTTTTGGAGAAGTTTTGCTCTGTAATCAATTTTGGTATGTCAGCAAAAGCAGCTGCAATCATGAAAATCCCCAAATCCCCAACTAGACAGAAGAGCTTTGAAATGAAAACAACAAACTGAAATGTTAGCTTGCTGAGTAACAAGATGGAAACAGTAAGCTACTAGATTAATATCTATACCTACAAATATGTCTCAATATCTACAAATGACCTAACAAACATATTTCCAGTTTAGCATTTTAGTGTTTAGCATTTAGGTAAGTGTACTTACCTTGTGGTATATACATTGCTGGCATTAATGAGAATTATGTGCATCAATGGAGAATTTAAGCTGGACCTTTTAAAAAGAATGTTACACTTTACATTGTGATAATTGCATGCATACTCCAAAGGTCTGTATCACAGGATGAAGATAAGAATGATATCTGGTCCTGGGGAATCTTGAAGAGGCTAAAGGTCAAAGATGGCAAAAAGAAAAGTGTACGAGAAAAAACAACCAAAGTCAATGGGGCAGAAGATAATGGAGATTTGTTGTAAGAGTCTGCCAGGAAATCACAGTACACATTAACTAATTCTAATAAAGCATTGATCACATGCTACTAACATGTTCTTACAGCAGCCTAATGAATCATGCATCAAGTTGCAGCTCAGGATGATACTTTTCTGCAAAAACACTGACCTCCTTTCTTTTCACCTGCATAATATAATTATTCTTTTAACAAGCTGTATTTGTTGCATAAGTCTGGTAACTAAAATATACCAAAAATTTTTTTCGGTGAAGAACACCAAAATAATCCATTATCTTTGTGCTACTGTGGTGATGGAAGTTTGCTGTATCCTCAGTTAAAATGTACTTTGCTCAGCATTACAACATGGCTGAAATAAACTGGTAAATCTAGTCCCATTAATCCAAATTTTGGGAATAATATGCCAAATAGAAAAATGCAAAGATTGTCTTCTACCCACTTTGCCTAGAGGTTAGATCAGCAACTGGTGTTTTTACTCCTCTCATTCAGTTCTGAACCACTTTGATTCAGTGGTAAAAATACATGTAGTACATGAGTATTGCTGGTGTCAGCAGAGCTTCAAAATGTCTGGAGATTACTTGGAGTCCTTGTGTTGAAAGTTTTTAAAATTATTTAAATGATGCAAAAGCCTATTAATGTGATATAAATACTTAATGAGCACCTTGTTTTTCCAGCATGTCTCCTTCAACAAAGCAGTTTGGAAAAGGTAATTAATAGCCTATTGTTCAGTCTCCATATTGATTCCTGATCCTTTTTTCTGTGTATATTACTCTGTATCATGCTAGTCACAAAAATACACCCAAGGAAGGAAACAGGATTTCCCATTGCTTAACCAGATCCAGCAAACAAATTTCAAATATTGTGACTGATTTGGCTACAGACAAGGAGATACATATATATTGCACGCTCTCTAGAAAACAATTTAATGTATTTTTTAAGAAGTAATGATTTTTCTATGTGAGATTTCCACTAGTTCATTTTATTTGACATTAAGTATGAACAGATATACTTGGAAAAAAGCATTTAATGCAAGACTTCAAAAGTAAAGAGATGCTTGTTGTTTTTATTTATCACTTGCAGTGTCTTCGTAAGATAACATATACTCATAAATATCAGCTCAGCCATGGAATAAAAAGCAAGTTCTTACAATTTTTGAGGCTGTTGCCTGAACTGAGTTCTAAATCTTTTATCTCCTGCTTTGATTTTTCTAGCCATTGATTTGATGAGTTGAACAATTGCTTCCTCTCTACAAATATGCTGAATGTGATTCAAAGTATATTCTTGGGGTAAGAATTCTTTCCACTGCTTTGGCATTGCAAGATGGCCTAAAAACTAACATACATGTGATTCATATCCACGTATGAACGTTCTAAGCAACGTTGCATTGACCAGCGTGCTATAGAAGTGCCTGAATGTACATTAAAATCAGACTCCAAAAATATACTTTGATGCAACACAGTGGGAAATGAACTAATTAAAATTAAGATTAAAGGCTATTGTATTAGCCAACATGTGCTAAAACTTGCTTCAGCCTAAGAAGATTAAAATACCAGTGAATACCTATTAATAAAGAGTCTTATTCTGAAAAGGTTGGCTGGTGGTTTTTTTGCACAGTAGATTGTGCAAAACAGAGAACTCACAGTTACTATACATGGTAAATGGCTACAGTACTTGCCATAATTTCTTGTCAACTTAGCTACACTACCATAGATTGTAACATAATGTATTTGCTACTCAAGGATCACACAATAATTTTCCATTCTTTTAAACACTATTGTTTCAGATTGTGGAGACAATGATGTTTATGATGATGTAGATTCTTCAGACTTCCCTCCTCCACCACCTGAACTCAAGCAAGTGGAAATGGGAATTATTCCCCTGATTAGAAATCTGTAATACACTGTAAAACATTTTCAAAGTATTTGCTAAAGGCAGTTTGCTGCTAATGTATGCTTTATTTGGTGTTGTCAGGTTTTCTAGTTCTCATAACACTACTATTGACAATGGCCGTTGAATGCTCCCTGCCTCCATTTTAGATTGAAATAATAATTAGACTACAGAATAAATAAGCATGCTTTGAGTTTCAACAAATTCAGTCCCTGATGGACAAGAGGTAGAAATGAATGCATGGCCTGAAGGTACTTCATTGTAGATTCTCTGCATACAGTCCTCTTCCTATCAAAATTTGGGGACTGTTAGCATAAGTACTTGATCTCAGCTGCTGCAGTAGTTTAAGAGAAAAGGAGATAAAGGTGTTGTAAGTATGAAACACATCTGGAGGTGTAAAGTTCAACTTGGAAAACTTTTATCCCTGGACCAGGAAGTTATGACCATTTCTGGAGCACAGATGTGTTATGAGCACAGATGCATCTGTGAAGATGACTGCAACATGTCACATTCTGTTGTCACTAAGTCCACTCAGGTGGAGCTACAGAGTGCACTACAATAATCTAGACTGGAGGCATTAAAACAGAGAGAACTCTTTGAACTGCGTATCCAAAGGAAAAGACATGGCCCTCCTAATCTAAATCTAGGTTAGCTGACATACACACATACACTCATCATCAGTGAAACTGTCATCCACAACTCCTACAGAGATCAGGAAGGATCAAAAAGTAGAGTCAGACTTTAAATTCCCAGGTACAGCATCAGGAACATATGCAGTTAGGGCGTGAAACCCTTCCATACTCATTGGTACAAGTCAACAGCATCGGGAATGTGGAAAAAACAACAGGACTTGAAATGGGCCATGTACTGCAGATTCCCTGGTATAGCAAGGTCTTCTATGGGCACATAGGACTAACACAGCTACTGTATGAAAGGCAAAGATGTTCCAGCTGCCTCCACAGTGGGACATGTTATTCAGCCTATTGCCCAAACGTATGTAGACTTCACAAAAATTGCTCCTTGCCTAGAGATTCTACAGTGATGGGTATCATTCACCTAAACTATTTTTGGTAGATTTAAAGTTCTCATTGCTGTAGCAACTAGATACTTTGAATAATTTTCCATATTAACTTATGTGATAGATATATTAACATCAGAACTCATTAAAAGAGAAAAGCAGGAAAGACAACCCCAACTTTTTATTTCTTTTGAAATCAAATCTGTATTGTATTATCCATATTAGTTTTGTACAGCAACAAAAACATACTGAAGACACATGAAGGCAAGTGCATTTTCCCTAAAACTATCAGAAAGGTTGCCAATACCTCAGATGTGTTGCTAATTTTGTTTTTATCTGTAACCTCTTGCTTTAGTTCATCAAAATCATCAAGCCTTGCAAAAAGTAAATCAGATGAAAAAGATGCACAAAAGCTTAAAAAGATGGAAAGAGAAGAGAAAGAGTTCAGAAAAAAGTTCAAAGTAAGTTTTTTTCACATAAAACATAAAGACTAAAATTTCTGTATGCTGTCCTCTAATTTGTAACCCCTAATCTGTAAATAATCCATTATTTTGCCTTTGAAAGCTAAAGTATTACTACTTGTAAAATAGTGGTCTGAGCATTTGTAAGTCCAAATGGCAAGCATGGGCATATACTACATATCACAAACAAGTATTTGCCTAATTTTCAAAAATTTAGGAATAAATGGAAATATATTGGTCTAAAAAATACATGATCATAAGCTTTACATTGATGTTTTCAAACCACTATCTCTTTATTTTATTTTTGCAGTTTGAAGGTGAAATTAAAGTTCTGTACTCTACCACCACAGTCCAGGATTTGCCCCACCGAAGATGGGGATCTAAAGACTTACAAGTTAAACCAGGGGAGTCTCTTGAAATTATAGAAAGTACAGATGATACCAAGGTCCTGTGCAGGAATGAAGAAGGAAAATGTAAGTTTTATTAAAAAGCTGCAGTACAAATCAAATTGTTAGAGAATGATTGAGTGAGGACATGTAAAAAACCCTCTTCCCTGTCATATTAAAGCAGAGCCTAGTACTTGACTTTTTCCTTGCCTGGTGGTTGACAAGAGGTAGATTGTTGTTGTTTTATTATTGTGTTTTAAGAGCGGCTTGCCTTGAAAAACAATAAGAACTCTAATAGACAAGAGATACCAAATGTGAGAAAAAGGACAACTTAGTTACTTTGCATCAGCTAAGATTAGCAGATATTTTTGTTGCTTCTGTCTCCCTCTATTTGCCAAAAAGAGTATAGCTATGATAACACACAGACGCTAGTAAAAGTAAAATCCTTGCTGCATCTCTGGGAAGCACTTGCCCATTGAGTGCAGCCAAGGGAAAATCAATTACAATATTCTCATTGTGGATTGATGGAGTTTAATCTTTTCAACAGGCTGGGGTGGAAACTGCTTAAGATTTTTCCCCCAGCCCCTAGCTGATCCAAGGCATATGTCGTCATTGGCATGCCTGCTTGTTTTGGGAGCTGTGCGATGCCTTTCAGTGTTTCTTGAAACCCTTGGCCAGGGTGTGCATTGGCAGAAGTTTTTGCATTTTTGGAGAAGTCTGGACCATCTATTGCTGGTTTCAGTATCTTAACGTGCTTCTGCTACAACACTTTTCAAATCTCCTAATGAAAATTCACTTTGTGTAGGAACAGGCTACATTCAAAGTAGCAGCATCCTTCCGTTCACCTTTTCTTTTTACCTCTGACCCATGTAGAAAACAGTCCAATGCCATAAACCTCTGAAGGGGATTCAGTCACCTTCCTTCTATTTTTTACCCCTCTGTACTCCGCTGTTACAGTCTGGAGTATAGCCTTCTTCCTGGCAGGCCTGCAGGGTGAGGAAGAATTTCTTGCATAATGACATGTATGTTTTTCAAAATATGGATTGCACTAGTGTAGCCACTTCCCAAAGACCAGCTTTCACTGCTGCATTTTTTGAACCAAGCTAATAACAAAGTGGAAAGTAGTTCATGTTGGCTGTTTTCCTTACATAGTCTTCAAAGCCTTTCAAATAGTGACAGGAGCTACTGTTTTGCTATGCATAAAAGAACAAATAAAAATATTCTCCCTGAAAACCTCTGAATAGATCTCTGTCAATTTTCACATTAATTAGTGAAGTTTGAATCCTACTTTTGTTAAGTGCATGACAGTTTTGGTTATTTGCTCTAGTATCTCTAGTTCCTCATATCTTAAAGGTATGATTTTACCTTTTGAAGGCCAGATAGACTGAAAATCAACAATTAAAGATGTTTTAGTTACTTTCTTGCACATGAGTTCTTCCATTTGCTTGTTAACTTATGAAGAACTTCCACAGTTTCATGCCTCTACTGGCAGTTAAACAAAATTACATTATAATGTTTTCCCACCTTTTTAAGCAAGGGCTGATGATCCTAGGAATGTATTCTGCTATTACTTATTTTATTTGTCATGAAATGATTTGAAATTTCAAAAGTGAAACAGGGAACTGACTCTCATTTACCTTCTCAAATTCCTTCTGTTGCCTTGGTCTGACCCACGTACCTTTTGAAATACATGAAAGCTTTCAATTCACTTTCATAGATTTTGCTTAAACAATAGGATATAAATGGACTTCAGTGCCTGAAAATTTAAGTTGTGTCCTTTCTAAGCTTCCGTTACACTGTCAGAGAGCAGCTGGCCCTATGTGTCACAGCTTTCAGTGGTGCTAAGTAATCAAGATGGACTGTGCTGACCTGCTGCCTTTTTCCCTATTACAGAAGCCACATAAATATGAACAAATTAGAAACTGAAATTTTTTACATGTAATTTTGGATTAGTAAATTTGAAAGAGTGTGAGATCAGCAGTGGCTGTATCTCCCATGTATTTAGGGGCTAGGGACTGTCAGAAGAACCTAGATTATGCTTTGCAGCAGGAGGAGGACTGTCACATGTACATCTTGCTTGCAAGCACACTGTGTTTTACACAATCACTGTAAGCAAAAAAATTTTGCTTTCATGTATGTGACATGAGCAAATGAAAAGAAGAAACAGAGAAGATTAGATTAGCCAAATGTTTTAAAATGATTCCCAGAAGACTTCAGGAGTTCTGGAAATTATTGGACTCTGCTTAAAAAGAATTTTAAAAAGATGACATCTTTAAAAAAAAAATCAATTTCCATGCCTTTATCCCAGGTAATCTGAGGAAAGACAACAAAGCTAAGAATATCATGAATAGACAGAGCTTTCCCTATGTGTACTGACTTGCAATCAGCCTGAGGGAACACACAGGTGACTGACAATCCGCAGCACCGGGTTCTTTGACTGTTGAAGATTACCTGCAGTCTATCATTTTTAGTAGGCAAAAGTTATAGTAGAATTTACGTAATTATAAAATCTTCATGACCCTGAAGATATAAAACCAGGCAAATTAAGCAAATTTTATTTTATGTTGCTGCAATCAAATATTAAATGCATAGAACGATTTTCTTATTTATGTAACTGTTAAGTCTTAAACAAAAGCTAAAGCGATTAGTGTCAAATAAAATATCACATGAAAAGAATGCATTTTTAGGCAACCTTCAGCTCTAGCACGAGACAGATGTTTTCTTTAAAAATACAGTGTTTTTAATGTATTATGGTCTTCACAGAGCAAATCGCTAATCTACTTTACATATAACATATTCTGGAAAAAAACTTATTTGCATTTGAAATTTGTAGCAATATCTGGTATGTACCTATTTTAAGATGGAAATACACCAAATTAAAATGAATTATGCAAATGTTTCATTATGAAGAAAAGCTGTATATAAGAATTAGTTACTTATTACTATTTGCAGGACTATTTCGGATATTAGTCTTGTCAGACAACATTTCCAATATTCCATATAGGAATCACAGGAAATTTTTATATATCAAAACATTGGCTGGTTGAAGACTGTGATAATTCAGCAGCTTTTGGGAACATTACTAGCTCATTGTGTCTGATGCCAATTTACAAGGGAAGGTTTCCCCTGCTAGTAAGGTTACAGATCTTGAAAAGGGCAATTTCAGTTAGAATAAAATTAGGGCTTGCATGTAAAAAATGCTTAACACATAATATGAGTTTCTTTAGCTGGCTATTACCGTGCATTTGAAAAAACAAAAGATACTTTCATGTGTTTTGTATCAGAAAAGAAAAATTCATGTGAAGGAGAAAATAATTCCTTAAGGTGAAACAGTAAGACCTGGGGATTCAGCTAGACTGACCTGAAAGATTGCCACCAAAAACACTAGCAGAAAACTGATACTTTCTGTGCTATATAATGGTTCCTCTAAGTACATGGAGCAGTAGCAGCTCCAAGAATTCAAGGAACTTAACAAGTCAAGCTAATAAATTTATTCTAAGACCTATGAATTGTATATGAATTACTAAACCCTGTCATTTTAGCATGACCATTTAAGCCTCCTAATGAATAAAAGAAGGAAACTTACCTAGTAATTTCAATATAACAGAAGATCATATTTCTTCCTTAGAACTGTCCTAATTTTGTACCAACATACTAATGTTTATCTACAAATATGTAATTATTGTTATGGCTTTCTCTTTCCTTGTGTATGTTATACCAATCGACAAGTATTTCAGTAGGTATCTTTTACCAAAGACAGCCAGTAATTTTTTCAAGAGATTAAATATATTGAAGAAGAGTATGTGTAGTTTATCTGATTTCATTAGTAATGCAACAGAGTAATAGAATAATTCACCAGTGAGTAGCTTTTCTAAGGTATTTCTCTTATCTATATAAACAGTTCTTATCAATATGATACAGTTAAAATTTTTTAAACAATTACAGTTGATGATAAATAATTGGTGTATACATCTTGAAAGACATTTTTGTCCCTTTAGGAAACTATACATATTTCTGTTATTTATTACTATAAATATTGTTATGCGGTTATTATTATACCACATTTTTGTGCTATAGTTTGTGAACTGTACTATAACTTGTTAACTTAAGAGCTATTGTTTCACACTCCTCTCATGCAACCAGGAAACTAAAATGTGAGATGAAAACCTCATCTTGCATAACCTGTTTTACTATTTTTTCCTTTCAGCACTAGTTTTGTACACAATGGAAACTATTGCAACGAAACAAGAGAAATAACGTTTTATGAATATGTAAAGTACCTGGCACAGTAGACATCAAACTGCTCTTGGAGCTACTGTAATATTCTGATTCCCTATCTAAGGCACTATGTTATACTAAACAAGCAAATAAGAATAATTAAAACTAAAATTGGACATACCAAAATTTTCCTTTAGTACATATCCATTGTATATTGTTATCTATCTTTTATGTTGTTCCTTCTGAAATACCTAAAAGAGAAAAACTGCATTTCACTAGCGTTAGCAACAGAAGAAATAAGATGAATATTTTAATTTAACTTAAATACATATAATTTCAATTTTACAGATGGCTATGTTCTGAGAAGCAATTTAGTTGAGAAGTAAGTACAAAGTGATCTTTTTGAAAAATTTGTTGTAACATTCAATTTTGTTCTAAACTATTTGTTAAATAAAAGTGAAATGTAATTATTTTAGTTTGTCATTCGAGTCCTGCAAATTAAGTTATTTTTGTGGAGCTCAGAATTCTGAAGAATTAGTCACATACATCCATGCTGGAAATTTTCCAGGGCCCCATTCCTCTTTGCTTAACCATAAACTTTGGTTTAAACCATGAAAAATTACATAAATTAAGCATTATTGGTACTAAAATCCATTACTGAACTGCACATTAATGTGATTAAGTGTATTGATGACATTTTCAAATGTTTAAATAAAATGGACCAATTTTTCTTTAGGTTTATTTTTATTTTGGTCTTACTGGGATTGAGCAGATTTGGCTCAGTGTTGCTCCGAATAATTGCATGGAGTTCAGCATTTCGATTCTAATCCAAAACTCTCAGAAAGCTTTTCCATTTTCTTCAGTGGGCTTTATGTTAGACCCTTAAATATCAAATCAGATGTCACTTTTAGAATTGAGGCCTGCAAACCCTTATACAGACATTTAACTTTTAATGTTAATGTATCTGCATGCAAATAGTAACATAGATCTGATGTCTCAATTTTTAAATACATTATTCTTCTTTCTTTAACTTACAGTGATGGGGAGATTTACGATGATATTGGTGATGGTATGTTGAACATTTCAAACAATACAATAACTATATTCAATTACACCAAATAACATTATCCTTGAGTTGAAATACTACACAATATTAATATTTTTCCATTTTATTTCCATTTCAGATTGCATCTATGATAATGACTGATGCAGAATTCTATGCAAGGTAGAGCTTCACTGAAGATCAAAATCTACTTCAGACTTCCTAATGGTGAAAGCAAGAGAAGTCACTAAAGCTGATTACAAGTTAATTGGTTACACTCTTACAAATGTACCGTTAACTTTTTTTAGGATTTCAGGTTTTTCTCCTCCCTTGCTTTGTATGACATTCATATTGCCATTTATCTGAGCAATTAAAATTCAGGGCACATGAACTAAAGTTAAGGTTATAATTTTCCACTTCCTTTCCATATTTGTGATAGTCCATGTAAAAACAGTTCTTCAATTAGCTATACACAAAGAGACCAATTCACATCTATTAAGGGTACAGAGGACAACAAGCCCTGGGAACAGGTTTTACTCTGGCTCTGGTCTATTAAACACCAGAGGCTGCCATCTGGGGAGGACAGTATCCTGAAAAGAAATGCTTCCTTTGGTGATAACATCCTGTTGTGAAAACAGGAAATCAAAAGTGGGCATCAGAGAAGACAATACATTGCTGACCTGCCATTCCAATTGCAATAGCGCTAGCTACACTGACATGTACAGCCATGTACCATGATTGCTGAAATTTCTTTTTCTACATTGTACTAGTGATAGAAAACCATTTTCTAAAATTTATTTGACCATTTTGTAGGTACTTTTTGACTAATATTAATAGTAAAATTATAACAATGTTAGATGTGTTACATACAGCACTCTGAGATATAAACCGTAGAAGAGTCTACTTCATAGTATAGTGTTGCTCAAAATATATTCAGAATGTTTAGGTTAAGATTTAGTTTCTGCTTAGTTTGAAGATATGTTGTCACTATAGTAATTTAGGCATTAAAATGGACCTATGAACTGATGATAAACTGGTTGGGAAAAACTTCTAGACTAAATATATTTATCACACCATTTTGATAATATCTTTTTCTTCTAAGTACTATATTTTACACTAGACTTGGCTAAATAAGACTATAGAAATGAAACATTTCCATGCTTACCCACTGTAGAAACAACATTTATTCTTAAAGATCATTGGTGATGCTGCGCTCTGAATGAGCAAGCAGCAAATCAAAGTAAAATGAACGGATGAATCATAGTAACGATCACTTTGCACTTACATATCAGAACTCACTGAAAATCAAAAGACATTTACAGTGAACTCCCAATAAAGAGGATAAGCATGTGCAGAAAATAGAACATGTATTTGTAATGTGTGATGCTTTTGCTGTAGTGCAAGATAATCAAAAACCTGTGACAACCAATGTGGCTGGATCAGTGTAAGAAACTCCTCTTGATAATCAAGTCTCCTATAACCCTCAAGGGAAGTAAGGTACTCTGTGCAAACCAGTGCAATGTAGCAAGCTAGTGAATTCAGCTTATAAAATATTTTGACTCTGTTGAAGCTAGTGAGTTTTGGTCTTACCTTCAGTGGCACTGAGATTTCATCTCACACAAGTGCCTTTTATTGATGATTCAAAATACAGTAAATCTCTAAGGAGGTATAACGCTATGGGGATATCAAACATAAAATTAGCTGTAGAGATAATAGCCTATAAGCTATTTTATACTGTATTTAAAATCGCTGATAATACACTGAAAAGCTATATGCAAACTTGAGTTTCCTGTTCTATATTTGCTATTCGTCGAGCATCCAGGCACACAACACCAATTTTATGTGTACACATCAGTACCAGCACCCAAATTTAAAACATGACCTTGTATATTAAGTACAATGAATGCGTCTGGCTATTTGGTGATGTCACTGCTGGAGGTTTATTTCTTTTTCAGGGGCATTCAAGAAGGTATCTGCATCAAATTAGTGATATGCTGAAGAGCTGAGAGGGAACACAGATATATAGAAATACACAACCACTTGCCACTTAACAACAGCATAAACAGTTTCATGCTTTATACAGTTAATTATCTCAAAAAGAGTTTGTGTTAATTTCTAACATATATAACCAGTCTTGTTTTAGTTTTAACTGATAGTAGAACTTCATGCATTGCAGTAAGTCCAACAAAGGAACTTTCCTTTTGAATATAGTTTATCTTGTATTAAAGCACTTCAGTAGAACACAAACCTCTTTCATCCCCCTGAAAAAGAAGTGAGTTTTATTCTTTGTGAGATTTTTTGGTCATATATTTTGAATAGTATTTCCATGTTCTTAGCCTTGGTGTGTTGTAGGTACTGTGTTTCCTTGCTGATTATACTGACTGAATTGGTAATATGATATATTAAATCATCATAAATAACCAAAAGATACTTTAAGCTAAAAATCTGTGCATCATTTTCACAGATCCAATATGATGTGATTGTAACAGGATGTTGAAATGTATTTATAGGTACTACACACTGAAAAATTACTGGTATTGTACATGTTTTCATTATTTTACCAATGCCATTCACTGGATGCATTTTTTTCTTTCTTCTGAATAAAAGTGTGCTTTCTGACAAGAAATGCAGGTGCACCATCTTCTGCCAAAGTAGAACAACAGTAGCTGAACAATAACTTCTGAAAATCATCATTGAACTGCAGACATGGTGAAAATCATTTTATTATTGCTGCAAAGGCAGCACAACTAGCATGTGGCATTTGTTTGTCAGTAATTACTACCCAGAAAGTGAAACGTAAGCAGAAAATCTTCCAGACAGGAAAATCTATACTTAGGCAGTTTAATAAATCCGTATTTAAGGCCTTCTCACCTGTAATTTATTCTATTATCTTTTACAAGTCAGAAAGAAAGAAAAGGAAAGCTGTTCTCTCTCTTGATATTTTTCTCTCTCCAAACTCAGTCTATAATCCTGGAGTATTTGGCTGTGCCTGCTAAAACATTCAGCAGTGGAAACATCAAAATATTGACATAAAAATTAGACTTCAGCATGAACACCCCAGATTAGATAAACAGAGTTGGTTTCCATCTGTGTTGTACCTCTACACTGTCCCAGGAAACAGGCTAAGCAAAACCAAAACTAGGAGGGCAAAAAAGACTTCTCTAATTCAGGAGCTTTAGAGCATTTCTCTGCTGCTACCGTAGGCTCTGGACTGCAGGAATGCAGCTGATCTCCTGTGCATTCCTGTGTAAGAGGTTTATATTCTCGATCCACAAAATTGCAGATCCCTTGGCTACTTCTCCCATGGTGGTAACAAAACCCTCCTCTATGTGTGATCTTGTTGCATAATCCACCTCAACTGTGAAGATCAGTGCTTTAGTATGGGGAAGGAAATTCAGTGGAAGAACCTAGATTCACTGTGTGAATTAGATTACCCCTTACCACTACATTACTTCATGACAGATTCAGGTGTACGCATGTGTGCGTCTGTGTGTGTATGTCAAATAAGACAACTTCTGAGGAAACTAATGGACCCATAAAAGGATACCCTTATGACTTCTGTACAGCATCACCAGACCACCCTACACGGAAAGGTTTTTGCATGTAGCTTCACTAGAGCGTGCTAGGAGGTGCAAGAAATTAGTTTGGTTTTGCACAGCCTCAGTTCTGCCTCCTTGTGTCTTTAACGATGTGCGCAGTCTATAATTACTTGATGGCTCAGTACTTTTTTCCACAGGATCCCCACCTCATTTAGTGCATGGGCTGGATGACAGTTAACAGAAAAGGCAGTTGTTCAGCCCTGCTCATTCAGTTTCTGGCCACTCCTTTATTTAGTGCAAATCTCCCCAAGCCAATGCTGCACCCAGAATTATTAGTTTCTCATGGCATTCATCACAATGGTATCTCAGATTCCCATGAATAGTAATAGATTTATCTTGTGAGACAGGAAAATATTTTATCCCCATTTTTAATGTATGAAAGGAAGGCACGCACAGAGAACAATTTGTGGCACATATCCATTAATCCTGGATATAGAACCAAATTGCTAAAGCTAAATTGATTATATTTTTAGTACTTTCCTAGATTAGGACTCTCACTATTTTCTCCTCCTCTTCTTTGCCTCTACTTGTGGTTAAACACAAAGAGAAGAGAAAAAACACCTTGTGTTTAAAAACTGTTAGCATCCAAAATGTATGTTTTAAATATACCATGTTTACAGTAATAAAAAAGGGGGCAGATAGGGGATACTTATTAAAAGTTAATTTAAATAATAGTTTAGATTATATTCTGAAACTTAATAAAAACTGGGGAAAAATTCTAAAATTGAATGGTCTACGTTATTACCTCCCCTTACATCATTTGCTGTCTCCCAACTCTCATGTCAACAGCAAGTTTGTTTGCATGGTTTTGAGTCAGGTCTACAGCTTTTGCCAGATTTAAATCCTTACGTGTATATGGTCTGGCAATATGCCAGGCTGAGACACCCTAACCAGTTCTGAAACAATTGACTTATTTATCAGAAGCCATTCACCCAGGGTAGCAGTGTAGCCCTCTAAGCCCTCTACCTTGACTACTTAGCCCAGCTAATAAATAAGGTAGTAGTGCAGCTGAAGGGTCATCCTAAGCAGTTTCCAGCATCCTAGTCAGCTTGAAGACATCTCTGTGCCACTCAGTTAGCCACAGTACTGCAGAATGCCACTGCAACATGTCGTAGCCTTGTGTAGAGCGGCAGTGTGGTAGCCCCAGGTTCCCTTCTGTGCCTGGGTGGAGCAAAATTACAATGATCTCACAAAGCCTTTCTTCTCTGTGTTTCATTCTAGCTAGATGGCTCCTGAACACATGTAGAATTTGCTAAATTATCTCTGTTTGCCTCCTTCTAAAGCAATTTGAGAGAGAGGATTAAGCTGCTATTAAATGTATAGAGTTTTTTGCTCCAGGGTTTTTATATTGTGGGCCTTGTTGAAAAGAACATTGGAAACTATGTTTATTTTCTTTCTTAACACACAGACAAATACTGCTTAAACTTAAAATGTTCACTGTTAGGCAGCAAAGAAGTATGCAAAATGTCAACACAAACTTGAATGAAATGTGAATTAGATGGATACCAAGGGTTTTAAGAAACATTGTACGATTTGCATTACTTCAGTAATACTGCCAAATCCTACAGCTCAAGCATCATGAGACAGACAAAGAAAAGGAAAAACAGCACTGGCTTTTTTCCTGCCTTTTAATTCTTTTTTTGGCCTGATTCCTGATTTTCAAGTTCTTAGCAGGAAAAGCTGCCTGATCCTTCATTTGTGTGTGGGTGCACTTCAGGTGGAAAATGCACACAAAACACAGACACAGAATCCTGGGCTCCCATCCCCTTTTCTTGCTGACAGAAGGAACATTCTGCCAAGCTCCCTTCCCTTCTGCATCTCAGCTTCCTTCACATTCTCCTGCCCTGGACAATGCCGTCACAGACCTTCCAGCTCACACAGGTAAGCCCAGTTTCCTCTGTATTGATCCAAAGACATCCTTTTTTTCATGTTGTCACTGCCTCCTTTCACCGCCTGAGATTTCTCTGTACTCTTCTACTTGTTTTCTTGATTACTTCCTGTTCCTATAATTATTCCTCTTTTCCTTGGTCCTCCGGCCATGGCATTCTGTCCTTTGCTTTTCTGCTCCCTTGTTGCTTTCTCTTTTCATCCTTTTAAACTGTTCCCCTACTTCTGCATCCCTGCCCCTGGCACTTTCATTTTTGTCCCATTTTTAAACTGTGCTCTGTTTAAATGCTCATTTTTTGTGCAAGATTCCTAACTCTGTGGGTGACACCAGCAGAGGTTTTATGACTCACCAACCACTGAGAAGACTTAAAATTCTTGTATTTTGCATTCTACACTGTTTATCCATAGCATTTAAAATCAGGCCAAACATACCTTCCTTCTGCCCTCAGTATTTGGGGGAGTTTTTTCAGTACTTAAGTTGGGATGCTATATATAACTAAACCTTACTACTGCCAGTTTAAATTAAAAAAAAAAAAAAAAAAGGATATCTTTTCTATCCTATCCCTTTCTCTGCTTCTATATTCATAGCAAGCTACTTGCTACCGCCCGTGTAAGAGACCGAAGCCTGTTCTAATGATATCCACTGACTGCTGAGTATCTCAGATATCCAAATATTTCAGTATGGATACCATGATGTATAACAGCATTGCTATTAAAATGTTAGCCAGCCTTCGTCAGCCAGTGCCCAAAGAAAATGTTAATGGGCTTCTTCAGTTTTTAAAAAAAGACCATGAAGGCTTATGAAAAATAGCTTCTGCTGCCATATGGATTTTGAATTGGATGATAGATTATCTTTACATAGAGCTTCAGCACTATTACTGGAGTTTATTTGGACTGAAACACTTAACAGCTGTGGTTTTTTAAAGGTTTTTTTCTTCAGGTCTAATTAATATGCCAACTATACCCAAACTCAACACCTGCTGCTTTTCACAGCTTCAATAGGATTATGCAGTGCAGAATGCTGTGAAAAATCTTACATGAATGGGTGCCTAAATGTGAGTTTGCACTAATTAACAATCTAGTTAGCACCTGCCTGGTTAATCAGGAAGACTTGTTGCATCACTTGACACTCTGTTATTTTGCAGTTGGTTGTTGTTGCTTTAGTCTGATACTTATTACTACTCTTGCATAATTTTCTGCTATGCAATGGATGTTCATTTTTTAATTTCTTCCATTACTGGATACTGAAGAAATATTAGCATTTTACCTGGTTGCAATCAATTCAGATTTTTATTAATAGTTTTTATTTCTACCTGGATTTAAGGGTGCTATATTAATGAACTTAGATTATGATGTTTGCCAAAATCAGAGCAATTCCAGAAAAAATTACTTACCGAGCTAGAAATTTTGTTAGGAATTGTTTTTTCTTTAGCCAAATCATGTTACTTTTTAAAACTGTATTACTGATACTTAAAATATTATCTATAGAACTCCTTTTCCACAACAATATATGTAGAAATACACCTATTGGCTTGTATTTGAAAAGGCTATCATAGGAATATATTAGGAATATACCATATCAGCCAGGAGAGCACCCCAAAAAGCAAATCCAGTGAAAACAGCCTCCCTGGGGAGAAAACTGCATATTGCCCCTTGCTTTTTCTCCAAGCTGCTTGGTGAACGTGAGACCAAAAGGGACAAATCAGAAAACTAACACAAGGCTCAGAAGTTCAACAAAAAATATTCAGCATCCACCTAAACCTAGTGGTTACAGACTAGGGTCCTCTTTGCTTGACTTTTTCTCTGCTCTGTCCCAGTCTGAGCAGTTTGGCAACCCAGCCCTTGCCTATAACCAAATGCAGCCTAGGCACTATAGCTGTATCCATGCTAGTCACTTAAAACAGTGCCAGGGAACATTCCTGGGCACTGGACCTTGATGGTCTTTGCTGTCATGTTGGCCGAACCAGACAGTTTTGGCTCAGGATCAGTGCAAGGCTGTCCAAAGATGGCCCAACATGTATTTACAGGTTCTCCATGTCACCGGTCCCCTCCCCAAGCAAGCCCATCAGCCAGCTGGATTCCCAAAGGAGCAGATGTGTGTAAGATGCAATATCCATGCTTTCACATTGCACTTGTGTTTCAAGAGCTCTGTCCTTCCTGATACCCCAAATTCTGCTAGGTTTTCAACCAAGCTCTGGCCACATTCACTTTTTCTCAGATCTTCTGGCAGGGTCCAGGGCAAAGAGGCACTGCTCCCAGGAGGCAGCTGATTTCATACATAGGAGGAAGGACCTTTCCTATTTCTGCTCGTTGCTGTGTTACAGAGACACAGAACACAAATCTCAAGAATGGCTCATGAAAGGACTTTGATTTATGTAGATTAAGCTGCAGCTAGTAGGGTCACCTTTTTCCCCTCATTTCCTTTCCCACATCCTCTGAAGATTCAGCCTTTTTAGTCTTGCAGCACAAACCTCTCTCTCCCTAGCAGATCCTAGCACCTTCCGTTGCACAACAGGCACGCAAGCCTGAGCTGCAGCAGCATCCTCCCACAGACTGCTCTGTACCACTGGATGGAGATGTGGAGTGAAGGCTCTTGCCGCTTTATAGCTGCTGTGTAGCACTCAGAATTCTGAGAATATCACTGCGTGGTTGCCCACGGGCCAGGCATTGTGCAGGTCTGCTCTAGTGTCCGTGTGTTACTTCAGAGTGACCGTTGGTAGTACAGAGCTGCCGATAACTTAATTTGATATTATGCATTTGTCCAGCTGCTAAAAACACACTGATGAGCTGGATTTGATTGTCTCAAACTGCAGAACTTCTAAACCAAACACCTACTAGCACCTCTTCTTGACCTGACTCTGAGCTGCTGCTGACCCAAACATTTTTACAGACTGAGATTTTTTTACATAATAAAAACAGGTCGAGTGATTCTTGCAATACCAAACGGACAAACCAATGTCTGGTGAGCTTTGGTGCAGACCTGTTCGTCTATCGTATTTGGCCACTGATCACCTTCTGAGATACTTCATTCAATCAGTAATGGTTTCTTTATACCGTCCTTTTTTATCCCTTTATTGCCAATATTTCTTGGCTGCAGAAAATAGAGCTTATGTCTTATCCTTTCCTAAGCAGTCTGATGCGCTTCACATGAAGAAAAAGGTTAAACAAATAGAGTGATTACAAAAATTCTTGCTAACAATATAGATATAGCAAAAGAAGCAACAAATTTTTTTTAACCTTTTGATCTCATTCACTAGATTTTCTCCTCTTTCTGTTTGTCCCACTGTCATTCAGGATTTATCATCTATTTAAAACCAATTTTATGATACTGCAAATTAAAGAAGAGTATTACAAATACATTTGGGTAAGATAAAATGCTCAACAACTACAAATCACTGTAGCTCAGTTGAATTCAACAGCTTAACTTCTTATCTGCATAGCTTGATTCAAGTTTATGTTTTTTTCTCCTTCTACCTTTATATAAAGGGCGGGCTGCAGCTGGTGTAAATTGCACAACCTTATTAATTTCCATGGAGTTTAAACAATTTAAGCTAGATAAGGCTCTGCCCCTAGCTTGTCCCTCATATCCATATTTCTTCATTTGACCCCAAACAAGTGGAAAGCTGTTCTCTTTGATCTTCATACTAGATTTTAAATCTTTAAGATTTATAATTCACATAGTGGTATCCTCTACAGCATATTGCAAAACCCTATTTGGCGCATAAAAAGGCTGTCACTGGCAAAATCCCAGATGTGAGGGGGCAAAAGGGGATAATCGTCTGATTGCAAAAGGATGCAACAAAGCAGCTTCTTCATGAGTCCTTTGCATTTATGTGCAAAAATGTAGCTCTAGCTTTAGAAGCCCCTATCCACCACTGAACATGTAGAAACATTTTAAAATGGTTTCAAGATTAACCTGCCTCTGCAAACCTCCAGATGACACTGGAGGTTTGTTGTTATGTTCTCTTATGTGGTACTTTGCAGGTGCGAAAGGAAGTACGCCAGCAGCTCACAGGAAACTCTACTTTCACACTGTGTCCCCAGCTTTAGGAGATTTACTTATCTATATAGAGGAGTTATATTCACATAAGATTATAAACTAGGAAGTAAAATTGAACTAGTCTGATTCCCCATTTGGCCATTAAAACATTTTGATTTGATTTATAGTGATTTGATTTATTGTGATTTAGACACTGAAAGACAAAAATAATAAATCAAGGAGGCTGCCTTACACTGGATCAACTGTAATTTGTGACATAGACAAGCCATCAGAGCAGTGGAGAAGTTCATTTTCTCTTTGGTATTAATCTCCCCCCTCCACATGGAAAAAACAGCTTTTTTTTTTTTTTTCCCCCCCTCCACATTTCTCCCCTCCTGCATACTCACGAGCAACAGTGGCTGAGGAAAATGTGTAGAAAATTCAATGGGTAAGGAACTTTTATCATTTTTTAGTTAAACTTTTGTGAGTCTTGCCCCACATTTAATGGGAGAACAGAACATGGGAAAAACTCCAAAAATAATTCGCAAAATGTCCTCTACTCTCACAGGATGAGGATGTCTCATACCAGCAATGACCATGCCATTTTAATGGCCAGACTCACTCTGCAGCACGTTGGGTTTTTTGGTTGTTTTTTTGTCACCTTTTGGTGGGGAGCAGGGCGGGGAGCTCCCATATATGTAAGTGATAGTTAAGGGTAATGCATACTTGTTATTTTCCATTTCATCATAATAAAAAGTTAAAAATCTAATGTTTTTTTTTTCCCCCAGTTGTGGCAAATATTAATTATACCTCAAACTATCTTCAGCGTACCTTGTGGGTTACCACTTGTAACTGACATTATGACATTATTTTGTGTGTCATTATCACAGACAACCTCAATTTTGTTGGCATAATTCAAATATAACTAGAGTAAAAAAAAAAAAAAAAAGAAAAAAAAAGAAAGAGAAAACTGGAGTCCAGTGAGTTAAGTGAAATATTTTGATTATTAAAGGGTGTCTGCAGGAAAAAAGCTGCAAAAGACTACTCTGGAGTTTAAACATTACTCCTTTCTTACTTTCCCTTGTTGGAAGAAGATGTTCTGGTTCTTTTAAAATACATCGTGTCTCTCTGTATCTATAAGAGAAGAAATAAGTGCTGTATGGAACTAGCATTTAGCATGAGGGTCCAAAGCATTTTTCACACAGATTACAGGTTCAAACCCAACCCAGAAGTTTAATAGTGGGCTAACGCTTAGTGGTGCTTTGAAGTTTATGTGAAATTAACTCGTGCCAGCAGAATTTGAAGTAAACAGGATACAACATTACTACCAAAAGCAGCAGTTAATATGGCATTTTCAGGACCTCAAGGGTTCCCTGGACATGAAATTTCAAAGGACAGCCCTGAGGTACATTGATGAAACTATTTAAGGAACTTCAATATGCTTTGGTCCTGTGTTACGGATGGGTGAGATTTTATTGTTTAGACCTTTTGAGAACCTGGGGTTCCTCAAGAACATTAGCTTCATATTTAACAAGCAAAAATCAAAATAGGAAAGTTGTTGAAAATGGTGTTTTAAATTAAATATACTTGATGTAATCCTATTAAAACAAGATTCTTGTATGTGTGTCATGAACTGATATGCCAGAAAGTTGTTCTACTCTGGCTTTACAAGTAATTATTTTTAATCTTCTAAATCAGTATTAATGTTTTAGAAGCGCACCAATCAGTGTAAAAACTAATTTACAATTTTTGAGACGAAACTTTGTGTCCATGAATACTTAATAAAACCAGACTTTTATAAGTAATGAAGGATCTGAATTGAAAGACCTCAAGAGAGAGGAGGGAAAACTCAAAGAGTGGAAAATAATTGACTACAGAACAGGAAAACAATTACCTGAGCTCGTGAAGCTATTTTTGCACGGCTTGCTACTTCTACTCTTCGATTATTATTTGCTGGTTTTGTTTCTGAGAATTTGGGAAGTCTGGATGCAAAAACTTGCCTTGTCTATGGCTACCTGAAGTGTCAGGACATGAGGTGTTATCTGCTTATTTAAACTTTTGCCTAAAGAGGACAAGAGCAACTACATATAAGTATACTGTTTATAATAGAGGGACTTTGGGATTGTTTTTTTTTTTTAATATATATATACACACTTATTTTATTAAAGCTCAACAGCTGTCAAGGTAAGAAATAGATCAACATTTGAGACTGCAGAGACCCGCTGCGTGTAAATCCAGAAAGCAATGTGAAGGTATTTTTTCCTGTTTTTCATTACTTCACATACTAAAAACCAGAGTGCAGAAAACATCCGGCGTACAAAGCCAATGGTCATGCCATTATCCACGTGAACTACCGTCTCATCACAAGGCAAGTGCAGCTCAAAAAAGGAAAACTAAGCGGGCAAACCTCATAAAAACAAAACCAAAAGAAGTAATTTCACTTGACAGACCAAAACCTTCAGATGTGGTGACAGAGCAGTTATGTAGGAAGCCAGTTCCCAGCAGGGCAAGCTCTTCAGCAAAAGGAGGCATTTCGCCACGTTTTCTGGCACAGCGGGGAAGCCCCCTCCGATACCCCTTCGCTCCCGCCACCCCCCTTTCCCCTCAGCTTTTGCCTCTCGGGGCTGAGCTGCCTGAGGGGAACCCCCGCAGCGAACCCCGGCAGCGGACGCGGCCCTCGGGACCGCCCGGCTCTCAGGAGACCGGTGTTTCTCCCTCAGCCACGCTTCCAGCGGCCCGGGGCGGCGGGGTGGGCCGGGCTTCGACACCCGGCCGCGCACCCCGCCGCCCCGAGCCGCTGGAAGCGAGACTTAGGTGTGCGCCCAGGCAGGCGGAGCCCTCCGCCACCGCCACCGCCACCGCCCCGGGGAGGCTGAGGAGTGGCGGCCCTCGCCCGCCCTCTAGTACTTAAGCCCCCTCCTCAGAGCCACCAGACGCCGCTCCCGCACGGCAGAGAGGCCACGGCCGAGCACTGGCCGCTTAGCCGCCTGCCACGCCGCCCCCGCGCTCCTCCCGCCGGCGGCGCGGTGACTGGGCGCAGCGAGGGGAAGGCGGGGGGGGGGTGCCGCCGGCCGCGGCGGCGGCTCCGCGGTCTTCTCCTCGCGAGAGCGGGCGAGGTTTCCGGTGTTGTGACTGCGGGGCCGTAAACATGGCGGTGAGTCTCCGCGCCCGCTCGCTGAGGCACCTCCGCATCCGAGGTAAGGGGCCCCGGCCAGGCCGCGGCGGCAGGCTGTCCCCGCGCCGGCTGTCGCGCCACGCCGGTGCCCAGCCGCCCCCTGCCTTCCTTTCCTGCCTTTCTGCCCCTCCGGCTCCTTCCTCCCCGCCAGCCTAACGCGCTTCTCTTTCCCCGTCCCCGCAGGTCGCAACGACAGCGGCGAGGAGAACGTCCCCCTCGATCTCAGCCGAGGTACGGGCCGGTGGCCGGCGGGGCGGGGGTCGCCGCCTGCCCCTCGCTGCGCGCCCGCGGCGGAGCGGGGGGAAGCCGCCGGCGGCGAACGGCCTGGTGCTCCGGGGCGGCCGCGGGGGCTCGGTGGGCGGGGGGGGAGAGGCGAGGAGGCAGCGGGGTGCCAGTGCCCGCCGCCGGTGGGCTGCCCGGCGTCCTGTAGTGAGCGGAGCTGCCCGTAGGTGGAAGCCTCCCCTCAGCCCCCCGCCGGCTGCGGGGCAGCTCGGGCACCGCCGTGCCGGGGCCGCAGGGCTGGCCTGCCACACGGCCACAGGCGAGGGGAGCCCCTGCGTCTGGGCAGAGGCTCCTCGGCCGCTTCTGGGGTTGTTTTCGGAGGAGGTCGTTGCTCGTGGACGGTGCCGCTTACAGCGTCCGTTCCGCAGCGGGGCTGCCCGCGCCGCGCCGCTCCCCTCGGCCTCGCCGCCGGGGCTCCCTCCGGCCGCCGCTCCGCTCGGCGGGGCGGGCCGCGCGCCTCAGGGGCGCACCTCGGCCGTGGCGGCTGGTCCTGCCTCCATCCCTTGTCGTCCGTCCCTGCCAGCCCTCGGCAGGCTGGCCACGGTGCTTCCCGTGAGCGTCTTGCTGTACGACCAGAAGGCACTCATCTCCCGTTTACTTGTTAAATTGCTCCAAACATCCTCCACTGCTCTCGGATGTATGGGGGGGGCAGGAGGGGATAAGAGGAAGGAAGTAAAGGTAACATCCAATACACACTAACTAATTTTGTCTTGGACGAATAGGAACTCGTTCTCTACCCAAATGTGTAGCTCATCTTGCCTTGCTGAGGGCTAAGGTAAGGGGTGGACTCTCCCAAAGGGCCGAATAAAATGCAGAAAACAAACTGGCCCACTAGAAGCAATGATCTTCCCTGGGGCAGAAGGTCTTGGTCTGGGGGAGGGAATAAAGTTGATGCTTGTAGTATAACTGGTCTGCTTCAGGAGATCTGGGACTGCTTCTATCCTGAATAGATCCGTTTTATGAGGAAGTAGGCAGGGAGATGACAGAATCAATGAGATAAAAGTGGGCTGTGAAATGTAAAGGAAGTACAAATATTAGCAGCATCCATACGGTTTTCAGCTTAGTGAGAGGCTGTATCAGCAGTTCCACCTCTAATTGTTTTTTTCCCCCAGTATGATCTGTGTTTAGAATTTTTCTATTAAGCAGTTTTACTATGGGCTGAAAGTTAGCTCTGTGTATACATGTCATATTTACAAGTGTATTTTAGTTCCTGGGAAAAGCACTGAGGTTTTTTTTTAGTTTAAAGAAACAGGCTCTTATGTCTCTTCCCACCTTATCACCAAATGGACATGATTGCTTTATTGTAACACTCTTTAAAATTAAAACAAGTGAAACTTTTACCAACAAAATGTGGGACAGAGGCCTTAACAGTTCAAGCATGTGACACCATTACTACTGTAAGCAGTGTTACCTGTTCATGAAACTTAAAGAATCAGGATTTTAATGAATGGGTTTAGTAACTTTTTTTATGTTGTGTAGCATACTGCAGTGTTTTGATGTGAAAGAGCAATACACAAAACTTAAATGCTAGAGTGGTAATTTTTAGATGTGGTCTGTTTGAAATCTTTTACTCAGAATTCGATAGGCAACTATCATTGTGATACTTTTTTTTGCCATGAGGTGTTTTCAGCCACCTACTGATTCCATGCAACCTGTAGTAGTAGCAGCAGTAGAGCTACTTCACACGTATCATATTGTAAAAGAAGCTCTTGGGTAAGATGCAAAAAAAATTTTTCATACAACAAAAAAAGATGTTTTGCACTGTGACTGTATGTAGCCCCTGTTAAAAAAAAAAAAAAGAGCGGCTTTAAATTTAGTTGTGAACGCTGTATCAGAAAAGTGAGGGTTTTGGTTTTTTGTCAGAGGAACTACAGCTGACTGATCAGTAATCATATAGTTATCCATGGTAGGTATTAACTTCATTTTAAAGAGAAAACAAAAGTAAAAAGTTAAAAAGTCTCAGCAAGACATTAACTAAGCTAGATGATAACTTCATTTCCACACTGAACACAATGAATGTTTGTTTTTACAGCTGTTACAATAGTTAAATAAGCAATTAGTTTAAATATTTTAAATTGTTACCCTAATTCTGTACTAATATACACTGTTTTGATTCACTTTGTTGAGTGGATCATATAGTTTTCCACAGGGCTCACATTTGCAGTACCTTAAAGAATATTCTAATATTTTTTTGTTTCCCCAGACAACTGAACTTTATGTTGATTAATGTGAAATAATTGATTTGGGCAAAGTCAAGAATGACTGTAAACAGTGCCTCAGCCATATGCTTCTAGTTAGAGCGGCCTCTTTATTACAAACATGTGAAATTATATTGGTATTGCCTTGTTTTAAACAGGTTCCTGTTAGCATTGGCTTGATGAACATGACTTGGCATATGTCAGACCTTCACTAGTCCATACCTGTGGACTATATACTATGCTCTTTCCGTGCAAGAGGCCAATGCTGTTACTAAGTATTTCAGAAATAATAACAGATGCGGGGAGGGTGCTAGCCCTGTTTCTGCTACTTTGGGTCCTACTTCTTCCTGGCTTTTGTGCAGTAAGGCTCGGGGAGTGTTTTGCTGCTTGTAGAGCTGATCTACCTTTCTCTGCTGCTTTTTGTTTGCTCTTTTCTTTGTTGCTGTAGTTTGAAGGTTGCTGGTGTCTTCCCAGAACACACCATGTTGTTCTCATATATTTTTACCATGGCTGGTATAGTAGGGTTTTACTCTTTGGAGCTTCTTGGTGCTCTGCCTTTTTAAAAATGATATATAGTAATGTTTATGAAAGGCATTTTATATGATGTTGCATTGTGTGTGTTTGTGTATGTGAACTCTTTATGTACAAGACTAGCCTGGTTAAAAATGATAATGTAAAGTCTGTGGTTTGCTGTTTCTGGCTTGGTTTTGTTTTTTTTTTTTTTTTTTCTCCTTTTAAACTTCTGGGCTGCTCAGCCCTGGCTGTACCCCATCTTTTAAGAGGATTCTGGTAAATCTTTTTTGGGGACAATAGTTTTCTTAAAATTAGGATGATCAACTCTGGAAAAATTGTCCCCAGCTCAAAAACTGTTGGGCATAATGTTGGTACAATAAGAAAAAACTGCAGATACAGGTGAAGTCTCATTGCTTTTGTCTACTTAAGGTCATATGTTGTATCTTCTGTTGATTACAAAATTGCAATTAATAATTGGGATTCAGAGTACTCAGCTTTTGGCCTTCTGTTTATATTACCTGCTCAGAATAGAACAGAAAGGGAAAAGGAGGGCAGACTTGCCACCAGTGCAACTCCCATTGCAGTCATCTGGAAGGAATTAGCAATGGGATGAGGCAGATTGGTTTAATTAGACTACTGAAATCAAGCTTGTAACTTCTTAAGGCCAGAAAGGACAATTGGAGTTCTTGACCAGGTTAGTGCATTTTGTAGGAATTCTTGCATTTAGTCCAGTCATGGTTTTGTATGTAACCATGCTACAAGTATTATATGCTTTTAGTATAATTCATCTTAATTTCTGACTGTTTTACAGGTATTCCAAGCTGAATTACAGAAGCTTATATATCTCCCAAAGCTCTGGGTACTGTAAAAGGCTTGTGTAATCCATGCTTTGTTTGCTGTTAAGTTCTTTGCTCACCTCTGTAACTGAATCGCCTTATCCTGTTGGGTGGCCAACACTTCTTCCTTTGTTGGAGTTGCATCTGTTGCCTTTGGGTTGTGAAGGCCTAAGTAGTTTAGAACTTGCCTAGTTGAGAGCTGTGTCTCACAGTATCTTATCTGTAGTCAGGCTCCTTTGAATGTCCTTCCTTCAAGGGATCCCTGTTTTCTTGGATTCCTGTAGCTCTGAGCCTGCAATGGATATTAGGAACTTTTCAAAGCTTGTTTGCTTATTGAAGCTTTGGAGAGATACAAAAGTGTCAACTGCTGATGGTCAAGCGCAGTTCATGCCTGTATGTCTTCATTTCCTCCTTTTTGAGGGTATCAGTCTTTGCTTTCTGATACTGTACTCTTTAATTAACTGAAATGTACCTATCTCCAACATCAGTACTTTCATTTATTATTCATAAATGTGCATTATGAGATCCTACTTTGATTTAGCAGCTTTTCTTGTACAGGCAATTCTATTTTGTAAATGTTGAGTCCTCTAGCTACACCACGAGGCAGATATGAATAAAGTAGCTGAGAAAACTGGTGCTTTTTTCTCCCTGAGAGTGAGTTTCACAGAACTGGCTAGTGTTACCTAAAAAAATTTCCTTTTTTCCTTTTCCTTTGCCTCCATTGTCCGTCATTTCCTTCTATCATGTAGGCAAAAATAAAAGATGCAGAAGTTCCATTTAACTTCACGATATCTGAACTGTATTACTTTTTTACTGTGCTTGCATCACTTTAAACCATATTGTATTTGATTCCATGTGCCCACATGGCAAATTGTAATGCATTGCATGCAGGGCAAACATCTCGGGATGCTATTTGCAGTTTACAGCCCACAAAAATGTCAGGCATTTTTAAGGGTTATTTGCGGGATAGTCAAAGAAGGCTGGATGAATTTTGTTTCCAAATTCAGCTTGAGATTTGATGACCATGCTGTTTCTAGCTTCCTTCATCAATATGAAAGAAGCAGGGAGGGATGCTGTGCACCTGTCTGATACTGAGAGCTCAAGTAATTGGGAAGGGGAAAAAAAAAAACCCTTTGGGAGTGCTTCCAGCAAGGCAGTAGGGAACCAGTGCAGAGATGGTAGCTGGTGTGTACTTTCTTGGTGGCTCAAAGGTAGTTCTTCCACACTAATGGCAGGACTGTTACAGAAAGCCTTTAAGTTCTTCTTTGCGTACTCCTGCAATACATGGTCTGGCTTGAAAATATGAAGAAGTGGGGCTCCACCACACTATAGAAACAGTATTTTAAAAATACCAAAATAAACAAAATGTATGGGCACCTTTTGCCCTCGCTTTGCAGTATGCTATCATTGTGATGGGTAACTATAGCAGGATGCTTGTGTTAGAGCAGATCACACAGAGCAATAGCTGGGTTTTTTGCCCCCTTGTTTGTCAATCTATAACAAGCCACAGTAGGAGCAAGAAGGTAATTAGTAACACTTTTTTTCAGTTCTTCTGAGATATAAAGGGGCAACTTGAGAAATGGCTTGAGAGAGATCTTACTTGTCTTGCTGTCTGTAGTATTAGTGTATTCATGTATACTGCACGAAATATTTTTTTCATTTGCCAACCATCTGTTGTGGTGATGGAAAACTTAGGTAAAATGCATCAGGAAAACAGCAGGACTTCTGCTGTGTTATTCTTGTATATTGTTTTTTTTATGTAGGGAGACTGAAGGGGAAGTTATCAATGATGGTGGCCTGTTAACTTTTTGGGCAACATGTAACCTTTTAAGTAGGTTTTAAAAGTGAGTGAGTTAGAGGTGCTGAGTGTATGCACTCCAAAATTAAGGCATACACTTAGCTTTCTTGTCTGCACTTGCGCTTTAGTTGGCCATTGTTTTGGAATTGTATAGTGCACTGGCCTGGTTAGATTAATAACACTTGTGTACCTTTGGCTTTGCTTCCTAAGGTATTACTGCTTTTACAATCTTAAGACTTCTCAGAGCTACTAAAATGGTGTGTGCTTACAATATTTTCACTTTTCATTTCTTGAAAACAGGAACAACATTTTTAATGAAGGAAAAATCTTAACAAAAGGCAACTGTAAAACCTTATGACTTGCTTAGCTAGTAGTAAGGTATCTGTAGGAGCTGGGCACTACCATGTCTTTCAAGATCTGCATTCGTATCTGTCTTTAAAGTTTCTGTGTACAGCATCTATAAATTTGTTTTTGTGGGTGGGTTCTTTGTTTTTACTGCTGTGGTTCAGATTGGTCAACAAATGTCAGCACTTTTCTTCTGAAGGGCAGAGAATAAAATGACTGTTCTAATATCTTGTGGTTTCTATTTATATTTGACAAAAGAGATTGTTCTGCAATTTGAATCGGTATAAATAGCTTCTTAGGTGTTTAAGCAATGCTGTGTTTCCACAACATTATAGTATTCTGCTTCCCCTCCCCCCAGTCATTTGAATCTTGCAAACTGTTGAAGTACCAAAATCTCTAGTCTCTGCCTTGGTATGAATATTTTAGTCTTTGTCATAAATGTTCTTTGGGTTTCATCCCCCCTGCCTTTGAGATTAATGCAATGCTTAGTTTCAGGATTTTTTTTTTGTCAGAGCCTATCCAGTGTAGATGCTGTGTAAAGAAACACAGCCCTTAGCTTCCTTATTTACTATAATTATGATATGTCAATGATAGCTTTCCCAGAATGAAATACATCACTTACTTGCCCAGTCATGCATACTTTACCAATTGCCTAGCAATCTCGGAAGTTTTGCCCTAATAACATAGAAGAGATGCTCAACATCAGATAGTTTTTCTCTTTAAAGTGGGAAGAAGTGAAACAGTCAGTTATGGTGAAAACCTGTTGTTTTCCAAGTGTTTATTTCCATACAAACACTGCAGAAAAGAACAGTGTTCAGGAGTGTTACCGGATGGCTTGAGAGTTGATGTTGAAGTGATGGCTGACTAGTTTGGGGGAATGTACTGAAAAGTCAGGTAAGCTTTTTATCTTTCATAGTAATTGAGACTCCTGCCTGAGACTTTTTAAATAATAAATGACACAAATCATCTACCTGAAAACCAGCTACCTTCTTACAACTAAGACATAAGCATGTGACTTGAGGCTTTGATAACTACACAAAAGGTTGGTGTCCTAGTTTCAGCTGGGATAGAGTTAACTGTCTTCCTAGTAGCTGGTACGGTGCTATGTTTTGAGTTCAGTATGTGAAGAATGTTGATAACACTGATGTTTTCAGTTGTTGCTAAGTAGTGTTTAGACTAATGTCAAGGATTTTTCAGCTTCTCATGCCCAGCCAGTGAGAAAGCTGGAGGGGCACAAGAAGTTGGCACAGGACACAGCCAGGACAGCTGACCCAAACTGGCCAGCAGGGTATTCCATACCATGGGATGTCACATCTAGTATAGGAACTGGGGGGAGTGGAGGTGGGGAATCGCCGCTGGGGGACTAGCTGGGTGCCGGTCGGCGGGTGGTGAGCATTTGCACTGCGCATAATTTGTACATTCCAATCCTTTCATTATTGCTGTTGTCATTTTATTAGTGTTATCATTATCATTATTAGTTTCTTCTTTTCTGTTCTATTAAACTGTTCTTATCTCAACCTGTGGGTTTTGCTTCTTTTTCCCGATTTTCTCCCCCATCCCACTGGGTGGGGGGGGAGTGAGTGAGCGGCTGCGTGGTGCTTAGTTGCTGGCTGGGGTTAAACCACGACAGTTAGATAAAATAAGAGGTTTGCTTTTTATTGTAAGTGTTTTTAACTGTGTGCAGGTAGGCAGATGCTTATGCTGTAGTGCAGGTGAATTTGCACACTAAGCAACACTCCTGTGATGAGTTCTGATACAGAAGGGAAGGTGCTAATAACACTGCTACAGAAGTGCTGGCTGATACTGGACAAATTGTTTTAACTGGAGCACTTGTAACTTTCAGTCTCACAAAATATATCTTGCTTTATTCTTGTTTAAAAATCTGTAGTATTAGTGTATTCATGTATACTGCACGAAATATTTTTTTCATTTGCCAACCATCTGTTGTGGTGATGGAAAACTTAGGTAAAATGCATCAGGAAAACAGCAGGACTTAGCAAAAATTCAGAGCATGATTAGTGAAGAGTGTATTCACCAAATCCTTGCATCTGGTGAAGAGAAGGAACGTTGGTAAGGCTGTATAAGTGAGAAAATGGAGTAAAAAACCCAGCACAAAACCCAATAAAAAAACCCTCAACCCCAAAGAACAAAAAACCCTACTTACAGTTGTGTTTTCTTAGTTACGTGACGAATTTTACTATTATCGCATACTTGAAAGCTCTGTAGGACTCATGTTCTTACGCTTCTGTTACATTTATCAGAGCGTAGCAAGCTGCATCTCAGTAGGGGCCTGAATAGGTTTGGGTAACTAAATATTATGAGGAAGTCTCTTCTCCCAATTCTACCTGAACAGCAATATCGTTGGAATCAATATTGTTTATTAATAAATTAGTCTGAGTGATAGAGCCTTTAGGGAAGTGTTCCTAAAAGGGGAGATTTTGTTTCTAAATTTACTGGGTTTGTTCTTCACTATGTAAACTTCTCTAAACTCATTTTAGTCCAAGTGCTACTTTTTGCTATGATTTTGGCTACATCTGACCATTTTTTCACATAGGTAGTCCTGAAACATTTCAGAAAGCTACTTTTAAAATTATTTATTTAGTATAAATTAAATACGCTTAATTGTCTGAGATGTAAAATGAAAAGCACAAAGATTTTTGAATTCCTTTTCAGTTGGAGAAATGCATAGTTAACAATATTTCATGCTGTTTATCACTGATACTTTGAGTAACCTTGTGAGTCTACGACCAAAGGGATGGCAAAATGGTTAAGATGAGCTAGGGGAGCTACCCATATTTGAAATGGCTACTGTTAGCTAGCGCTTGCTTGGTTAAAATGAAAGATGTACATCTGTACCCCATTTGCATAAATTTTATTCATTGTGAAATGAACTACAGCTGCTGATTTAAGACTACAGAATGATTAGTAGAAGATACTTGTGCATAGAGGTAAAGTATTTAAAGCAAAACAATATGAACTTGATTTATGGAAAAATACATAATAATTATAAGAGTAACAAAGAATAATTTCATTAATCTCTTCATGTAAACATGTGTGGTGATCAATACAGGGATTTTGTTTGTTTTTTTAGCTGCGTAAAAGATTGATTTCCTGCTTCAAGTGTACACAGACTACAAATAAAACTATATATATTTTTTAAAATAATTGTTTCATAAAAATAGAGGACTATCAAGAACAGCTGTTGCCTGAAAATTACTGTTTTTAAAAAAAACCGATTAAATCTAAATAATCTTTTTCCTTTGTTACCTTCTGAGCATCACTGAAGTCAGAATTCACCTTTAGCAACCTCATATCTAGATAATTTAGAATGTGTTCGTCTCCTTCTTTATGCATACCATGTGTGATTCTCATGGGTAGACTTACAGGGTTGTGGTTTTTTTTTTTCCCCATGAAATAAAAAAAAAAAAAAAAAAAAAAGGAAAAAAACTGACTGTTCCTATAAATGTGGTGTTTCCAGCTCGGTTTTTTAGGTCAGCCTGTTACTTCAGTGGGATAGATTTTTCTAAGTTGAAATTGATCAAGGAATTGGGTGTCTTCTGTGTTTAAAGAATTGTACTTAGATCATATTGTGAAATTTATAAATATGATGCTTCCTGTCTCTTCTCCGAGAATGATGTTTTCAGGAGAAACAGTAAATGTCTTGAACAGTCACAGGTACGGACAGATGAGACTTGCCCTGTCCCTAGTATGAGGGACTGGAGTTCCCAAGCATCTTTAATCTGTGCACTATTCTGAAATCTTCTGGTTATAGCATTTTAAGGGGTGTAGTTATCACATTGCAGATTTGCCACATTTTAAAGGCTTCCTGCTTCCGTTAGTGCTGTTTGTGAATTACATGTAGTTTCTACTTGTGTACCTCTATTAATGTTTGAATTTGAGGTTGTTAACTACTTTGCTCTTTCCATGTCTTGCCAAATTCCCCTTCATGTCTTCATTGGCAAACCAGGGGATCCTTCATCTGCTATGTTGCTAGGCTTTTTCTTACATGATGCCCTGTGTAACAGGGTATTTCTGGGGACAGTGGCTAGCTCCTGATAGCTTGGAGTTTATCACGAAGGGCCATTTAACTGGACAATACATTTTTGGGTTCTTGAACAAATTAAAATGATGCAGAGAAGAATTAGAATGTTCATTGGGAAAATATTCTTGGATACGATCATATTTCTCCCTTTCACAAATTTTCTTCTGATGTCAGTGATATTATTATTAACTTGCTTGTCAGTTTGATAATATTCAGAGAAATACATGATCAGAATTCTTTTGAGTAGTTTTGAAAGGAGACTTGCCTGATGTGAAGCAGTCACAGTATATCTTTTGTTAAAGCAACTAAAAATTGTGACTGCCCTGAATTTCCTGTTTCTAGAATTGGTGGCAGAAAAGAAGAAAAAGGGTTGGAGGAATTGAAGATAATTTTCTAACCATTACAATAAACTCATATTACTATGCAAATTCATAGTTGATGTTCTGGAAAGTATTAATTTTATTTGTATACCAACATAACCAATGTTGTGAATCTGGGAATGGCTTATCCTCCAGCCTTTTATTGGCGTTTGGGCATAAGAACTGTACTGGGGTCACTCCAGCCTTGTGTCCTGTCTTTGGCAGTAGCTGATAATTGATGCAGAGGAGCATAGAACAACAGGGCAAAGAAATGTGTAGTCACGCCACAATGGAGTGTTCCCCAGCCTCCAGTGTTTTGTGCCTTTGTTTGTGTTCTTTTTGTCGTCTTTTTTTCCTCCTTTTTCTTTTAAACATCTACACTTTTGAAAGTTTTAGAGCAAGTTCTTCTAGAGTTTAACTGTGTATACTGGAATAATTTATATTTCTGTTTTGCTTTGAAGTGGTAATGAGAGAAATTTTGTTAGGAGACTATAATCTGGGCTTGGTTTTAGTTGTCATAGTGTGTGGTAGTTACAGTTGTGTATCTAATATTTTTAGAAAGATGGCTTTATGTTTTTCGGGGGGGGGGGGGGGCGTGTGCAGAATAAGTATGTAATACACAAAGATGGTATATACCAAGAATGATTGCTAAGATTCTTGGCATTAACGTCATGTCTTCCTGAGAGTTTAGGACCTAACTGTAAATTTTAATGGAGGACTAAATCAAATGTTTGTTCTCTCTGAATAGACAAGTTACTTAAAGAACAACAGGGGGGTGTTTTTGGTTTTTGTTTTTTTTTTTTTTTAAACCTACCTTGGTACCTTATGTAGTTCTAACTTTAATATTTTCATAATTGGTCTTTGAGGAAACTCATGCAGGACAGTAGTTTGTTTTTAAGTAAGCATTTAAGGAATAGTTTGTTTATCAAAAGCTATAGGTAATTAACTTTCAAATAAACATTGTAGCTATCCTTTGGAATGGTCCTTCAGATTTGTCTTTCTGTGTTCAAAGCTTAAAGGTATTTTAAGTTTGTCACTAGCAATCCAAAATAATTTGTGGGCAATCTTCAGCTTTGTTCTGTGCTTCTGTTTAAGTAGTAATACTGTAGCTTTAGGTGCTAGAAAAGCTGTTAACGTTTCAACTATAAAACCTGTTTTGCAGAAGTTTTAACAGTAAAGCAAAGCTGTCTACAAATTTGGCATACCAGATAACACATTGGGAATAATTAACATAATTCCAAGGGTGAGGATGTTAGGATGTTTTTTTTTTACAGATAGAATCTGTGCCTTGGTTAGAAGTAATATTATAAGACAGTAGTTTAGAAAGTGGTCCATTTCTGAACTGCTGTCACTGCTTCAAGCTGACTGCAACACCAGAATGTATATTTCCTGCCACCTTTATCCATACTTAGTAATATTAAAAAAATTATCCTTTAATTTACAGTATTTTATGCACACTTGCAAAAGAGAAATCTGTACAGTCACAGTAGGCATTTAAACTTTACTTTCCTGTTTACTTACAGAAGGACATAATGCAAGTCTAGATGTACAAAGCTAAATATGAAGGATTAGACTCATAAGTGTAATCCCAATACAAGACTTTCTTCTTATCTGAGGTTCTAGTGATTTCTGCATCCTACCTTGGAAATGCTGTCTTTTGCACTGCTTTCTACTTAATAGACATTTTTATAAATGTGAAGGTTAATTTCTACCTGATTGATGTAGGAAGAACAGTTCTTTTACTTTCTTTGCTGACTGCCATGAAAGAGAGGAGGTGTGCTTTTTTTCATATTACTGAGCCACTTCCATCTATTCATAGCTTTCTTAAGCAGCAAGAGTGAAAATAATCATGAGTTCTTAGCTTTTATTTTCTTCTGTTTTCATGAACAGGAATTACTGGAACTTCTCTGTATTCAAAATAAAGTGCTTTATGTATGGTTCACCTATGGAAGCTATCGGAATCAAACTAAATAAATCTTTAGGTACATTCTGCAGAAATCACTGGTTTTGGTCACCTCTGCTTTTCAGGGTGATGCTCTCAATTGTTAAGATTTGTTATATATTGTGGGGTTTTTAATCTAAAATTTATGAGAATTATTTGGAAAAACTTAATACAGCACAGTATACTAGTGCAAAATACTTTGCACCTTACTGAATCAAGTGTGATAACAAAATTTCAACAGTGATTGTAGAGGATCTCTATCTGGCTTAGTATTCAGTACATTTTTCAACATAACAGTAACTACCTAAAATTGATACTACAAGCAAACAAGTATTTCTATGTTTTTACCTTATAAATTGAGACATACCTTCAGTCTAAACATATATGACTGTGTTTATGAAAATCACGGGCTGAATGTAAACTGTTCATGTGCTAATTTTTTTCAATCTGGCAAAGTGGAGTTGATGTGTCAATATAAATAATTCAGGAGTGATCTCTGTGTCATGCAGTTTGCTTTTTTTAATGTAGCTTTCTCTTCTTCTGTTGTTCTCAGAACCTGGTTGTTTTTCTTCTGTGCAGTTTCCACATTTTGAATTAGATGTAAATTAAGAATACTTCATGTTATGAGAGATTACGTAATTGTCCTGATTTTTTTCCCCAGCAAGTTGTTAATGGCAGGATATGCCTTCTCATTGGTGTTTCATTTCATTATTAAAGGTGTTGATAAAAAGTGTTTCAGCAGGCTGTCATCTAGGCTTACAAAGACACCTTCAAGTAACTGATTTCTAATGTTTTGTTGCTTTTTGATAACTGATATTTGATAACTATGTCAGTGGAAATGGAGAACAGTGCATTAATGTTGCTAGTTGGGGTGTGTTTCACTCAACTTCCTTTGTTTTGTAAGCATGTAGTTTTAACAGGCCACTAAGAGCAGCTTTGCATTATATAGTTGTATAGCACTTAAACTTTAAAAATCTCTGATAAATGTGGAGGTGTATAGTGAATTCACCAGAATCATCCATTTATATTGTGATTCTTTCCTTTAGTAAGAGGAAGATATTTCCTGTGTTCTCAGTCAAGGATGAAATGCTTGACTGTATTGAAGTACAGCTTCATTCTTTAGGAGAAGTCTTTAGGCGTATTTAGTCTCTTATTTCACTTTTTGGTACTATGATTCTAGTAGGCGTGATAGGAGCTGCTAGTGCAGTGTCTCACTTCAGAGTTTACTACTGTGCATACATTGATTGCTGTGTACGTGTACTGTCCTAGCATCTACTAAGTGAAGCCTATAAAATACACGCTCCTCAGTTTAACTCATTATGCCTGACTTCAGAGTTACTGAATTATTTGTGTGCTAAAGCCTACCATTCTTTTTGTTTGCTTTTTATTCACATGTGCATAACAATAGCAAACTGGCATGCTGCTAGTGTACTGAATGTGGTCAAACAATGCTGCTAAATCTGTCGGGGGAAAGGAGTTGTCAGTTGTGCTAATATAGCTATTGCTGGTCCTGTTTCATCCCAGCATTAGATGGAGCACTAGCGGGTTTGTGTAGCTGGAGCTCTGCGGTGTTCTTTCTCTCTAGAGAATGGGATCTGTCAGAATGCATCATGGTTCTCACTGGGGAAAAACAATGTCACAGTCCTGAAGGGGTGAAAAAGTGAGTCAAGCCTGAAAAGGCCATGAGAGTCTAAAAACAAACACCACCACAACTTTGAAGATTTTTTATATACATGCATCTATGAATTACTTTAAGGTGTAGAGAATTACAGCATTCTTGAGGCTAGGGTTTTAAAAACACCGGTTTTGCTCTGTGCTAAAGATTATCGTTATATGTACTGGGTGTTATTCAGTGCAGACAGTTGTGGGTGAGAAACTGTTTGGTGTAACAGAAGTACACAGAACAAAGGTATCTGCTACTTTAAAATGCTTGCTATCCAAAAAAAGAAGACAGATACACAGAAAATCAGATGGTAATGATAATCAACCGAAGCTATTGTTGCAGAACACAAGCATGCTGGCTTGAAATTTTTTTATATGTCAACAAGTTTTTAGATGAGATTTGAGGCAAAGTAGCTTTGTGTACATTAATCGGGACAATTTGCCAAGGGTAAAAGTGCAGGTAAAAAAAAAAAAGATAGTCTGACTTTTTTCTAATGAGTCCCTTCTGGAAGGGGTAGGTCCTGCTTCCACCACTCTACCTGTGAATGGCTCAGTGGCACAGCCACTTCTGTGTGGATTTTTGTAAGACTTCAGTATTTAGTTTGACTTGGTAACCCAGCAGAAAAGTAACATAGCCAAAAGAATGAAAAGTATTCTGCTGAGTTAGCAGAATTGTTTTAATGTGAACTTGATGGGTGCCAGAGTAGTGTAAAGGATAGGGTGTATCATATAGTGGGATAGGGTAGAGGGGAGGTAAGTAAGGGAAGGGGTTATACAGCTTTTGGCAGAGGAAAGCTGTAAGATCAGCTCCGTCATTTTGCACAACTCCACCCTCAGAATCACCATGGGAAAGAATGTGAAGATACTTGGTTGTCACTATGGGCCAGCTCGAGATGGTAGAATCATTTATGTTGGAAAAGGCCCTTAAGATCATTGAGTCCAACCGTAAACCTAACACTACCAAGTCCACCACTAAACCGTGTCCTGAAGCGCCACGTCTACATGTCTTTTAAACACCTCCAGGGATGGTGACTCAACCACTTCCCTGAGCAGCCTGTTCCAATGCTTGACAACCCTTTCAGTGAAGAAATTTTTCCTAATATGAGTCAGCATCTCAGTAATAAATGAGGTAAGTCAGGAAAGAATAGACTTTTGAGGGGTCTTGAAGTTATACCAAGTAGCTTCTCATCCTTGTCTTTTTTTTTGGATAGAAAAGCAAGAACTTCTGAAGAGCTAGAGTAAGGGTTAATCAGAACTAAGAAATCTCTGCAGCAGTGGTCTGAACTGGGGTCCTTAAAAGAGACAAAAAACCAAAAAAACCACCCCCCAAAAACCCCCCAAACCAAAACTCCTTGTCAATACCAACATGAGCTGTTAAGCTTGACAGTGAAATGTTATGGCCATGGTATTTCTTCTTTTGGGAGCTCAGTCTCTGATTTTGTGCCATGTTTTTTCCATTGCTGCATTAATCCATGTTCTTCAATGCTGTTGCATGAGTTTGTGACAGGAAGATAATGCAGTGCTGTATCTGATCTTTGATTACAGGAAAGCCACATGCCTTAGGTGGTGAATCCAGAATGTATTTAGTCTATTTCCAAGCCCATTTTAACGTAAGGGACAGACTAGCAAGAGACTATCTCTCCATTTGTGAAGTGATGTTATTTTGTTTAAGTTCTTTTACATCTGCCGCATGTGAGGTTCTGTTAGGCCTGCCTACTTTCGCTATTGGCTTTACTTTTAATAAAAATGACTCACAGTTGAGTAACTAAGTAAATTTTCTACTTCTTTCTAATATGTGATGCATTTCCAGAAGAGGAAAAACAGGACAGCCAGTCTTTCCTTGAAGTTAGTATGTCACAATTCTTTTGGTAACTTTTTTGGAAGAGATTTTTTGCAAGAAGGTTCTTCTGAAGTTTAAAAGAAGACTTGAACTGATAAGGCTTGACCAAAAAGGCTTCTGTAATCTTAGTTGTTTCTAAGGGTATTTATTTCTTTACTATCTTGTTTTTTTCTACAGCAGTAGTGTTGATATAACCAAAGTATGAGCTAGTTAACTTGCTGTATTCATATTACCAGTTGATAGTGGAAATATCTGTCATGTTCTTAATTTTCTCACAGTGTTTTAGATCTCATACTGGAGTCCCCAGTTTGCTTCAAATTACTTGTCTGCTAGTGAAGCTTCTGGGAAATACCTGGCTGCTGAACTAGGCAGTACAAAGATGGTTTTCCTCAAACTTTTCTGTCTCTCTATAAATGAGAGTTTTTCTCAGCAGAAAGAGGACAGTGTGATGAAAAGTTGCTGTAAGTGCAGTTTTTCATACATGAGTAAAATGGTTTTAGTGCATATTTTAATTAGCAAGCCTCGTTATAAAGGTCTGCCGTTGCTACAGAGTTGTTAACATGGAAATTGGTAGCAGCATCATGTCTTGGTTTCTTCTCATCCAAATTGTCTGCTTTTCTGCACAGCACACCTTGCTCACTTCTGAGTTAGTGCCCGCTCTGTCAGGTAGCTGAATAGAAATGTTCATTGCCAATGATGCACAAGAGGCTTCCTGGGCTAGTCTCATGGTCTTTCCTGTCCATATAGTGAGCTTAGTTTTGGTAGAGGTTTACCTTGAGTATGTAGCCATCTGCACTTTCAAAATTAAAACTTACAAGCATATTTCCAGTCATTTTGGAAAGTTATTGTTGCTGCTTGTTTTCAAGGGAATTGAAATATAACATTTTGAACAGCTCTAAGGCTGCTCACCTGGGCTCTTTCTTGTGGTGTAATGGGTCCAAAAGAGGTGTGAGCGGGGGAAATTCCCACCCAAGGCAAGCTAAAGTGTAGAAATCAGCCAAACTGTATTTTCAGAGAAACCAAATTATGAGGAAGTTTTTTTCCTCTCCTATTATGTTCCCTTGAAATTAGGGGCTATGATGTAAACTATTTGTAGTGCTATAACTATCCCAGCCTACTTGTCTTCAGTGTTTCTCTTGTTTCTATGGCTTGTGCTATTGCAAACCTCTCAAACTGAGTTAAGCCCTGGAAAAGTAAACTGTGCAGAGGAATCCTAAACTTGGGATGGATCTACTAAGATTTTCACTGTCTCTAATTTCTGTGATCGTGTCCAAGATTTTTTTTTTTGCTTGGTTGGGGGTGGGTTCAAAGAGATGCATGCACATGTTCCAGTTTAAATTCAGCGTTATTGGATGTTTGGTTTTGCTGTCCATACAGTTCTGTAATGCAGGGTAGCTCAGTACTTGTGGCTGTGTATTCGAAGCTGACTTTGCTTATTGCTGTGACTTAGGTTTGTGGAAAAGGTTATTTCACACCAAGCTGGTGATGACTGAGATCGATGCCCACACTTAGGAGCCTGTCTTGTCTTCCCAGCATCTCACTGATCCTTTGTCTGAAAAAAAAATCACAATTATGTGGTATGGCAGTAGCATGTCTGTACATGTGCTATAATTTCATTATAAGCAGTATAGTCAGTACAATTGATTCACCTTACCCTTGAGTAGGCATCTTGCAGCTGGTCAGGTTAACTGTTTTTGACTTCATTGGCTGACAGATGAGATCTCCATTGACTACAGTGGGTTTACAGGTTTACACACCTTAATTGAGGTGTCTACCTGTAGGTGTCTTAATCTTTAAATACTGTCTTGTATTCCTGATGGTAGTGCAAGTACAGGGTCTTGTCTTTCCAAATATGCTCTGGATATATCCTGATGAGCTTGCTAGTTATGTCTGCTTTTTCAAATTTGTTGCTTTTAAAGTTTTTAAACTATAGAAGGTGATAAACTCAGCTTGGTTTGTAGAGAGGTGGTGAAGAAGGTGCTTTCTTTACACGTCTGACACTTTTGATTTCCTTTGTATAATGAAAAATATACAAATATCCTTTCAGGATGAACAGGGAAGTAAAAGACTCTATATGCCACAAATTCAGCTGTAGATGTTCATACTGCAGTGGGAAGCAGGTTTCTTTTACTGAAGTGAGTGTGGGGCACCACACACAAAAGCCTTCTTTTTGCTGCTTTTCGTATGTCTGGGGTTTGGACTCCTCAGGCTTTTTCTAAAGACTTCATTTTATGTAATGCAATTTTTTTCTTTTTTGGTAATGTAATACTTTCTAACAGTTCACATCTCCAGTATAGCCTTGCTATTTCATTTATTTCAAACTACAGTGCTGTTGATAGTATTGTTGTAGTACCTATTACACAGTGTCTAATCAGACTGCACGAGAGTCCTGCAGTCAAGCATCTCCCTTTGAAAACTGTCCTGCCGCAATGCCACCATGTACAGAGCTTACTGCAGTTTCTGTTACAGTAGCTCTGCGTGCAGCTCTCTGTGCCCACCCCCACTCTGTGCTGCTTGTCCCACTCTGCCACAACTCCCAACCTTATTCTGAAAGGTGGGGCAGTATTGTGTCTTCTCACCATGTTTGGTAGTCCTTTTCCATCTCCCAGAAGAGTGTAGGGTCATCAATTGGTGTCTGAATCCTGGTTTGTGAGGTTTGGGTTTTTTTGGCTGGGACGGTGGACCCTTAGGAAGAAAGGAGAAGACATACCTAGTCTCCCTGTTTACCTTGTAGTTAACTTCCTTTGTGACTGAAAGTCGTAGCCCTCAAGTATGTTTAGGGTGATTGTGGACAGAGATTAATATGGAGAGCAGAAAAGAGTCCCATCTTCCCAAAATCCCACCAACCCTTTGTCTGGAGGGAACAAAGAAGTCGTGGTATGACAATAACGTGCTATCTTTTTACTTCTGTCTTTAAGTTTACTTCTTGTCTTTAAATTACAAGGGGATTAAGGATAAAACTGTTCAGTTACAAGGTGTTAGGATTGGAGTTTCAGACACTAAAAGGTTTTCTTTGTCAACTGTAAATTTAAGATGTGGATTAAAATCTGCTTTAAAATAGGAGTCTTGCTCTTCCATGGGATTTAGCATTTATTCTAGAGAACTTGGGTGTGCCTGGTTTTGGTTCTAAGCATAAATCAAAATGATGCTTCTTGAGGTAAAAAAATTGTCTGCATCCTTAATTAAGACCAGGAGAGTACCTGTGATACTTGGGAAACTGCATGTTGAATGCACGTTTAGATTTTTTACTTTATTTTTCAACTGTATCCGCTAATAACCTGTTTTCTTTTGCAGAACCCTGTGATAATATGAGAGAGATACTGCAAAATGTGGCCAAACTACAAGGTGTTTCAAATATGAGAAAACTAGGTCACTTGAATAATTTTACTAAGGTAAGAGTTCAAATGGTATCATAGAACAAGTGATTACCCAGGCAAAATATTTTGCATGTACTCTATCAGACATTGGCTGAGAGATTCATGAAACAGCTTAGTATCATGGACCAGTACTTGAAATCTATGTACTATGGGAGAGGAAAGGAGCAGATAAGGACAAGCAAATATGTGAATGCAGGGTTATGCTGAAGTTTGTCTGAATGTCCTGCTGGCTGAATTTTTGTATAGTTTTAGTGCTTAGAAGCCTGAAATACCTCCCAATTAATGGGTTAAGTTGCACAAATAGAGTTAAAGATTGGTTAGTGCTCTACCTAATTGAATCAAAAATGTGAAATGCCAGACACTCTGGGTGTAAGCTGTCAAAAGGATAGTGAGGGCAAGTACTATATCAATGAGCATCATGTGCAGTGGTTTGGACACTAGTAGAACAGCAACCATCAACTTTCACTGCAGTTTTCATAGTGAAAAAGATTTAAAGGAGTGATTTCTAGAAATGGTCTGTATTGCTGATTTTTGAGGTGCTTTTTATCAAATATCCAAACCATGGGAATGTGACGGGTACTTGCCTGAAAGTATGGTATGTTGGAAGCTGTCATTGTGAGCTGACAGGAGGCAAGAATTAAAAACTTATGTCAGGATGAGAGTGTAGGCTGAAGACAGAGGCCATCAAAGGCCTTCAGAAGGAGAGCAAGTACCCTTTTTTGGGGTAGATGAGGAACCTGTGGAGAGGAGCAGAGAGGACTGATGGAAGGTGGGCAGGAAGTTAGGAAACGGTTGTTGTAGCATACTGAATGTTTGTGGTTCAACCAGTGTTCCATTTGTGAAAGCAAGGGAAAAGTGCATTGCAGTCAGTGAGCTAGGAGAGATGGAGCTTCAGTGTGTTGCCCAAATGGATGGGCTGATACTCAGAAGGAGCTGGTAAGTTGTATACCTTTCTGATAGAGCACCACAGAGAGGGCAATATGCCTGAAGATGAAACCCAAGTTTTGGTGACAGAGGATGGATCCTGCAATCAGCAGTAGCCAAGAAACAAGGTAGTAGTGGAGGATTTTGTGGGTAAAGTAAGGTTTAAATTATTGTTGTTGTAGATGAGCTGGTAACAGCTCATTGAGTGAGATAATCAGGAGGCTTTGACAGTTTTGAGACTTATCTCAAGTGAAAGAACAAATGCTTAAGGGCAGGTTTGGGGGGCCAGTTTATATGAGAAAGACAAACATGCATGCTAATCTTTGAAGTAAGCATGCTCCTTGGGTGTTAAAAGCACTCCTTGCAAGATTGAACAGCACTTCAGTAGTAGTGTATGAGATTTGGTTAGCAGGAGGGCAAGTACTGAGAACAAAATCACAATAGCAAATACATTGGTCTTCTAGTGCATTAATAATAAATCTGTAAATGCCCCATTTTCTGAGTTGGTTCAGAGCACATGTAGGTGCATAGCATTCACTGAGGAAATGAACTTACTTATACTGAAATCTTTCATTTGGGTCGTTGTCTTGTGTGTGTTAGACATCCACCATTGACAAAATGCTACTGTTTTTACTGAGACTGTGTTCCAGACTGTGTTCCAAGAAAGCCATTATTCTGCTAGAAAAGGCCGATACATAGATATGTTTCCTTTTTGTGCTAATCTGGAAACTTTCAAATGTGAGTGCTTCCAAATTCTCTAGTTGCCTTAAAATTAAAAGAGCTGGATTAGGTTTGCAGATGCATGATTCCTAGTGAAAAGTCAATATTTGAAACTATGGATCTTAAAACAGTGTTGATTTTACTACTGAAATCAGATGTTAAACAGCTCTAAATGTGGTAAACTAGTAAATATGCATACTGTAATTAAAGGATGAACCAACAATTCTTTTTAAAAGATGGCTTTGAAAAATTGAATAATTCCATAATTGAATATTTGAAGAATTTGTCCTTTATACTTAACCTGATGTTAAAAATGGAAAATACTTACAAAAACACAAGGTTTTCATAAATTGGACTTAAAACTGGCAAGAAATGATTAATTTGTGAAAAGCAACTTGGTAAAATTAAATATGACTTTTAAAGACAGAGACAGTAGTTCATAACCTGGTTTTGATCCTGAATTAGAGTGACCCTTTATAAGGGAATCATCCTACTCTATTTAATATTTAGCACTTGTTCTTATATTCATCTCCCTGGACTACCTGCTTTATAAATGTATAACTTGAACATTTGGTTTTGAAAAGTCTTCCTATTTTTATTTAAACTGTAAATGCAGCTATGAAAATAGAATAAAAGTTGCAAATTGTATTGTACTGTCTGCCTTGTGGTTGGAACAATGCTGCATTTTTCATTCCAGTGAAAAGAGTGAAAGCCTGGAACTTGGGGGAGATGGTTTTATTTCCTTTTTGCCCTCTGGTCTTCTACCATGAATTGATACAGTCTGAGTTCCCCCTTTGTGAGACAGGAGTGTGGGCAAGATAGATACGCTAAGAGCTGAGGATGTTTGTATCCTGTCTTGAAATTATATTGAAGATGAACTTGATTTGTTTGTAAATTCTTGCATTTTATGGTCCATTTTTGAAAGACCAGTAGCTATCTAGGATATTTGTCCTATGGACAGGGAAAGGACCTGTGAATTTTTTTTATAGCATATTTCTCATAAAATAATTCAGAAAAATCTATAAAATTTAACTCTCCTGCTAGGAATATTACTGTACTTAAAAGAAAATGTCAGTACCAGTCTAAGAAGTTGCTCGCCACTGCCCCAGATTTTTCCTTCAAAGATGGGGCAAATCTCACATTTGGAAGAAATGCTGTTCTTTTTTGGTCAGGGGTGTAGGGTACGGCATTCGGAAGATCTCGTGATGTCACGGAAAGGTAGAAGGCTAGTCGTCGCCTCCCTATGATGTATGAGTAATCCCAACTACCGTTTTTAGTATAAAAGGAATTAACTGCGCAATAAAAGAGGAAGTTAACACACATGGTGTGAGCGTCATCTGTCTCTTCCCTGGTCCAGGCTGACCAGTGATCTAATCGTGGCACCTTGATATGTAGCAACGCTACAAGGGGAAGCAAAATGTTTATATTCATGTGGAAATAAGTAATGTAAGTTAACGTGGACTTTCCTGACAGAGATCATGGTAGACATTAAGCTTTATATAAGTTTCAAGATATCTGAGGTATGTTAGGTTTGGGTTTCTTTCCTTGAAAGAAGACTAGATTTTTAAGGTGGACTTTGTTCCCCCTACCCCATTTCATTTAAGAAGGAGAATAATCACCCTTCTAAAATTACTGAACTAGACTCCAGGATTTTATGCACAAGTTGAATACTTAAAATAAATAAAATAATGGCAGTCAGCGGTCAACAGGATTTGTTACTTTATCTGCAGGAGTGATACCATAAGGCAGATATTTTATATGAAGCTCGACTCCCTTTTCACTCGTTTTTGCCTTCAAGAGAAGTATTAACTAGTGATGTTCAAGTCCCCATACTTGCTCTGCAAAGTATGCTGTATACATGGTATTTTACAAAAACTTGCATTTAATTCATCAAATTTTAGCTAGCACTTCTGAGTAAAAATCTTTGTGTTCTTGGCTCTTTGGCTGCAGAACATGGGTTGTTTTTGCCCAACAGGTGCTGTAAGTCTTCTCCTCCAAGAAATTAGTATCCCCAGCCTGGTGATACTCAGGCTGTGGAAAGCTATGTTTAGTTCTGAACTGTAGTAGTGGCAGACTTGGAAATTTTTCTCCTCATCTGCTGTTCATCACCTAATAAATGAAGCTGCAGTTCTGTGAGCAAAAATGTTCATGAAGTACTGCCTAAACTGTATCAGACAAAAATATTCTTGTTCCTTTCAAACCACCTGTATCGCTATTTAAGCTAACCTGAATTTTGACCTGGAAACTGAGGATCTGACCTCTGATAAATGGTCAGCGACACTTTCAGTCGCCACAGCAGTTCACAAGCTCAGTAGGTGCTGTTGGCTTCAGTAAACTGAGTAGGATTACTCATCTTTCATTTATATGGCCAGCTACATAAGGCAAGCATCTTGAAGTTTCCCAACTTCTGCTGATTAATACTAGAACATGATGGTTACTTCTTTGGGGTTTTCCCCACCCCCATGAGAAGTAGTAAGTGATAAATTACTGAAAACCAGAAAGAACTGTACAATTGTATTTACCTAGTGGAAAATATCTTTTGGATTTAAAGTATTTATTTAGAATCCTTTATTATAGAAGGTTTATCCCACTGTTAGCTTCTGAGGGATCCTTTATACCTTTTTAAATCTAAAAGCATATTTAAATAATGAATGGAAAAGAGATCCACAGATGTTGTTAATAGGGATTTCTATTTTTCGTTCAAAAAGATAGGTGCTTCTTTAAGGAGAAAATGAAACTGAACTAATTTTAGCTTAAACTTAGCAGTTTAATAGCATCAGTGTTATGGAAAACTGCATTTTCAATCTGCTCAAAACTAATTCTGTCATTATTTAATGAGGCTCTACTAGTCTGCTTTACATGTCTGTTAGCTTTTGACCATGCTGCTGAATTTCACTGGGATATGGATTGAGTTTGGGACTATAGAGGCTTTCATGGATTCCGTCTCTGTCTGATTCATAGTCCGTCATTTTAGAGTCTCAACTGTCCTTTGCAAAACCACAGTATCTTAGAATCTGAATGTAGTATTGACTGACTGTAACGTTCATCCGAGTAGCTCAACTACTATGGCCAAAACTTGAAATCTCATGATGAAGTATGTAGCAGAGAGGAACAGAACATCTGCTTAGGGGCATTCAGCTATGGAACAAATCTGGAGAGCTGATGGGTCTAAATCCAGAATCTGCAATTTCAGTAGGGGCTTCTCTTAAGACTAGGATCTACTAAGTAGTCTCCTCAAATATTACCAGTGATGGTTCAAGCTGTATTTCCAAAATTACTGTATCATAATTACATTTTGGATGCATAGAATAATGTCATACTTTTACCTAGTAATTGCTCTAACTATCCTGTTAAATATAAATTTGAATGGTCTCGGTGTGCACTCAACTTTTGTATGCAGTTGACCTCCTGTGGTTTTGTTGTTTTGAGCTACTGTTTCCAAGACATGTTGATGTGTTACTTGTATTGCTATGACTCATCCAAGTAGCATGAAGAACTCATAGCTGACAGTAAACATGAAAAAAAAACTTTTTTGTAAGTTAGTCACTGTCTGGCCTAGCGTAAGTACCATTTTGTCCTAATATTATATCATACCCTCAAAGAGTCTGTGCTATTCCCATTCATTGCCTATTATATAAAAAAACTTGAATTTTAGTGGTGACTTATTGGCAATTTTAACAAGCGAAGTATACTCTGTATGTATATGTATAGAAATACATAAAATTATTGTGTGTATATATAAAGTATATACATTTTATATATTATATCTATATATATAGGAAAAATATAAAGTATATTTGCATAATTCCAGGCATTTACATGATATGATAATCCATTGCCATTTTAGTGAAATATAGCAATGTGTAGCCAAAAGCAGATTTTAGTATTCTGGTACTGCCTGCTTACAAACTTGTACTACAATGATATGCATGTTAATTGCTAAATGCTACAGTCAAACATATGACAGTTACTTGGCTTTGTCAGGAATTCAGCCATCTAAAAAAATCACTGCATTTGGGCCAGAATCATTGACCTGCTTAATGTTGTTTGAAGGTGAAGTGAGAAGAAAGTGGCAAAGTTTTCCCTATAATATATATAAGACCAGACATTTATAACTGAGCAAATACTCAAAGCATTGAGACCAGCTGCTTTTGTATTTAACATTCTGAATATTTTCTGGACATCTTGTATTTCTCTGCTGGACTCCTTTCAGTTTTTAAGTGTCTATTAATGTGTGGTACTGTGAAGGTTATGATATGATTCCTTTTATTTCATTGAATTTTCTTATTGAGTTTAGGCACTCCTTTCAAATCACTGAACCATTTTGAATTCTGATCTTGCTGTCCATCTTTTAAATTCTTTTTTTAGCTAGAAATCCTGTAAGCACACTACTGTGCATACATTGCAAAGAGAGCCAATGCACAAGTAGTGATGGCCCATTGGAGTGAGAGTAAACTAACAGCTAAAGTAGCTAATATTGTATTTACATTTTTAGCCAATTTTATCTGTTCATTCTCTGTGAGAAATAGTTTACATGTATGCACAGACATCAAAGACTTTAATAATTATTGGCGCATTCAGAAATGTGTATCAACACAGTGGTTAAACTTGATGAAAGTTAAAACTATTGCCAGGTTACATGACTATGAGTTTCAAGATACAGTCAAGTTTCTTTGTACATTAGTGAGAGTGGCAGCATGTATATAGAGGAAAACAGTTGGTATTGAGGAGTTAATAACCAGACTATATGTATTTGGTAAGAGTAGTTACTGACAACTCAACTAGAGCTGGTCCAGTGAACTGAATGTTCTTGAGCAATTGCAGCAAGTTAAGTGGGTTCCTGGAACATGTCATCTGCTTTAGTTTCATCTCAGGACTGCTCAAGATGCAAACCAATCGTTAAGTGCAATCATAGAAGACTTGCTTCGGAAATGCGCTAGTGCATACAATAGCAGCTTTCTCAAAAATGTTTTTTCCTACATCAGAATGATAATTCTGTGTGTTTTTTAAAGTAGGAAAAAAGACTGTTGAGGATAATCTGCTATGTTTAAATTAGGATTTCTCATTTGTGTCTGGGGTGGAATGGTGGGGAGAGGTTTAGATGTATAAATGATTAGCCTGAACAACTATTAATATACTTGTCTGAAACTGAACAATGAACTGTTTTTACTCACTATCTTCTCACACTGTTTTGCTTACACTCTGCCAGCCAATTATTACAGTTCATAAGATGTCAATAGAAATGCTAAAGCAGCAGTGGTGGCCTTAGGCAGTCCAACAACATGGCATAAAAATAGATTGATGTTAGGAAGTGACATACTGTCATAACCAGTTAATGCACTGATTGTCTAGTTTTATTATCACTTAAATTTGAAAGGTGGGGGGAAAAGGTTATGTAATAACTTTCCTTATGCTTTATAATCAGCTTTGGTTATAGCCACTGTTAAGAAAAATGCAAAACCCAAAATATTTCAATTAACTGGGGTTATTTGAGCCCAAATGTGGAGCTGATCCAGGCCAATATAATAATCTCTTTCATTAACAACTTCAGATTTCAGCATTATCACTATGCATTTTTCTCACAATATGAAAAATAATTTCTCAAAATGTAATGTGATCCTTGGAAGAATTTGTACTTGTTGAGCATAAATGTAAGTATTGTTTGAATTTAAACCATCTTGCTAATAAAATGGGTTTACTTAAAAGCTGAGTTTCTGTGCAATATGCTGCTTTTTCAGGTGGAGGTGAACAGTAGAACGGGAGCATGGAACATGTCAAATATTTCAACTTACAGTAGCCTTAATTTCATTTATTATAAATTTCTTATTGTTAGCAATAAATATGTATAAAGAACATAGCATGGAGTATTCACTAGTTAGCACAAACACTTCCTGAATTCCTCACTGACAAACTGTTAATACCATGCTGGCTCAGAACTGAACACATGCATGTTTTGAAAAGAGAGGACAAAATGCAAAGCTATTGCAATTAGTGTTAGTCACTTGAGTTTTCGGAAGTGCTTGGAAAAGTGCTTTGGGATTTGGATGTGGTAATGAAGTATTTTTTATAATTTTAACTAGGGGTAGTAAATGAGATTACTAGGAATTTCTTTGCTGCTATAGCAAAGGAGAACAGCATCAGCTTTTCTTAAAGAAGAGACTGTTTTCCTTTCCTCAAGAAGCTAAAACGTTGCAACGCACTAGATTGCTCCTTTGAGATTGCTTTTGGATGTAAAAACTGCGCTTTCAAATCTTCAGTCTTGTGTTTAAAATGGATAGATATGGTTGAAATGTTCAGAATTTACAACAGTTTATAGGTGTCTTCTTGTCTGCATAAATTCAACCTTTGCACTGATTTTTGAGGTACAAGTTCTATGGAACTGATGGCAGGCCAGACGTTTATGGGACGCTTACCATTGGCAATGCCTGCTGATGTTTTCCTGTGCCTGTGCTGCTGTGGCAAAACATAACAGTGGACCATCAGTGTCAATCTTTGCTTCAAAACTCTCACCAAAGCTGTCTTTTTGAATGCAGGTGTACTTTGACTTCAGTCTTTTTCATCTCTGCTCAGGTTACCAATTGCCCAACTAGCAATCTGGAGTTGAAAAACTGACCAGTAGGTAGCTTACACAATTGTACAAGCTTTTCTCTGGTATGACAGGCCACAGATTTGTGTGTGTCTGGTGTGTATAGAAACAGAATACTGACAGCAGAAGTTCTCAGGGAAGTCTGAAGTTGGTACGCCTCCCCTTGCCATGAATTAGATTCCTCAGGTTTCTTTGAAAGCATTGCCAGAAATCTACAGTTTTACATAGTAATTTTTAAAGACTTATAAGTAATAGATGTTTTCTTTTATTTTCAGCTTCTTTGTAATACTGGCCATGCTGAAGAAAAGCTAGGTTTTACATATGACAGCATCATAATATGGTAAGTAGTAAGGAGCACTAGAGCAATACTAGGGTACTTTAATTGTTCTAAGTGCAATTAAATAAAGTTTATTTGTACTTTTGAGCTAATATGTTGTATTTCTAATGTGTTTGAAATTTCATAATGCAAACATACACCTTACAAATATTTTAATGAGTAAAATTAGAAATACTGTATTTGCTTTTGGGCAAAGAAAGGTGAAAAACCTCCAGATTGAAAGTGTGGATTTCTTTATTCTATTCCTCAGATGTAAAAAAAACCCTCTAAATATGTCAGTACTTACAGAAAGCACTTATAGTAAAAATGTGCACCTACAGAACTTAGAGCATACTCTTGATGTAGAATCAGGATTTAAAGACAAACATTTTATGTTAATTTGGTGTGTATATATGTCTTTGTAGCATTGCTTTCCCTGCTACTAAAATGACCTGTGTATGTACTTTCAAGTAAAATTTTCCTATGTTTTGTTGCTGTTTCTGACAGTCAAAAGTAACTACATGCTATTTTCCAGAACTTCTGTGTTTTTACACACATTGGTAAATTTGTCCTAGGGCTCAGCATTGGTGACAGAAACAACTAAGATCTAGTATTTAGTATGATTTTGTGTTCTTTCAATTTAGTTATCCAACTTAGGAAAGCAAGCTTAGAAAAACTAGTCACTCTTTAATTAAAATGTTGGGAAAACTTGTGTAACTTCTTGTGGAAATATTTTAAGTTGTTTTCTTGACTAGAACTGATTTTCCTTGCTAGAACTAAAAAAAAATAAAAAGTAAGTATATTTTTGTGAATGCATATTTTGCTGTAAGCTTTAATAGGTTATTTTCTGATCTTATTTATGTAATCCATTATAGTGATTTATGATAGCACTAAACATCACTTAAGAGTATAACTTCAAAATTCGGTGTTCTTCACCAAATATTTTTAAATACAAGTCTTAAAGGGTTGTGCAAATACTAGTGTTTGTTTTTATAGGAAGAAGTTTGCAGAAAGATCTGCTAATCTAAACTCAATTATGGATATTGATAAGGAAGAGATAAAAATGTTGTTCTCAGCAGACACATGAAGAAAAATAGCCCCCTACTTAGAAAAATGCCAAAAATGGCTTCTCAAAAAAATAAGACCTACAGCAGGAAAATGGTTTTGGTTGGTGTCATTACTTTGGTCAGTCCAGTGGTTCCTCTGTGTGTGTACATGAGAAGCAAATTTTTTATGCATATATGTAGGTTATTCTGCTATACGGATAATTTTCAAACTCAAATACATTTTAAGAACCATAATCATGCTGATTGGTGGTTCTTCAGAAATATTTATAGGGTAGATAGTTTTTGTGAAATACAGGCTTTTCAGGCAAACTTAAAAATTTTGCTCTACAGAGTTAAAGCCATTCTGCAGTAGTATTCTGCAGATTATTTTGCTATACAGCATACAGCCATTCTGAGTAACTTGCAAATACTGAACTCTTTAACTTTGGAAATGACCTTCAGGTGTAGGCTAAGTTTGGAAATAACATGCAAGTTCTGTATTTTGCTCTGCTGATGTTCCCAACTTTATCTTAGAATCCCATAGGGAAATGTTTTTATTCTACAGAACAAACTTGTTTTTCTTTGAAAACATGAAAAGTTATTTGGATGCAAGAAATACTTTGTGAGTTTTCTGCATTCGTGAAGTATGAATGGCTAACCTCTAAAGCATTAAACTATAAGGGAATCAATGATTTCAAGAATAATTACAGACTTCCTGTAAAGTTCTAGGTTTGGGGGTCAGTAACCTTGATAGAACATTTACCCAAACCAAAGACAGTTGCAGTCTGCAATAATTGTGATTATTTTCAAGTTAGACATCTGTTTTTCAGAAACTATTCTCTTAGAATTGTGTTAGTCCAGGTGCCTGAATAGAATTTCTTCCTGCCAGCAGATGCAGACAGTAGTGATATTTTGTTGTCATTCCCAGTGTAGATGGGTCTTCCTGGTTCCCAGAGCAGCATACCACTGACAGATGAGAGGAAACCTTGAGCAATGAAGAAAATGGAATGTTCGTAGGCCTCAAACTTTTGAGGTCTTTTAGTAATGTGCCAAGGGGCTTTGGCTATAAAAGCAAAATTCAGAATATTCACAATTACCTGGCTGGATCAAACAGATTTGTCCAAATCATGGTTGTCTTTCTGTAGTGAGTGGATGAGATGCTTAGGAAAAGGTGCAAGAATGGCCCTGCAATAGGAATTCTTATCCATCCTTTCTTAGTTCTTCCAGATTTTGTATTAGTCTTAATGTTTATCAGCCTTAATGCTGTCTGAAGAAGTTATTTTCATTTCTGCAGTGACACTTAAGATACTGGGGCAAGTAGTATTGCGCTTCTCATAAGCCCATCCTATTCTTAATAATATAAACTACATTGCCCTCTGTATCTCTGCCCCCCTGCTTCCTCCAAATCAAAAATAGTATACTAAATACTGCCTACAAAATGAGATTGTGAGCCTGGATAAAAAGCAGGACAGAAAATTGTCAGGATAAAAATATTCCATTCACCTCTGCTTTTTGAATTCATCTTTTCAGATCTTGATTTGTGAGACTACTTTTCATCACTCTGTAATCTCTTTATAACCCTTAATACTATCTTCAGCAACATCTTACGCCTTTTTATACACTATTGTAATAAGTCCTTTCAAGTCTTTCAAAAGATTAGTAGAATATGCTGGGTGCTTCACATGGCTAACCAGTTTTATTTTAAGGTGATTTTATTTTAAGATAATAAACAGTCCTCTGGATGCCCTTTAGAATCCCTTTTTGTATAGACCTGCTTATCACCTTTTCTCCATCTTGGCCACTACTGTTTATAATACAGTGCTAGCAAATATATGCAGATAGTGCATGTTGATATTCTTTCCAAACACTTAAAATGTGAAGCTTGGTGGGCTGCTGACAATACTTACTGATAGATTTCCTCCAGTTCTTCCATCATTTTCACTTCTTAGTCTAACTTGTATTTTGTATAATAAAATTAGGATAGGAATTTTCATGCAGATCTCTAAAGCAATTACTTTGTATGAAGAAAATGCTTGTTTTTGTCATACTTCTGTCAGTCTCTTATTTGCTTCATTCCTTCTTTTCCTCTTGGGTTTTTCAGTGGGTCAGGTTTAATTTTTCAAGTTTTCTCCTTGTGGTACAGCTGAGGAGTCAGAACAGGTAGACACATACAGATGCACGCACATAGGTTTTCCCACATATTTTGTTTCTGCCTGCTGAAGCATATCTTCATTGTCTTTATAAAGTCATGTTTCTCTCAAGTTTTTGCAGTTCAGTCATTGACTGGTGTTTGGGGGTTTTGGTTCGTTTTTTTTTTTTTAATGGAGAGATTTTTGTTCAGTGTTGTACACCTCTGTGTTGTTACTTTCAATGGACCTTTATGGATTTTTATGGCCTTTATTTTAGGTCTATATCTTTCTAGCTACCTATATATTTTCATTGTGTTCTTGCTATTTAAAGGTAGTGACACATCCCTTTTTGATACCTTCTGCTTTTGTATGTTGAATCTCATGATAGTGTTGTCCTTTGTAGTGGTTTCATTGTTGCCAATTCTTAAATTCTGTCTACAGATTAAGAATATCTTCCTCTTATGAGTTGTAGAACAAGCTTTCAAAGCATTGATTGCTTTTGAGAAACTTTGTCTAGAGATTGTTTTGGTCTACTATTCAAGAAGTGTTTTCCTTGTAAATATAAAAGTAATGTACTTTACTCAATGAGGGGAAAAAAATCCAGATTCAGTATTTTGCTGTCCTAATAAGAAATGTCGTGGATAGCAGCAACACTATTTGCGTGAGTAATGGGTAACTTCTGCCCTAACAAGAAACTCTACTGAAGTGTTTTAAACTGGCATATCCAAACCAATTTAAAGTCCACATAGAAAAAATACCGTTGAGTAGAACTGAGTCTTAAGTGCTCATCCCTCAGAATTCCATCTCTGCAAAGCTGCAAAACTGGAAACAAAGCATGATTCATCATCTAAAGAATACCTATTGTTTACTCACTACAGTTGAAGAGTTTCTTGTCTGCTTTTCTTGAATGACTTTGGAAATAAATCCTCCTCTAGTACAGCTTTTTTTAGAGGAAGAATTTTTCTTAACTCACAGTATTGAGAATCTGTTTCTTACTTGCTTCTAGCTCAGCTTAAAGTAAATAAAGGCAATTAGTGACAGTCTTTATGTGAAGAATTGTATTTGGTATTACAGCAAAGATGGTCTTCCTGAAGTAATTCCCTACTTGGTGCTGAAAGTAATAATCAGTTCATCTTTATTTGCATATAGTACTTTAGCCTTTCTACTTTGTCTAGATATCACCTGGAATTAGGTTCCTGTTACAGTGACTTTTACACAGGCCAGTTAATCTCCAGAAAGATTCAGAAGATTTTTGGCCTTGGAGTAACTGATTACCATGCATGGCAATCCTAGAATAAGAAAAGAAAAAAAAAAAAAGCCATTTGTGTCAGCAGAAATTCAGTCTCACTGGCTGAAGTATTTACATTCTTAGATGTCCACTGAAAGAATCCTACTAAAACATGTCACTGGAAGGTTGGGGGTTTTTCCCCTGCTGTGTAGTCAAGGAAAAGGGGTAAATCTTTTGAGGGCCTTGAAAAGGACAGTGTGTCACTTAATACTTTGAAACTGCATCTCTGGAGGCCTTCAGTATCTCTTTTCTTTTTACTTAGATAACTTAATTTCCTAAATTCACTATGATGATAGTTCTGTTAGGAAAGCTCACCTCAGTGCAAGCAAAATGGTTTCAAAATCTGTCTAAAGACAAATACGTTTTGGTTATGTGTTAAAATGAAATCTGTGCTGTGTGGGGCTGCTTAAGTTATGACTCTCATATTTCATGTGAACATAACATGGTGCCATAACATCTTTAGTGAGAGGTGCATGCGGTTACTTATGGTGCAAATTTGTCTCTGTTAGGTGTCAAGATATTGTGTTGAGGACTCATGCTTACAGGTTGGCATTCTAGCAGAGGAAGGAATGCTCTCTACCTGTTAATTTTCTTGGACTAATATTGTGCTCAGCTGTTTTATCAAATAACAAGTCGTAGTATACAGGTCTTGGTCATGTATCATTTAACGGATGTACAAGCTGTTCTTTGGGGGGGGGGGGGAAATGGTTTGTGGCTTTTGCAGATTAATATATTGTCTACATCTACTGGCAGGGTGGAGGTTTGTCTTCTAGGCTATAGAGGTGAATATCTCAGAAAACTAATGCGGACCATTTCTTGTTAAAAATCAGACTTTTTATTTTAAAGGAGTAGGTAGGTAGTAGCTGCCTGTCAGATGGTGAAGTCAGATTTACCTGCTGCTAAATAATTGTTTGTCTCCCTTGTTTTCTTCATTGTAGTCTGAGGTTAGCTTTACTAAATGAAGCAAAAGAGGTGCGAGCAGCAGGATTGCGAGCCCTCCGCTATCTCATTCGAGACTCCAGTATTCTCCAGAAGGTGCTAAAGTTGAAAGTGGATTACTTGATAGCCAGGTAATTTTTCTCTTCCTTCTTGTTGTAAATTGTGCAACTGTAAATCACTTTTTCATAGTTGAGACAGGTGAGAAAAGGCATTTTCATATCCTCTTACGTTCTCCATACATAGTTCTATAAAAGCTGTTTTTCTTCAATATGAATAATGTCCTTTAAAAATAAAAGGATAATGCATCACACTAGCTAATCCAAATAAAATGCTATCCTAATATATGATGTACTATGAGTAATCTAAAAAAATTTTTTTTTCTGTCATAAATGCCATTAATCATAAATTAATCTGTGGTATTAATAGAAGGTTGAAACATCAGTAATTTTCATGTCTTAAGTTGTTTTATGGGAGTTGTTTTGATTATTTCTATTATCATAGTGCTTTGGAGCCTCTACTACAAAGTCAGGGCTAAAAAGTAGTTCATGCCCAAGAATTTGTAGTCTAAGTATAACCCATGACATGACAGAAAAATACTAAAGGGCAAACTAACAATGAGATAATAAGATGAGCATGATGAGTAGATGTAAATATTAACATTTCTAGTGCTTCCTCTGTTAAAATCGTTGGATTTAATATACTGATACAGATGTGTGTGTTTCTGTTTATATATGCACATAGTCAGTTTTAGTGTGCTGTTTAATTTTGTTGGAGCAAAAGGACTTTTCTGATCTGAGAACACACACAAAACATGTTGATGTGAAACACTACAAATACTTTGTTTAGTCTCATTTGAAATGACAAATGCAGCTAGCTCAGAAAATATTTGTTGAAGCCCTTATGCCTTGATGTTGTATATTTGAGAATGCTCCAGTGATTTAATTATAATGAAGATAACTGAAAAAAATACAAACTGAAACTAAGTGACCATTCATAATGAGTGTGCCGAAAGGCAGAATTTTTAAACAGTGGTCATAATACTTGCTTCTGTTTATTCAGTTGCATAAATATTAACATGAGATGTTACAAGTTAAGGTGAAAGTTAGTGTTGTTATAAACAAAATGTGTTTTTTAACTTACTTTAGGTGCATTGACATACAGCAGAGTAATGAAGTAGAACGAACACAAGCACTTCGATTAGTCAGAAAGGTAAAATCTAGCTATATATGGTCTTATTAGCTATGCCAGTCAGTTGTGCTGACTCCTGGTTTTTTTCATCAGCAATTTTTTCACACAGTCTCTTAATACCTTACCTTACTTTACTGTATGGAAAGAAATTATAGCTGATAATTCAAAAGAGAAGGAATGGCAGTGCTGAGACTTGTTTCAATTTTAATCTCTTAAAATTGAGAATCTTGAGTGGGCTAGAAAAACACTGCTAATTTTCCTTTGATAGAGATCATACTGGACAAGATTTGGGAAAAATTTATCAAATGATGAATGCAAGGGTATAAGAACCGTATTATTAAGTTTCATCTAATGATCTAACTTTGTTGTATAGTGTGTTTAAGCATCTGTGAATCAAGGATTGAAGATTTTCTGCCATTTGAGAAATGAGGCAAATTGCCATCGCCGGAATAGTCAGTTGAAGGAATGCTTCTAGCCATATTGCTTTATCCATAGAGGATGCTATCCATCATTCTTTTCTTAGATACACCATAAGACATAGTTAGTCTGTGGTGGTTACTGTACTGTGTACCCATGGATATGAGATGTTTGAAGCTGTGGTAGCTGCATTTTCAAGTTCATCCTAGAGAAATTGGCATACACAGCTACTGAAGGTATTTTTTTCAGGAAACACAGTATTCTGCCTTTGTACTGGACTTTACTGTTCTTCATCATGCTTATATTCTTCTACTGAGCATCTTAGGAAAAACTACCAAAGCCCTAAGTAAAGTCTGAAGTAGTTGGAAGAATGGTTCCCCAGGAGCACTGTGTGTGTTTAATCTGTTTTTTGTGTATGTGTATTTTTTTACATATATGTATAGGTTGAAAATATGGAAGTTTTGATATGCAATTTATTTTTCTTATAATGAGCTCACTTGGTTTCTGTCTTACAGGAGAGACAATATGGTTGATTAACAATTGTGCCAAAAAGAGCGTTTTAAAGCTTAAAGACCACTCCCAAACCCAAACAAACAAAAAAACACCATAAAGAAATGGATCCTTGAGGAAGTTGAAATCTGTAAAAGTTCTTTGTTAATCTGCTTTAAAAAAAAGAGCTTCAGGGTAGAGCCAGAATAACTTAAATCAGGCAATAGAATGGAAACTCATTTGTAATTGGTTTTATTTGGATCAGAAATTTGTCCTCATTATTCCTGGGGTTATTTGAGCATTTCCTAGTTGAGCAAAAACTTCTGTCCTGCTTGAAAGAAACAAGAGGAAGCAAGAGAAATAAATCCATTTGTTTGATTGGGAAAAATGATCCTGAAAGATAAGCATTAAAAAAATCATACAGCTGACCACCAGTGCTTTTTTTCTCCATCGTTGTACAAGGATGCTGTGAATGGAATGTACATGCTGTACAGAGATGCTCATGGTTCTTTGATGCTGAGAACTATGTTGATGAAAGATGTTTCCTAACATCTTTTGCTACCTAGAGCATCCTTTTTTCTTAAAAGACTATGTCAGACAAACAAAAAGCCACCCAACCTGGCTACCAGTCAAGTTAACACCTCTTTCGTGTCCTGTCTGAGCTGCATCAGTCAAGCATGCATTGGCCTAGAGCAGTTAGTACTTGAGAAACTCTCTTATAAGGAATACAGTGACACGCATCCTGAATGGCATATTCTGGATTTTTACACTGTCTTTTTGTTACCCTGCTCTTGCCCTTTTCCCATCTCTCTTCATCTCCCTCAATATCTCAGACTCAGTGGTTTGATACAGGATTCCTAAAAGATTATATAAAGGTCTAGAAGAGGAAAATGAATGACAAATAAAACATAATTAATTCATTTGTGCAGGAGGTAGTTTACTGTGAACCATGGAAGAAGTGAACTGGGTTCTATCAGCGTCATAGAACTATTGTTCTCAGCTTCAAAGTCTGGATGCAATTCTTTAACCTCATCTTTGATAGCAAAAATGCCTATTTAAGAATAGTATAGATACAAAACTTGAAAATATTCTCTCGCTTTCTTCTCTTCCTTTTCATAGGGTAGAAGAACAAAATACAAAATACTAACCCTGTTTTATGAATTCATAAAAGGTACTAAATGATAAACTTGTTTTAAAAATGTGCAGGTTAAAGTAGTATAGGAAGAAAAAAGAAAAACAACTTTAAACTTTTTAAACTTGGTTTCTGATTTTTTTTTTGAAGGCTTTGAGTGCTCACTGTCTCTTTTGACTGTAATCACCTCTACATTTCCTAGGAAGAGCTTTGCAATTTAGCAGTGTCTTCAGCCATGAAAATGATGGCATAAAGTTGCCTTGGAAAGCATTTTTCCATCTAATAGAAGTCAATAAAACCACTTTTTTATAATTTAATAGGCAGGATGTTTTCTTGTAAAGCAGAAGTCAGTGTTATGTACAATATGAACCACCTTCTTTCTTCCTCTTTTTTTAGAGGAATCTTTAAAGACCAAATTCATAGTCTCTGTTACTTACTTCATCATAGCTGCTTGTAAGTAGCCTTCATCACCTGTCCTTGGTCTTTAGAACTGCATTTCAAAACCCAAAGCAGAATGAAAGCAAATGCAAAAGTTTATATTTATTCTGATGTACTTGGAATTGAATATTAAAAGAAAGAAATCTTTCATTCTCAGGTCTTAAAACCAAAGAAAGCAATGAAGCAGAGCAGCCTTGAGAGGCTGTTTGTGTCCTCCCACTAAGTACTTGTCAATATCAGTAGGAAAAAACGTTACAACTTTGCAGATTGGATTGGTACTCCCTTTCTATTGCTAATGCTTGTTACTTTATGCCCTTGTAAAAGTGAGACCACGTGGGTGGGGAAGAGTTTGTTTTTTCTTTAGAGTCCTATCTTAAAACTTCCTGTTTTGTGTGTGACAACACTATGTATGACAAGAAGTTTCTCAAAAACACAACTTAAAAATAAACTTGTTAGTGTTCTAATACATTTGTCATAATGGTTGATCTCATTTTAACATCATCTGCAAAGAAGGTAAAACAACTAATAGATATTTGTTCAAACGGGATAAGACATACAAGGGAGCTGTAAAATGAATATAGGACAAAAGAATTTTGGAAAAATAGTGAAGATAAGCCTGCTTTTGTTGGAAACAAAAGGGATATTAAAAAAAACCTTGGAAAACTAGCCTTGAGTTTTTAGGTGTTTGGATATTGAGTGGTATTTTACAACTCACTTTTATTTATTAGTAGATGATGTGACATGGTTGAGTGTGCTATAACACATTATGTTGTTCCCTTTTTAAGCAGTCAGACAGATAAAAGGCTACTTCCTGCATAGTAAGACATCTGTTTAGTGATGTTCATGTTCCACAGTATAGAGGATATGTATATTTAATTTTTGCAAACTATGAAAAAATGTGAACAAACAGCTAATCGGCCTTTGTAGTCAAAGCTTCATTTGGGGCAAGGTCAAGAGTGGTGGTGTTGGTTGGTTGTTTTGGAGTGGGGTTTTTTGCCTTTAATGTGTGCACAGGGTTTTGCTCCTTAATCTGGTTTAAATTCTGATTGTCCTAAACTAGCAGCTGAGGATTTCCATGGTGCGGGACCTCTTCAGTAGTGGCTATTAAAAGCTGTTCTTTTATTCTGTCTCAAATATATTGCAAACTTTTTTCTAATTGAAGAATGACTTCATTAATGGATGCATGTCTTGTTTTCATCTTTGCTTTTCAGTTTAATATGTTTAAGGTGTGTGTGTCTTTTGTGCCATAGCTATGTAATTTACGATGAAGTTGAATTAGGCTGCAGTTCTAGGAAGATCAGGTACTATGCCAGAGGATATAGGGGTGTTACTAACGGTTGCCTTGTAGATACTATAGCAGCTTCTTCTGTTGACTGTCCTTTTTTTGTAGTCTGCAGCAATCTAAGGATCTCTCTGCAAAAGAGGAGATTTTAGTCCTGGCTAATTAAACAGTTGAATAGGTACTGAAGAATCTGCTGCAGTATGAATAAATCTTCTAGAAGAGTTTGTAATCTACTCTGTGCCATTGGATAGCATTCTTTGTTGGTAAAGAAATCTTGGAAAAAATACGAAAAAGGTAGCTGTAGTTCTCTCTTTAACCCTTTCCTATTACGATAAAATAATACAAAATATAAAAAATACCCCAAAACTAAAGTGGGAAGAGAATGGCAAAGTAAATTGACAAAAAGAATTTCAAGAACAAAAGAAATAGTTTTGAGGATTCACCAGATACAACCAAGTAATAGATGGAGTGGTCTGTCTGGTTGTAACTAGGAAACAGAATGCTGGTGAATCTGTGAGTATATTTAGAGAAATATTGCGAAGAAACCAGAGGGCTTTTTCTTTCATTTTTGGCAGATGATCACTGTGAATGCCTCATTGTTCCCCAGTTCTATTACTAATTCTTTGATAGCAGTTGGAAACGATGGTCTTCAAGAAAGAGACAGAATGGTTCGAGCGTGTATAGCCATTATCTGTGAACTAGGTAAGATAACTGAAAGCTAATTAAGAAAAATTTTGACATGGTTGTCATCAGTTTTCTAAGAGATTCTCTTCTGTGGGTTAGTATTAAATAGATTGTGTTCAAATAATTAAGGATATTTGTTTAATAATGAATTAGATGTTAAGTGTTCTTAATGTCAGTTTCATGGATTTTAGTCATTAGTTTGATATAAAACAAAATCACTTTAACTTAAAATCAAAGTCTCTTACATGAAGTACCTGAAGATTTCAGGTGCTGTTCTTTCCTTTAAGACTTGCCAATTCTTGATTTACCTTAAAAATGTTTCTCTGCTGCAGTTGATGTTTCTAAAACTAATGGATTGGAAGTAGGGAGAAGTCCATACATGAGATGCTGACAAATGTACAAGAGTTCAGAGAACTACAAAAAAAAACATCCTCCTTTAAAAATTTCTACAGTGGCTTCTGGAAGTCAGTATTTGTGTCCATGTAAAGGCTATCTGGACAGTGATTTATACTAACTCCCTATGCTTGTTAAAAATCAGCACCCACATTTGTTTTTTCAAAATGAATAAGAAGTAATTTCACCAATGCTTTCAACATACAAACTTATGTTTTAAAGAAATAAATGATCTGTTGTTCCTTTATATTGCATAAATATTTTATCCATGTCAGTCCAGTGAAGCATAAAATCTTTTTGCAGGGAAGTCTGGAAGCTACTGTATGGAAACTTGGTTGGAAATAAATTGGGAAATTGCTGCCAATGGTGACTGACTGACTGTTCATGATAAATTAATCCAAAATCTCAATTCTGACATTGCTGATGTCAGTCAGTTCCATTAAAAGCTTTACATGTGTCTTGGCAGTGTTCAGGTAGAAAAAGTTACACGTCCTAAAGAGACAAGTTTGTTGTATTGGAAGCCATGAAATGTTTTCTTTCCTATCACTGGCCGAAGTGACGTGTTTTTCTTTATTTAGCACTTCAGAATCCCGAGGTGGTGGCTCTTCGGGGTGGTTTAAGTACCATCTTGAAAAATGTGATTGATTGTCAGCTAAGCCGAATAAATGAGGCTCTGATAACTACAGTTTTGCATCTCATCAATCATCCAAAGACCCGACAGTATGTGCGAGCAGATGTAGAATTAGAGGTGGGTTCAGTTTTACTTGTTTAGTGACAGAAATTAAACATTATATTACTAATGAAAATGTTTAATTTTAATCTCAGATTTTACCCTCTGTGTTTGTGCAAAATTTTTAAAATACAACATTTTAGGCTAAGAGCATAATGATTTATAAAGCGGGAATAACATGACAGATTGGAGTGGGACTGAGGAAGGGACAAGACCTGTTTAACTGTATTCTCATGTGAAAGTAATGCATGTCTTTCTTTTGTTTAGAGAATTTTAGCTCCTTACACAGATTTTCACTACAGGCATAATCCAGACACAGCAGAAGGACAACTCAAGTAAGTGTTAGTGCTGCTACTTGTGCTACCAGTTATGTTCATGGTATGGGAATTAAGCGTTTTTTCTTTCCAAAGTGAAAATAAAAGCAATGACCTAATACTAAACTACTTGAATACAGTGGGTTGGAATGCAACTTCCAAAAATACTGTTAAGTGTTTAAGGTTTAAAAGGGTTTGTTTAGCCTGGAGAAGAGAAGCCTGGGGGATACCCTGCCCTGAATACCTTTCTAATACCTGTGAAGCTGTAATCAACAAGACGTAGCCAGCACCCTTCATGGTGGTAAAAGGTGGGAGGACAAGAAGCAACAGAGAGAAATTGGAACAGGCTGTCCGGAGAGGTCCTGCAGCCTTCATCCTTGCGAGTTTCTACGACCCAACTGGATAAAGCCTTGAGTATAACCTGGTCTGGTCTGATAGCTGACAACTTCTTTGTGCAGGATTTTGGACTAGAAACCTCCTGAGATTGCTTCCAACTTGAATTGTTCAGGTTTTTTAATTATCAAATGGCATTAGAAGTTTAGGTCTGGGTAACTGAAGAAGGTCCAACTCTTTATGTCCCTGCTGTAGATTCACTGTCAGTGGAGGTGCAGAGTGATTCATCTGACCATATATAGGTGTTTACTTTGTGATGATATCCTCCTACCATGGAAACTCCCCTGAAAAAGGAATAGTAACAATACTTAAAAATTCTAATCTTTGTGTGTGTATACACATTGTGTAAATGCATATACATGCATATATGCACACATAAAGGCCTTCTCTTACTCTGGGTTTTGTTGCCAGCTAAAGTCTCAGTTAACTACTTTTTACTTGCTATGTTAGTAATGCTGTTTGTTTTATAGTAATGAACTGTATTGTGACATCTGTTGTTTTAATGACAGAGAGGACAGAGAAGCACGGTTCCTAGCTAGTAAAATGGGAATAGTGGCAGCATTTCGATCATGGGCAGGTAAGATTTTTTTTTTCCTGTTTGAAGCTGGATGATTGGAAGGGGAATTTTACTTTCTAGTATAAAAAAAAGTGGTTTGTTTAAACACAGAATCTGTCTCATTTTGTGTCTAATTTCTATCAATACCTTCCTACAATGCTACTAAGATGTGTTTTGATATTGTAAAATTGGAGGATGCATACATAGTTTGACTACTGACAAGATGCAGCTTTCTGCCCTCCCCCCTGAATACCTTGTAAGTTGTACCTTGATGGTACTTCTTGACATTTGATGGGTGAAAGGATGTTGAAAATAACATCATATCAGAAGAATTTGCCTTTGACATGGTTCTGCCACTGTAAATAAGAAATTTTTGTCTATGTGAAGAGTTACCAACAGAATAGTTTCATTAGCAGCTGCTTTTACCAGGTGCCATAGCTGAAGAGAAATTGCAGATGGACATAGTCTGGGATTTTTCATGTAGAAGACATTTCTAAATCAAAAAAGCAGGTTTCTGCATCTTTCTAAATCCTTTCTCTGCAATATTACAATACCTAATGTGAAGATACTGCCTCTTTCATGAGGGACTGATCATTCTTTTAGTTAAGATGGTGTCTTGCAAATAAACTAAATCAGTTGATACAGCCATTTACCAAAATTTTGAGTAGGATTTTTACAGGCTATACTTAGGAAAGATTCAGACTGTAGAGAAAGCCTTTTTCATTGTGAGACTGTTTGTTTTATTTTTTTGTGTGTTCTGAAAATGATCACTAAGCTTAATTTAATATCCAGGTATCAGTCAAAAGTTTCTCACATGTGTTCTCACTTGTTTGGGTAGGAAGCTTGGGAAGTTTGTGACAGCTCTGAAACTTCTAGGAAGCAGTTTCTGGTAGGAGTGTTGCTGCATCTTCCCTTACTCAGACAGTTAGAACTAATAGCATATGCCTGAAAGTTCAAGTGACTGAAGAAACAGTTGTCCTGGAATATGTTACTTGCTATGGCACTTTCACTGTTACACATTTATCCTTTTTTATATTGCTTGTTATGTTGGAGACTAAAATCTTAAATGTTTTTAGTATAAAAATGTCCTTATACTGTCAGTCTTCTCAAAGGACATGTAGCTAAACCAGGCTTGAGGGTGTTCTTGGGTTTTGTTTTGGCTTTTGGGGTGGTTTTTTTGCCTGTTTGTACCATCTGCTGTGTTCTACTCTTCTCTTATTTTCCAGACTGAGTTATTCTTCAGAGCTGATGGTTACTATGTCCTTTATTCTCATGTGCGATCATGTCCTTAGAGATAAAATTGGGGCATGGGGCAATGACTGCATGTACCCAAATCTATTCCTGTATTGCAATTGGGCCACTATATGCTCTTGGAAAAGGCCTGTGAGGTGCACTGTGGAACATATTTAAATGCCCTTAGTGTGTCTGTGGCCACATGTGTGTGTCTTAAGTTTTTGTGACATGGAAGTTTTTAAATTGAGGACTTTCTTCAAGTTCATATAAAGCACATGCCATTAAAGTTAAATTTGTATTAGTGAAAATAAATAGATGAGTAGGTGATATTTTTCATCTTCTAGTAATTTTTAAAGAATAATGGTTTGGGTTTATTTATGATATGTAAGACAAAAAAGTGTGTAAACCTGGATTCTTATTACTGACTTAAAGTTGCATTTTGGAGAAACTTGTTTGTTTTCTGGACAACATGTTTCCATAAGCTTTAATTCTGTGAAGTATGAAGAGAAGTGGTCAAGGAAATGAGTAAGGTTATTGTCTTTGCAGCCACATTTTTAATGAAGAGACCGTATGTAAATTGAGCCTGAAAATTGGTGTAAGCTTTAGGTGGTATTCTGTAACTTTTAGAAACAATTTGAAGGTTTTCCCTATTAATATTGAAATATTGAACAATTGAGTAGAAGTACAGAGTAAAAGGACAAAATTATAAAAGAGGCTCTGAGATTTTATGCAAAGTTAAATCGAACACATTTCAATGTGGTGAAACTTCTGAAGATGAGCACTGGTCATTTAGGTAAGGGTGGTTTAAAATGGTGCACAGAGAATGTGTATTCCATAAGTGTATGTTTACACTTGCTGTTTAGAACTTGCCTGAGATTAAAAGGAACTGAATAATCTTTTAGGTTAAGATACAGCTTTTGATGGAGAAACTTCTCATAGTTCTACCAAGATGATGCAGATATTTCAGGTTTAAGACTCATTCTTGATTGACAGTTTTGTCTTGTCTTTTCTGCCATTTCTTCCAAGTAAATGTTGTTTCTGCAGATAATTTAAAAATACTGTTCACAGTAGAAAGGACAAAAATAACTATAGTTTTTAATGAAGGAACAAGAGTTTTGTGATTAGAAAGTTTTGTTGAATATTGATTGGAAAGGAGATGACATTAGAAAGGTGAAAATGTTTATGATTAGTAATTTTTGTCATCTGTGCTTGTAATCAAACTGGAAATCAAATTTAACAATGTGTCTAATGCTTTTTCTGTTTGAGGGAATGTTACTATGTATTTAATCTTTCTAGGTATTATCAGCCTGTGCAAACCTGGAAATTCTGGGATTCAGTCTCTTATTGGGGTACTCTGTATACCAAATATGGAAATACGGGTAGGTGGTAAATATTTAGTACTGATGTAGGATTAATAATGGACGCTTTAATTAACATATTCTTAACATTTTAACAATTTAGTGGTTTAAACACAGACTCCAGTTACAAGACCACTATCCTTGAGTTTATTTGATCCACAAGTTCAAGTCTGTAATTCCATCATAAAATTCCTGTGAGAATGGCAGCACACCCTTTATATCTGAGAGGAGGGAACGAAGGAGAGAAAAGTACATAAAATAACTTTTACTCTGGTGACAAGTCAAAGCATGTTCACAGTAGCTGCAGTTATGAGTTTAAAGCATAATAACCAGAGCTGAATCCAAGATTAAAAAAAATGTTTATTCCCAATTACCTATTAAACAAAGAAGTTGATGGTGGCATCAGTAACTGTTCTAAAAATCTGTAATCCAAGTAGCCTGAGCTGCTGTAGAATTCATAGTAACAATAAGGCACAGTTCTAAAGTAAACAGGCCCCTTCCCTTCTCTTCTCCACATTATTTCAGTTTATGAAAATAAGCATGTTATCAAAAAAAGAAACACTGAAACAAATACACCAATTATAGCTCTCTATAGAAATACCAACTTCAACATTAATAGTGAACAAAAGGACAATTTTTGTAAATCTATAAAATTCCTTTTGTGGTTTTTTTGGTAGCGAGGTCTGCTTGAAGTTCTCTATGATATATTTCGCCTTCCTCTCCCTGTTATCGCAGAAGAATTTATTGAGGCACTTCTCAGTGTAGGTAAGTATTTAGAAGCAGTTCACATAAGAATTCTGTCTATTAAGCTCTTCTACAAATTTGAACCCTTCACTGCCTCCTCTATATTGTAAATTATGTCAGCATTAACTGTTTTATCACTGAATTCATAAAAGTCCTGTTTAAAATTCATAAAAGTCCTGTTTAAAATTCTTTATCAACCATTAAATGTTGTAAGTTTGATAAAAGATCAGCAGTGGAGCACAAAACATTTACGCAAAACACTGTGTAAACACATTACTACAAATTAGACAACTTTGAAGTGTCGGAAGTATTAGTAATGTAAAAGTTAGTTGAATGTTATAGAAAAGTTCTTGAACAGTCTTTTCTATATATTGTGTAGCTGCTAGCAGTCTCCACTGCACTTTAGCAGACTTTTATTTTTCCTAGGGCAAGTGTATTCTTTTTCATGTCTCTATGTTTAGCAGAGTTAGTATTTTATCTTTAGAATTACTCCTTTGTGAACCCAAGAGTATCCTCTGCTTTGTATCACAGTGCAAAAGTATGAGCCCAGAAGGAGTAAGTTTCAGCCTTTAATGTTCCAGCAATTCTCTTCTCTGAACTTCGATTATAAAAGCTTAATCCTTGTTCTGCGTTTAAGTAAATAAATCATTCTTTGTTGCAAACTTCCTGCTTTCTGACTTATGGATGTACATTTTTAAATGTTAGGTCTTATGATATTTTCTGTTAAACAAGTTTAATGTGCTTATGAATTGGAAATGTCATTATTTTGGTTGATACTTAGATACAATCTTTGTTCTAGCTTTGAAGTTAGCCTTGCTTTGTTCAGCAGCGTGGATTAGATAACTTGTTAGGGATCCCTTCTGACAAAATTTTCTATAATTTGAAACCTGAAATAACATTTGTTGGCAATGACTATTGTTTACCTACTGACAACTATTAAAATAACACTATGAAATCCAATGTTATAATTACCATTGTCCATATTTTCTTGTTCTAGATCCAAGCAGGTTTCAGGATTGCTGGAGACTTTCTGATGGCTTTGTAGCTGCTGAAGCTAAAACTATATTACCCCATCGAGCCAGGTCAAGGTGAGCATTTAATGAATTTAGTCTAAACCCTTGTTTTTGTTTTGTGGTGGTGTTGACAAAATACTTGTTGCTTTCTTGCAGAGACAATAAGAAATGAACTCTCTAAGTTGTTTCCATACTTTTTTTTCTCCTTAGGCCTGATCTTATGGATAATTACTTGGCTTTAGTGCTTTCAGCTTTTATTACCAATGGACTTCTAGAGGTAACTAATGACTTTTAAGTTTGAATAGATGCTTGCTACTTTTTTCCTATAAATATTAAAATAAGATGTTGTACATAAATGTAATTTTTTAAATTTTTGAAGGGTTTGGTTGAAGTGATCACAAGTAGTGATGACCATGTATCTGTCAGAGCAACTATCCTTTTAGGAGAACTTTTGCACATGGTAAGTAAAACTTTTTGCTGAGAACAGTAGTATTGGTAGCTAGTTGTAAATAGATATTTCCTATTATAGCTTTGAATTTATGTTATGAACTTGGAACATCTACTTTTCATCAGAATAGTGGGTTAATTTACATTACATCTTTAGGCACTTCATATATTAAAAGCAGTATGAACCAATAGGAAGGCTGTTCGGAAAGTATTGAAAGTGGGGTTCTGCTCCAAGGATAATCCTCAGCTCTCTTAACTCTCACCAATACACTTCCTTGCCTCAGTAGCCAGTTGTATTTTTAAGCTGGAGTCCTGCAAACTCACCCATCAGTTACTGTGTTTGGGAAAAGGACCATTGCAGATTTTTGCTTTTTTTTAGAATGATGGTAGCCCTCTGGCAGTGTGTTTAACTTTCTGCCTCACAGGCTAGGCTGACAGAACTTTTTTCATGTTCAGCTTGGTGTGGCTGGGGCACTTGATTTATTCATTCAGGCAACTCCAACTTGGTGGAGTGCTCTTTTAGCCTGGTGTGGGTAGCCCCTGCTACAGGGAAGCTGAAGGGACCGTGCTTTGCTCTGCTTCACTCTACCTGACAGCTTTTACAGCAGCTTCTGTCTCTTAACCCAAACTATTTTGGTATAGAGATGATATTACTGTTTTCATATATACTCCAGTGCTACCTTTCACCTTCACAAGGAGCTGTTAGTCATATGTGAAGTGACATGATTTACCTTTCTTGCGAAACAGTTCTTTTATCTTTCACATTCTGTATTGATGACAAGAATAGCATATGTAGCAGAGCATTTTTTGATTAGTTTTCTTGTGCTTGTTCTTTTAATCTTTTCTCCAAGTAAACTATTTTATAAGAGATGGTAAAATCATGAAGTACAACTCTGTCTTACAAAAATTTGAAAATGAATTATCGGACATAGTCTGCATCTCATGTCTGTCTACTCATTTCAGTGGTGCTTAATGCTCCAAAAAACAAGATCTCAATCTTCAGATACAAGATTGCTTATTACTACAGTGATTTACAACATCTCAGCTCAGCAGCAGGTGTCACAACCACAACAAATCTGTTCTGTAGTCTCTTCAGTGACTTTTCTTTCAATTATTGGTGGAATTTGTTGAGTATTCAGTTAGCTATGTAGTGTAAAAAGAGGAATCTGTAACAACATATGTTACTTTTCTGGTTTCTGGAATACTTTTGAATGGGAGTGACTGTTAACTGACATTTGAGTATGCTGCAAAGCATAGGTATTTTTTGGTTTTCTGAAGAGACGACTCATTAGTCAGAGATGACTGTTTATCAAAATACTGAACAAATATTTGTACTTTTATTTAGTTTTAAGAGACTGAAGTAATTTCTTCATCTTCATTATTCCTTAGTTTCCAAAAACATTTGCAGAACTACCTATGTTTCCCAAAATAAAAGCAATTAAATGTCTAGTAATTTAGGAAGTTATGGTAATTAGATTTCTTGTGCAGAAAGTTTTTAATAGAAATCATCAGCTTAAATTGTATTTCTGATTTTAGATTTTTTTAGCACTTTTGTACACGTGACATGACTATCTGATGCCTTGCATGTTTTTGCATACTACCACTTAAAAACCACCAATGCAAACAATACAGATTGCAAGGCTCTGAGATCTAAACTTGTCTTAAGTTATTTTCAATTGTATTTCAGATTGATTAGTTAGATCAAATATTCAAAATAGTATGTGTAATTATTGCTTTTTGATGTTATGCAAAAGGTAGTTTTATTGTTATGTGTTTGTGAAAGTCTTGTGAAAAGTGGTAGATTCTTTAGGATCAACATTTGAACAGATGGCTGAAAATGTTGTAATAAGTTATTCTAACAGGTCTCTTGTTGTTTTTTTTAGGCAAACACAATTCTTCCTCATTCTCACAGCCATCACCTGCACTGCTTACCAACGCTAATGAATATGGCAGCATCTTTTGACATCATGAAAGAGAAAAGACTGTAAGAATTCTAAGTTACACTTAAAAGCAAAAATATTTGTTACCTCTCCCCGGCCCCCCCCCCCCCCCCCCCCCCCCCCCCCCCCCGGTTGAGTGAAAACCTACATTACAAGCTTTCTGGTGGTAGATAGTACTTACGTCTTTCTTTAAAAGCAAACAAACGCATGCATATAGAAATGCTGTGTCTCACTTACTAGGGAAATAGTCTCCAGTGCATCGTTCCAAAAGTGTTTACATTAACAATTTAGAAATTTGGAAAGAAAGTTTTGATAGTAGATTTCAGAAGACTTTTGTGTGGATTGCAGACTTTTACACAGTATTTTTCTTAAATGAACTCTAAGGCACTGTTCAACCAAGCAACATCTGAGGCGTGTTCTGTGTGTTAGACCTCTCCATTGTTTCACACTTCTTTTTTGGCATTTTGATACAATTAAGCTTTCAAAACTAAAAAAGCCTGCATGAATTTTTTTTCTGTTGTTGTTTATCTATAGCTAATTAAATAGTAAGAGACCAAATCAGTGAGTCATTATTAGTGTGAACAAGAGAAAAAACTGTAATATTGACATGGCTCTGGTTTTTTTTTGCTTTTCTTTTAAAACCATTTTTTCTTCAGAAGAAAATGGTGATTGTAACAATAGTAATTATGTTAAAACTTTCTGGTGCTTTTGTTCAAATTTTGCACTGATAATTTTTTCAGTTCCATTTAAATATAAGAATGTATGAACAGAAATTTTAAATTTAGTGCATTAAATTTAGCATTCTGCAGTGGTATGTATTAGGGAACAGTTTGGCAGTCATGGTGCTAATCAAATGAGGTATATTTAGGTATCTGATTAGAAAAAAATGTTTATAGAAGCCATTTATTCCTCTTTGAACTAGAAATACCTGAATTTTGAGATATTAAAAAACTATGGGCTTTTTTATTTTATTTTACTTATTTTTTAAAATTTCTCTGTACATCTTGCAATCTTGCAATTTAACCTCTGAAGTGCTCTGTCATAAAATACCATCTCCTGGGTGCTTCACACAATTCAAACCTCCTGCAAACCTCCTGAGGGAAAAAAGTCAAATAAATTGATAGATTCATGTGTCTTTTAAAATATATTTCTGTAACTCACTGTTCTTACTTCCATTTCTTTGTGGAGACCCATTTAAATTGTGTGTTGGGTTTTTTCTGTATTATAGGAAATGGTTTTGTGAATTGCTCTTGCCATTCCTGATCTGCCTTGTCAGATCAGTATTATGATAAATATGACTTTCTATTTTGTCTTTCATTGTGTTGTCAGTGATAAATTGCAGAATCATTCTGAACTGCTGCTGTGAAATGATGTTTCTTGTAGAGTGCTTCCAAGAAACATAGTGCTCTTCTGCTTTTTAGTTTTGAAGTTTTCTTATGTGTCAGTACAAGATTTTCATATGTGAAAACACAGTTATTTTTCAAAAAAGACATATCTGAAACTCCGTCACAGCTTATTTCACTTGGTCAGAGCTGTGGGATGAGAGGAAGGATGAAGAACAGAAGGGATACGTTTGTGTATCACGTGCAGTTTTTTTGCTTTTCGGCATTTGTGGACATACCTGAGAGAGTAGTAAGAATTCCTGTTTTTGTTGAAAGAAAGTGATTTTGTAGAAGTGGTATTTTTTTATTTGGGGATGTTGGTCTTGGTCAACACTCTGCTCTGTTTCGTACTCTGAAAAACTGTAAGCCCTGTTATGGATTAAATTTATGTAATTCAGATAAGTGACCAAATTCAAATGTATTTGTTGGTTTGAAGATAATATAAAACCACTGTCCTACCCTATGAGAATTTTTGTTAATGGGGAAGAATGGTAGACTTACCTCCTCCTTTTTAGACTTCCTTATTTTATATGCTAAGCAGTTTTTGTCTTTTTTTGCTACCACTATTTTGTAATTAACTGTTTCTGCCCTTGTCAGCTGTCATTTCTGTTAATTTCCTATCTTTTCCTGGAAAACATCTTACATGCTGTTGCTGAACTATTCAGATATAAAGAGCAGGAAGCATACTACTGATACTCCTGCCACCCTTGTTGGGGGGGGGGGGGGGGGGGGGGGGGGGGGGAAGAGAATTTATAAGAAATACTTTGTTAGTCAAAGCTGAAGCTAGCCCTCTCAACTTTAATACAGAACGTTGATCTACTGTGACATCTCACAATACTCATCAACTTTAAACTTTACAAATCTTCTGTGAACTGTGATAGACACTAGTAATTGCAGAGTAGAAGAAAAGGTATCAATAAGGTTCATTCTTCAGTACTAGAAGTTCTGAAAGGTAATTTTCTGTATAATTTCAGTACAAGACTGAGTCCTATGTATGTATGAAAACTTGTATCAAGAAAATTATTTTCTTTTTATTTGCTTTGGAATTGTTAGTCAGTTCTTTCTTGAGCTATGTTTATTTACTCAAGATAGAGCAGTGGTGCTCTTTGGTTGGGTAACAGTTGCCAAATACTGATTACAGTATTTTTTTTTCTATTAGACGAGCAAGTGCCGCACTCAACTGCTTAAAACGTTTTCATGAGATGAAGAAAAGAGGACCTAAACCTTACAGCCTCCATTTAGATCATATTATTCAGAAAGCGATCTCAACACACCAAAAAAGGGATCAGTACCGTGTGCAGAAAGACATCTTTATTTTAAAGGTATTACCATTACTGAGTTTCCAAAACTGAATTTGACTTTGTATTTTGGAGACTTATATCCTGCCTACCAAGCTTCACTCTCTCATCTAAATCAGAGCCATTTAAGTGATTTCTTTATAGTATTTTTTTCATTTAATTTGTCTCGTAGGTACTTGTGGATACTGTATTGCATTTCTAGAATTTGAGGAGTGAAATTACAATAATTCCTAATGCTTTTTAGGACCAATTGTGATCTCTTACTATTAGATTCTTAATGCAGTACTATAACAATGCAATTTACTTTCAAATGCAAATTACTGTGGAGCACATCTCTTTTAATGATTGTTACATGAACAGTAAGTGTATCGTGTGACAAGACTGAAAAAAATGGTGCAAGGCAACTGTAGTTTTTCGTGTCTGTATTCCAGGATACAGAAGAAGCACTTGTAATGAATCTTCGAGACAGCCAAGTTCTCAATCATAAAGAGAACCTTGACTGGAATTGGAATCTAATAGGGACCATACTGAAGGTGAGCTTAAAAAGGGCATGATACTTCTTTTATGAAATTGTTTGGAAAAAGTCTCCATTTCATACGAGAGCTTTGAATTTATAATATTAATTCCACAGTACATCCCATCATCTGTTTTATTTCAGAAAACTAGGATCTCATGGATTAATCAGTGCTGATACAGTCTGTTTACATACAACTCTTAAACTATATACAAAAATACACTACAGTTACATTCACAAATTTCTTAATAAGCCTGTATTAAATTTTATATAACTTTATTTGTATAAAAATAGACTTTAAAGAATTAGCTATATTGACTTTAAAGCTGCTAATATTTTAGACTTCAGTCCAGACTACACAGGGATACTGCTTCGTTCAGTTTCATAGCAGAATTTTTTTATATAATGTGAGCTGAAGGTTAAGGCTGCAGGTGGGTTATAGATGAAACCTCATGCTTAGTCTGAGCCACATATGAAAACTTCAGTAACATACAATCTCATTGTATGTTTTGAACTAGTACAAATACTCCCATAGCATCAAGTTCATTACAAACTTAACTTGTTTTTACAAAATAAAGGAAGTATCTCTGACAGGGAAGGCATTATCTTAAATATATTTAGTGCACAGGTTTTAAGAGACTGCCTCTTTTTTTTAAGCAGAAAACTTACTTTCTTTGAGTATATAAAACTTTCTGAGTCCTCAGTATAGTTTTGAACTAAAATAGCTCCTGTCATTCTGTGCATCAAAGCCATCCTTCTGTTGTTACCCCTAAGTAGTAACATTTTCTTACTGTCTCCTTACTGTGTTGTTATAAAGATGGTGAAAGTATAAAAAAGGATTAATGGTGACAATCAAGATTATATTTAAAAAAAAAAAAAACCAACCTAAATATTTCTGTGCATTTTTTCAGGGACTGTTAAACTTGAGATAGCAAGAATCTCTCTGGTGTAAAGACCTGAATTTGTATATGACAGTAGCTTTGCTCCACCAAATTTCACTGTTCACAGGCTTTTTACTGCAATTACTAGATTTACTGGATTACTAGAGATCTATGATTATTAATCATAGATATTTTTACCTTTGATTCAATATTAAAGATATCAAGAAACTGTTTTTAGAATCTCACTGTTAATTAATCTGTGTTGTACTTTGACAATGGAAGTTTTACTACAATTTTATGTAGTTGACCACTAAAGTTTTGGAGTTTTTTTTTACCTGAAATTTAGGTCAAACTGTCAATTTCCCTGCTATCTCAGACCTCACCAGCAGTATATTTTCTAGTGTCCTGACAAACAGTTGATAATGTCTCAAAATCAGGGACTTCAGTCTTTCAGAATGAGAAGTTTGTGTGTTTTCTGATTTATTTCTAACCATTTCTGTCCCTGTTAAACTGCACAACACCAGCATATAGTAAGGTAATGTTATCAGAGTGGTCCATCTTTAGTCCTCGTAGGAGCAGGATCCAGATTCCAGTGTTTGGACTTCACTATCTCATGTGGCTACTCACCTCTGTTTTGTCTATGTCACAGCCTTACGGCTTTAGAGCATCAGCTTTCTAACCACCTCACTACTTGCATTTCATGTGGTCCCTTACTGCCTTTTTTACTTGCTCAGCTTGCTGTCTAAGCTGCTAAAAGAGCAGCAAAAGGGGCAGCAGTCAGGATGGAGGAATTGCAACTTTGTCATTCACAGCAGACCTTCATACTTTTTCTGGAACTGTTACTAGTGTAGTCAGTTTTACTAATCATTAACTAGTGCACTATACATCTTAATACTAGTATACCAATTGGAAATGTAGAACTGTATTGCTTAGGTAGGAAAGAATGCTTGCTGCGCTTTTTTCCATCCATTCCAAGAAGATACTAGTAGCAACAAAAATAAATCTGAAACTGTAGAGACAACAGATAGCTATAAAACAGAGGAAAATATAATAGGAAGAAAGGATAGGTCCAGAAGAGAGTATTATGACTTCATGTGATCCTTCTTAAAACCTCTTACAAAGTATCAACAGAAGAGTTTAAATACCATTTTAATAAGCAGTATTTAAGTGAGCTATAACAGAATAATGATTATTTTTAAATCAAATCTGATTAATAGTGAAAACAACAACAAAGATTATTTGCCTATTAAGCATATAAATTTTTTATTTTTAGAGAAGAAACTGAGAAAAAATGTATATTTTTCATTAGCTTTTCATAGTTTGCTGTTTTCATTAGAATTGTGGCCTTGTACACATAGCATGTGACCAACATACCCTGTCCTTCTCTAGAAAGAAATCAAACAGTTCTTGGAGCAAGAATTGTGGGATTTTCAATAAAATAAGGGGGTTTTTGTAGGTAACATTAGATGCAAGGAAACTTACACTTCTAATTTTTAGGTAAATATAACTATAATAGAAATGAGTAAATTATAGTGACTAATCAAGGACTGATGTGTAAGTTTCATATAATGCTATATTTGCTGTTTTTCTAGTGGCCAAATGTAAATCTAAGGAACTACAAAGATGAACAATTACACAGGTATGTAAAAAATTACGAGGACTTCCTCTGAAGAAAGAAATTTGGAAAAACTGGGTTTTAATATTGCAATAAACTATTCTTGGATATGTCACACTTCTAAAACTTAATCTTTAGATAAGCAGCAAAAAATCTAGATAATTACGTTGCAATATTTGCTTTAAATAAACAGGTCTTTAAGCTTTAGTGGTTTCTTTTCTATGTACAGACAGTTTATGTATTTATTCCCTTAACAAGAATCATACCAGCTTTGCAAACACCTTATTTGATTTTAAACCTTAAAATTATTACTGCTTTGATATTTTGTACATTAATATTTGATATCGGCACTTGACAAATTTTGACAGAATAGTTTTACAGTTGTACAGTTATATAGTTAAATCTTTCATCAAAAACCAAGAGGAAGTTATTTCTAGTTGCTATTAATGGCAAGGGAAGCATGTGTGATTCTGGAGGAAAAAAAAAAAAACAACAACAAAGTACAGCTCTGGTTCCTTTCATGTCTGTTGGCGTTAAGACATTTTTATTACTTTTGTGCATGTGTGGCAATAGTGTAACTAGCTCGTTGTTAGATTTCCCTTTTAACATGCCTTTGACAAATTCATTTGATTAAATTATTTTGGAGAGTAGTTCTGTATTTGTAGGCATGGAAAGCTACCTCTACATGAATTTGAGGAAAAAACTAAAGCTAAAACATGCTGAAAGGCTCATGCTGTTCCATTTTAAATTTTTACTAAAAAGTAATCAGGCTACTTTATATATAAATGTTCCCAGCATAAGTGGTATTCCTATTGCAAAATTAAATTATGGCTATGATTACACTTGTATTTACTCTGTTTTTTTTTTCCTTCCCTAAACTTTGATTGCCAATCTGTACTTTGTGGTAAAGGATTATTTTCTAAATCTAGTGGTTTATAACATTGCTTCTCTAAAGTAATGTCTGCAGTCCTGGCTGACACCCACACCCACATTTCTACCTACCTACCTGAGATGGTGTTCCTGTTCCTTGGTTTTGTGCTGCACTCAAGTGTTGTTCAGTGCCTAAATAATTTAATTCCAAATAAACTGAGAAAATCTAGGATTGAGTTAGTATAAAACTTCTACAGTTTGTTGATCCTTTCTGCAGGATTGTGTTAGATGCTTTAATGGCTCTAAAATGCTGTTGCTTTTGTTTAATAATAACTAATTAAGCCCTGAATCTCTCTAGTTTCACTGCTGATTATAAAAAATTTTCAGCCACTTTGTTTTTGAAGTATAAAGTACATTTATTTGTCCTTCCATAAGTTGATTTTTTTTTTAACTCTTAGTGTTCTTGTGATTATCTTATCTGGAATTTCACTTTAACAGCCATATTTCTGATACAGATTCCTTCATGTGATAGGGATACAGTTAATGCAATGTGTGTATACACATGTATGTGTATATACATACATATACACACTTAAGTATACACATATCTAAACAGACATAAATATGTGTTAATATATATAATATATTTATTGCTAATAACCTAGAATAAAATACATTTCATTTGACAAAATTTAAACAAGCCCTCAGATTTCCATTGTAATTGGTCCTGTGTTTGGAGTTGGGGATAGTGGCTTACTCTCACTTTAACTAAAGGTGCAGTGCTTTAGTTAAAGTTTTTATAATGCTTGACATATCTACCTTCAGACATAACATTCTGTGTTACTTTAAAGCACAAATGTGTGTTTATTTTTTGACTGACAATTGGTGAGGGGAAGTTCTTTGCTGAAGACTTTATTCCTGCAATGCAAGACTGAAGCGATACTGGTCACCATGATTTCAAAAAGGCTGAGTGAAGAGTCTGCGTTTGCAGTTGCTGTGTTATGCTTCAGAAATGCTTAAGTGAGGTGAATGAAAATACTGTTGCTGAATAAATAAGGCCTTTTCCTGGAAGAACACAAAAATATATTTTTCACAGTAGCGTTAACTATTATAGCTGAAGAAAACTCAAGTCACAGATTCTTCTTTAGCCCTTTGTAAGTCTAGATAGTATAGTCTTTGAAACTCACCACAGGATAAATTACAGCAGAATAAATTATAAGCATGAGCATGAAAAGGAAGCTATGGCTTCTAAGAGCATAGAGATTTTCAGTTCCTTTGCTTATTTTAAGTCATGGCATAGAAAACCCTTTATAACACACAGTACAGCTGCATCTCTGAAATCGTGTCTGCGTAGACTCATTACTGCTACCTGCTACTTTTTTAATAAATTTTGAAAATTTATTGCCAATAAGCTAATTTAATGGTAACATATCTTTTGTACCAGCATCATTTTATACTGTGAGACTGTCCTTGTCATACTGAAAAATAGCAAATTCTTCATTACTTTCCATAGGTTTGTAAGGAGATTGCTATATTTCTACAAGCCTAGCAGTAGACTGTATGCCAACCTGGATCTGGACTATGCCAAGGCTAAGCAGCTCACTGTGGTGGGTTGTCAGTTTACTGAATTTCTTCTTGAATCAGAAGAGGTAAGAAATTTTCAGCTACAAGGCTGGAGGTAGAATGAGTAGTGCTGCTGTATGCCACTTAGAGGAAAAAATTCAGTAAAGACTTCCATAGTCTTCGGGTGTTAACTCTAAAGTGATCAGTGTAATTAAGAAATATAACTTAAAATCTTGAATTGTCCACATGAGACACTAAGGAAGACAACTGTGTTTAAGTCAAAGTTTTATTAAATACAGATTTACTAAATGTGACTTAGGGTTTGGAGGGGGGGTTTTTTAATTTTTGCTATGAATATCCTTCCTTTCTCTACCTCCTTTCTTGTTGTGTACTAAAGACTTTTATGCCTCAGGCCAGAGGAGAATGTCATTGAACAATTCTTTTCCTGGAAAGAATAGAATTGGTCCCAAGATGTCTCCAAGCTAAACTCTTTTTCTTTGCCTTGAATCTTTTTCTTTAGTCTGAATTGTGTTTGCCAGCCAGCATTTCTATTTTGTGTCTGTATTGTGTTTGTACATTTCAAGAAATTTAAAATGATGGATTTCAGTAAAGGAGACACAGTTCTGTTACTAGTAAATGCTGTTACTCTTTGTTTTGTCAGGATGGACAAGGCTACCTGGAGGAATTGGTTAAAGATATTGTACATTGGCTCAACTCTTCATCAGGAATGAAACCTGAACGTAGTCTTCAAAATAATGGGTTACTAAATACCCTTAGCCAGCACTACTTTCTGTTTTTTGGTACTCTCTCTTGTCACCCTCATGGAGTGAAAATGCTTGAAAAATGTAACGTGTTTCAGTGGTGAGTGTTTTTATTGTGTTTGAATTGTGCTTACGGGTATAATAGTTATGAAAATTATAAACTGTGCATGAGGACTACTGTCTGTAAAGCTGAAAACTTTAAAGTTCTTTTGATTTACTTACAAGTAATGATCCTCAGTTGTGGGGGGTTTCAGTATTTTTTTTTAATAAAGGATCTTTTAGTCTGTCATATCTGAACAGATATGGGTGATTATATCACTAAATAGCTTACTTTTTCCTGTCCACACCTATCTGACAGAGGTCAGTATCAGGATGGATGATGTTGTACTGAAAAGACAGCAGGGGGAAAAAAAGAAAAAAAAAAAAAAAAAGAAAAAAACAACCCCCCAGAAAAACCAAAACAAAACCAAAAAAACCAACAACAACAACAAAAACACAAACAAAAAAACCAAAATAAAACCCACATAAACCATGAAAAACTGGCAGGTATCATACTGTTTGTGAAATGTGATGATGCGTGTTGTACCTAAACTTCAGTCCAATATATTTGAGTGAAGCTGTGAAGTTCAAAATTTTGTTCAGGTACAAATAAACTTGCCTGCCTTTGGGAGTAAATTGGCTAGTGGCTAATACCAGTTTATTTTAAATATAGTAAACTTTAAGTGAAAATTCAGGTGTTTTGATGTACTCTTTTTTTAATTAAGTTGTTGTCATCAATTATTAGAATGCAAATTTTTTACTGGCTTCAGAAAACTTGGTTAACAATAAAATCTAGACAGTAGTACTAACATGGCAAGCTGTATACACAGAATGTTTTACAATGAGGAATTGTTCACAGAGTTTCATGAATGCTAATTTTTATACTCATAATCACTAATTAAAGTATGCTGACAAAATTATTATAGAGCAATTATGAAAAATGTCGGTTTGGTTTTTTTCCCTTGCAGTTTAGTGCATTATTTGGTCCCCATTTGACTCTTAACAGCTGTAACAGTTTAAAGTTACTCCATTTCATGTGAGAACTTACTTTGTATTTTGAGTTTATAGAAATGAAAGTCTTAATTCAAAGTACTTAAGTTTAAATTACTGATTGAATAAATAAATGGGTGGGTTCAAATACTAATTTTTATTTTCTTCTCCCTCCCCTTCCCCCCCAGTCTTCTTAATCTTTGTTCTTTGAAGAACCAGGATCATTTGTTAAAATTGACTGTTTCTAGTTTGGATTACAGCAGAGATGGGTTAGCAAGAGTCATCCTTTCTAAAATCCTGACAGCAGCTACTGATGTAAGTTCAATTCAATTTATGTTCACTTGTTAATTGCCACTAGACATTTATTGTGTTATTCAAGGTGTATGACTTTATTTTTAAGCTATTATATATCCAGAAAGGTTTTTATTTTTGTTTCAGAGAAATGAAGCTCCTACTCATGTAGCTTTTGAATTTGCTGTGAACTTCACACCGTATATTGTATTTGTGCACAAGAAATCAAGTCATTCAAATAGAGGTTTCTGTCATGTATTAAGGGGGTTGAAGTCTTTAAATGCATAAACCAAGTGTTATTGTCTAGGTCAGTGGACAGTCTAAATCAGTTGTGAAGGCATCATTTTCACAAACAGAAATGTGTATTTCTAGCAGTAATAAACAGGTTAACCTTCCAGTGGTAGATACTGTTTTGATAATGATTGAGGTTACTGCGGTGGAACTGAGTAGACCCTATAGCTGCTGGAACGAAGGGGTGGCTCAGAAATAGACATTGGGATTTGTACTTCTGAATCAAAGAATGTGAGTGAAAATAAAACACAGCCTTAGGTAGACTTGGGAGAGGAAGCTCCTGGACTTTTAAGAAAAGAGAAATCAATCAGGTGTAACGTAGACAAGGAAGCATTGATGTTAGGGAAATGACAATTAGTAAGTTGAAAAATCTAAGTAGGAAAGAACTTTCATTACTTCAGGGAGAGCTATTCCTCTGTTGTCTGGACAAGGCAGAATATATTCTAGAGTGGATAAAAGAGGGAATAAGGTAGATGCTAGCTTTAAATATCTCACTGTATTTTGGAAGAGGAGAGGGAAGGAAAGAAATTCAGGATATTTCTCCAAGACCATCAAAGATACAATGATTCTTACAGGTAAAGAGTGGAGTCTGAAAGTAAGGGTTTAAAGGAATGACTCATTGAAAGTAAAGCTCCCTACTGAATAATTTTGAAGGAATCTTTCAGTGAAGTGATGACTTTGATATCCTTTCTTCAAAGTTGTTTTATGCCTAGTCTGAGCAAGAAAACAGAAATTAATATGTTGTGAGGATGCATGCCTACGTCTTTATTAGACTTCTAAGCTCCTGTTAGATGACTGTCACTTAAGAGCAATTTAGGCTGTGGAACTTTATTTAGCTGTTTCTACTGAGATTTCATGTCAATAGGTACTGCCCCCTGCCCCCCTCCACCACCTCGCAGTTATTTTTACCTCATGAAAAGAGGCCGTACATGGAGTAAAGAGCACTCCAGCATTTCAGTTTCTTCCAAATGCAGCTGGTTAACAATTAGAAAAAAGTCCAGGCATGTTGTCACAATCTCCTCAATGAAGTATACAGTTACACTAATAATTTGAGGCATTTTATTATGAATTAGTGTTTGGGGTTTATATTTTGGGAAAGATTTCTTGATTCTGATACCTAAGGGATGAAGACTTAAATTCTATTTTGAGAGAGGTACTTCCAAATGTTTTCAAGTATCCAGTACACTACACCAGAAGTTTTATGTAGGTAGGAATGGGTTGATCTCCATCCAAATGTTCTATAAAGACCTACTTTTGGACTTATTTTTATCTGACGGGGGGGAGCGGGACACGACCAAAACCGAATGCATTCAATTCTGATACAGGTATCACTAGCTGTAAGCAGACTGGCTTGAAGTGGGGTGCAGATACTGTCTGAACGTACTGTCCCAAGCATATACAGAGCCAGAAAACAGTTGATGGCTACTGCTGCTCTTAGTGATGATAACTAAAAATAGAATTTCCACCTATTTGTAATTCAACTTAATGAACAATAGGTAGCAAACACTTCTTATATTTCAGATGTGAATAGAATAGTCATCACTTTCTGGCACCTTAGAAATTAAGAAAGCTTGTAGAGCCTTCAGGCTTACCCATTTCAGTTCTGGTCTGTTTGGGATTGTGAAAAGGATTAGGGATAATGATCTGATGGTTGGCATTACCTTGACTATTTAATGTCAGACCTTGACAGATGTCAAAGTAGAACGCTCTGGAGAAAGCTAAGAAACATTCTTCAGGCCCAGAAACTTCAGAATGCACATTTTGGAGCTCAAACCTAAATAATTAGTTTTGAAGTTAGAGGTCCTTCTTGCCAGATACACTGATAACTTCTCACATCTGTGATGTTTTAAGGTCTTGGCCTACGTTAGCAGCCTATGGCTACTGAGTTCTAATGCTTCAATTTCCCAGTCTCACATTGATGTGAGGTCTAACAACCTAGGGAAAGGGTTGTCTAGGGAAACAGCAGAGATTAAGTAACTGTCTGGTTTTGGCAGTCTCCTGACATCTAAAAGAATAGAAATTATTTGGATATATCTTCTTAACTGCCAGGCACTGACTTACTCTTAAGTAAAAGTGTAACCTTCCTCATATGTGCACAATATGGGTCAGTGGTCCTTAATATCAGTTAGGTGTGCGTTCAGGTGTAGCAGGTCTCTAACCATAGCTATCCGCAGGCAAGTTCATAGCTGAGGTGTGTTGTGACTTAAATTCTGCTACTTAGAGTTCAGTGTTGCAGTGGATGAGACTGTACCCTGATTTTTGTACACTACAATACCATGAGAATCCGTTCAATATCTTCTTTTTTACAAAAGAGTTTATGATAACAATTTTAAGAAATATAAAAAAATTAAATCTTGTTTGTTGACCACAAATGTAAATGAATCTTTTACTATTAGAATACTAAAAAAAGAAGGAAAAGTTACTGTTTGAACCTCTTAAATAGAGATTGACTTCCTTTGTGAAACATATTGAACCATGAGGGATGTACAAAACTACTTCAGGGTGTTTTGTTTCCTGAATTGGTTGACCTGCTTGGAATACTTGAAATTCATAGGGAAATATTTTGTATATTTCATCTAAAAGAGGAAAATCACAAATAGAACGGACTGTTTCAGTCAGCAGAAGTGGGTCTACGCTTGCATCAACCACAAATGATTTCATACTTGGATAAAATTTATTCCCTTAAGAAATCCTTTCCCTGCTTTACCATGTGCCCAACCCCATAAGTTCTTATGATGAAAACTGAAGTGATGGTATTTTGAAGAGAAAATTTCCCTGAGTACTACTTGACAAAAAGGCAAAATGTTGACCTGTCGAAGAACCCTTTGGCAATGCTTGGTGTACACAGTATTGCCAGTATCATCTTGTGGATAAAATGCTTGTCTTCAGTGTTTCTGATGTTCATGCTCCCAATACAAGACAAAAGTGTAAAAAGCTAATCCAAAGGATAAAACCTTTTATTAAGTCTAGTATTAACTCTATCCTTAGTAGTATAAATGGTATTTTTGAACAACTGCAATGGGCAAAACTACAAGTCTTCTCCAGAAATTAAAATATTGACGTGAGGTGGAAATTGTTGTCAATTCTGAGAGGGTAAGATACCTGAAAGAATATGGAAATATTGAACTGACAGGTATTTGCGTGGGCAGTTCCACTGACTGAGGAGTAATTTGGAAGTACCTCTGTTTAGATGTTAGGGGAAGTTATCTGCCATTTTCTGGGTTTTATGGTCTGGAATTCTGAAATAGCAGCATTGTCAACAGCAAAAGAAAATTTACTCAGTTGTATTTAGTAAGCATGATAGGAAAAAATTGAAACTTGGAACAGTTATACCACTCACGGCTCTGTCCCATGAGGAGAGCATATTTTTAATTACCAGAACTGACATTCTGTCACCTTGGACAAGTGAATTCTAAGATTAAAAATGAACATGTAGTTCAATTCAAATAAGGCACTTGCAAGCCCCTTCCACCTTCCGTTCTCAAGGACTTGTGATGAGGACCTCATAGGATGAGTGGAGCCTGTAAGCCTCTGGAAGGGTTTGTATGAATTCATAATCCAGAAGACAAATTGTGATTTTGATTCTATATGCTGCCTCTGGCGTCTAAATTCTATTTAAAAGCAATAAAAATGTATTGGACTGGTCATAATTTCTGAAAAGCTGTGTTTGTAAGTGAGAAAGACCATCTCCAGTAGGGCTTCTTCCCTTCAGAAATTTTAATTCCCTGAGATATTTGTTAATGAAATACCTTATCTGTTCACTTCAGAAGCTGAAGTTGCTCTTTTTCTTGGGTTAACTGAGATTATAGCTGCATGCACCTTTTAAAGCTATCCAGAGCTGTGAAGCAGGCTTGTTAGCTGTTTGCTAATGAGTGTCTCTGAACAAGGAAAACTAATTTCTGTAGCCAGCTTAGCATTAGATGGGGAGAGTAGCATTTTGGGGTGACTATATACAATGAAAACATTTACAGAGCAGTATCTATGTAGATCAGTGAAGCAGAAGCACATCTTAACCTGCTTCCAGATGTGCTTTGGTCATTTGTGCTAAAGCAAATTAATACTCCCTCAGCTGCCTTTTTGCCAGTTCATGGTAAAAACAGCAGAGTACCCAGTGTGTCCTCAAGTGCTGCAGTTCATGACCTAGAATTTCATCTTCATAGGTGGCTAAAGGGTAGATTTATCCTATATCTACTGGCATCTATGCTACGCTGTATGTAATCAGCTGAGCATAGTGACCTGTGACTTGCTGCTTCAATTCTAAGGGTCTCAAAGCCCTTTGATAGTAAAAGTAAGAATCTTCTGACAGATTTAGTACAGGGCTGTGTTTTTTAATGTGGTTCGTGCATGAGTGAAGGAGGGGAATGTCTGTTTCCTCACATATCCTCTACACTGCTTTTCTGATCAGTTCCCATCAAAAGTAAAAACATTCCAGCATTTTGCTTCATCTGGAAAAGCAATGCTGGGCTTTGCCTCTCTCATCTGGGAAATGCATACAGGTGATCTTGCTGCACAAAGGTTGTGACCCTGCTTGAAGACTTTAGGACTGTTGGAAATGCATGCAGTGGTTTTGCAGCCCCTGTTCTGAGGTTTGAACATCTTAGTGTGTTGAGTCATTCCTTGTTGTAAAGACCCTTTTCTGTACCTTCACTTGCTTAAAACCCTGTTCTTCTGTTCTTTACACCTTTTTAGTTGTTCTTTTTATTTCTGATGATGGTAGGAAAACCAGAACTGCACACAGTGTCCAAGATGTCAATGCCCAGTGGATTTACCTAGTGAAAACGCTGATGTATTTTGTTCTGTTTACTTTCAGTGGTTTTGATTGCCATTGAACTTCTCTCTAATGTTTCCACAGAACCAAATAATATTAGCCCCAAGATCTTTTCCCTGGGTATAAAGAGCTGGCTCAGAGCCTGTTGTGTGTGCAAATCTGGGATTATTTTTTCACTTCAGCTCATTGTTTCAACTTATCTGCAGTGAATTTTTGCCATTTTATTGTCCCATCAGAGTCATGAATTCCTTCTTGTCTTTTCCATCTCTAAACAGAAAATTAAAAACTGTTCTAATTCTGTACTAGTTATCTGGATAGATTAATTCACGTTCAGGAATTATTTCAGGAAGTGAACGTTGTTCTCTTTCATTCTCTGTATCACACTCAGTGTAGTTGTAGCAGTAACAACAATTCTTTATAGACAAATTCTAATGCACTACATGACACTGAATTCTGGTTTCGTATTATTGTGTTACTCTGTAGGCTTAACATCTAGATCAAGTGATCATTTCAGCATAATAGCTCTTGTTCTCATCTTTAATAAATATGCTGCTAGTCGTCTATTCCATGTTCAAGATATACCACTAACAGTATGCAAGCCACATCAAAATGGTTGTGCAGCCTAGGCCGGAGTTGTGAATCACTGTTCCACAGTCTGTCTTCATACATGTGTTATGTCATTCCTGCATCTGCTCCAAAAAATGAGCCTCTGTGTATTGAATAAGTAGAAATGTGCACATGATATTTGAAGTTGAAATAATGAGACAAGATTTTTGAAATGAACTGTGCACATTCACATTTCCTACTCACTTTCTTTCAAGTACTGCTTGCCAAGTATTTCTGGAGGGAAAAAAACAATCCAGAAGATATTGTTAACCTAGGTAGTGCTGTCCAACCTGGACCAATTCACCTATCTCTTGGAGTACAGATATTCACATGCATCCCAACATCAATCGTTTGTATTTTAATGTATAGAAAATTTACTTGGTTATAGCTATCACAGCTTTAAAGGTGTAGGGACTGAAGACCTGAAGAAGGATTTGGACACCTGATTTTGTCTTTTCCAGCTATGCTTGTGTAAGTATAGATAACACCTTTGCTAGTAAGCATATATTGTAAGGGTTGTTCTGTGCTTTGCTTCAGAACACTGCGAATTCTTGTAGATTAAGCCTGTTTGCTTCTATTTTGTCTGTATTTTTTCTAGTAGAAAATGATGTTAATCACTTTATGCTGTTTATTCAGCAAGTTCTGAACAGCAGTACAGGAACTGACAGGGTACTTCTTCCTGCTGTCACTTGGAGAAATTCATAGTAGTAAACTAAGTGTTGGGAAACTGTCTTACTACAGAAAATAACATTTTTCTATTTAGAAGGTTTTCTGAGACGTTTTGAAGACCAGATATGTTTGGGAAACAATTTAAAATGTATTAAAATAAATTCCCCAGAGGTTCTAATATTTGCTTGTTAAAGTTTTTTGCAAAATATTGCGTACATGAAAATATATGCAATTGCACTGGCCATTTACAAGGTATTTTTCCTGCTAATCCTGATGACTTTGTGTAGTGCTATCACAGCGAATGACTAATTGATAACTGCTTTCCAAGGAGACTTGCAGTGACCAGATTACTAGTGATCTTACACTCAAATTTCCCATTTGATAAGATAGAAATAGCTCTCAAATAGACTGTAGTTTTAATACATAAGGTGTGTCAAAGCTACTTGCTGTAAAATATGGTAATTAAAATGTATTTTTTTAAAGTGGTAAATCACTGACTACATTAGCTATTTTTCTTCCATTCAGAAAAGCGTTTTCCTTTTGCAGAGCTGCAGGCTGTATGCAACAAAACACTTAAGAGTATTACTGAGAGCGAATGTAGAGTTCTTCAGCAACTGGGGGATTGAGCTACTGGTGACCCAGTTACATGATAAAAATAAAACTATTTCTTCTGAGGCACTTGATATTCTAGATGAGGCATGTGAAGACAAGGTGAGCATCCTTTCCCTTTTCAATCTCTTTTTGGTATGCTACTCTGAAAGCTATACCCCACTCCCTCCCCCCATTAGCAAAGTAAAAGTATGCAAGAAGTTACTGATGGTTTCCTTCTTGATTGTCATTGATGGACTTCATAATAGTTTATAGACCCTGTTGCTGAAAATACTGCAGTATTAATGACAAGAAGATGTAGACTTCTGGTTTATGCCTACTTTTAAATATGGATTCAGACTACTTCAGCTATTTTGATCATTATACTTCTTGTGAAGTAATATATATATTTAATGACAGATGGTACCTAAAGTGGATAATATTAGGATGAGGTTAGTGCTGTTTGGTACTTTCTTTTGTGAAAAACTTGCTGCTTCATTGCTGGCAGATTATTGTAGTTGCTGTAGTTTTCAGGATTATATAGTGCTCAGATACTTTGTATGCATTTTTAATTATTTTAGGCCAATCTTCATGCCCTCATCCAAATGAAACCAGCTCTTTCTCATCTTGGAGACAAGGGTTTGCTTCTACTCCTAAGGTAAATGTTGAATATGCTGTTTGACTTTACACTGTGAGAACAAGTAAGTTTGTTTTTATTCAAATTACATGATTTGTTTTAAGTGGAGTACTAACTGTCTGATGTTACTTTACAGATTTCTGTCCATCCCAAAGGGGTTTTCATATCTAAATGAAAGAGGTTATGTAACAAAACAAATGGAAAAATGGCAAAAGGTAATGCTAAGAATAAAAAGTGTGCTTGATACTAGGAGGAGAAAGGGTGTGAATATGCAGGTTTAGAACGTCAAAGATTCTTAAAAATACTGCATATTCATATATGTGTATTGCTAATGCCAATACATTTATTGCCTCAGTGACTTAACAATTTTGCTGAAAAAGGTTGACAGGGACTCACAGGAGCTACGGAACTGTATACATGTGTGCTTTTGATTTACCCGGGCCTTTTATATAATTTTGGCATTTCAGCAAATATTTCAGGAGTGTAGTGACTTTCTAAAATAGGTTGTTGTGTGAGGTCCTATCTAGAGAAATGTGTAAAGGAATACTACTTTTCAAGATACCCATTACCTCTGGTTGTTGCTAATTAAAGTTAAATCTAGAGATCTTGAAGATAGAATTAGCTTATGCTGTTAAGAAGTAAATAGGAACACAAGACCACTGAGAAAAATGCATCATTGTCATGACTAGGATAAAACTCTTTATATGTTATTTTGTTTTCGTAATTGATCATAAATGCTTGGTCTTATTCCTGTTGGCATTTTTTTTACTAACTTAGAAGCTGTCACTTCTCTAGGAATACTGAAATGTGTGTTGAGATTATTCGGGTTAGTCAGATGTGAAGTATTTCCTTCTTTCCTTCCTTTCTTAACAAATTCACTGAAATAATTATGGAATCAGTTGTCGACTCTGCAGACTCGTTGTATGTATGAAGTACAGTAATTCTGGTGAGCCCCACCATCAGATCACAAAGAAATTCAGCTTTCCTTAATTATTCCTTCCTTATAAAGTACCACACTATAAAAACATACCTCTAAATGTATTGTCAGCCTTTGTCTGTCGTCTTCTAGGAATATAACTTAAAGTATGTTGAACTGATTGAAGAACAACTTAATGAAGCACTTACAACATACCGCAAACCTGTTGATGGTGATAATTATGTTCGTCGGAGCAACCAAAGGTAAATTTGGGAAAATGTGTCTTTGGGCGTAAGCTGGCAGGACTGGTCAAGAGAGCTTTAAACTAGAATTGATGGGGGAAGGGGATACCAACAGGATTGCAGTAGGTAAGCCAAGGGTTAGCATGGCATCACCTGAAGGTGGCAATGATAGTGGGAATATTTATACTGCTCCTGGGAGCCCAGAGGGCTCAGGAGCGTATCTGAAATGCATGTACAGCAACACATGCAGTATGAGAAACAATCAGGGTGAACTGGAAGCATTGTTCAGTTCCCAGAGCTATGATATCATTGGTATTGGTGAGACTTGGTGGAGTGAGTCCCACAGTTGGAGTGCTGGGATGGAGGGTTCCAGGCTGTTCAGGAGGGATAGGCAGGGCAGGTGAGGTGGAGGTGTCACCCTGTATGTAAGGGAGAGGTTTGATTGTATGGCCCTTACAGTTAGTGATGATGTGGTTGAGAGCCTCTGGGTGAGGATTAGGGGGATGGGAAACAAAGGACATGCTGTAAGTGGGTGTCTACTGCTGACCACCCAGCCAGGATGTTAGCACTGATGAGTTATTCTATAGGCAACTAGGAGAAATCTCTGGATTGGTAGCCCTTGTCCTTATGGGAGATTTCAACTTCCCAGACATTAACTGGGAATACTGTGACAAGCAGGTCTTGGAAATTCTTGAATTTTGTAGGAGGTAACTTCTTGTCGCAAGTACTCAGTGAGCCAACTAGGAAAGATGCCTTCCTAGACTTAATATTTGTGAATAAAGAAGGACTCATGGGAGATGTGACGGTAGGTGGTTGTCTTGGCCACAGTGATCATGAAATGGTTGAGTTTAAAATTTTCAGTGTAATGAGAAAAAAGGATAGCAGAGTTGCTACCCTGGACTTCAGAGAGCAAACTCAGGGAGCTATTTAGCCAAGTACCCTGGGAATCTGCTTTTGATGGCTTAGGAGTCCATGAGTGCTGGTCAGTTTTTAAGAACCACCTTTTAAAAGCACAGGAGCAGGCAGTCCCATTGTGTCGTAAGTGAAGCAAGCGGGGCAGAAGACCAGTTGGCTGAACAGGGAACTCCTTGTGGAGTTCAAGAGGAAAAAGAAATTGTGTGATCTCTGGAAGCAAGGTCAGGCTTCATAGGAAGATTATAGAGCTGTGGTGCATATATGCAGGGAGAAGACACAAAAGGCCAATGCTCAGTTAGAATTGAAACTGGCCAGTGTTGTGTCAAATAACAAGAATGGCTTTTTTAGGTATGTTAATAGCAAGAGGAGGTCTAAATAAAACATTGGACTGATCCTTGTTGAAGATAGTCACCTGACTAATAGGGATGAAGAAAAAGTGGTGGCATTCAATGCTTTTTTTGCCTCAGTCTTTAATAATACTGATAGACCTTGGGCTGCCCAGTCCCCTGAGTTGGAGGACCACAAGTGTGGGAACAGTGACTTTCTGTTTGTGGACACTGAAATTTTAAGGGACCAGCTGTATCGGCTGAATGTTCACAAATACGTGGGCCCTGACGGGATTCATTTTGGAGTACTGAGGGAGCTAGCAGATGTTACAGCAGGACCCCTCTTGATCATCTACCAAAGGTCTTGGGAGTCTGGGGAGGTCCCTGCTGACTGGAAGCTAGCCAATGTTACTCCAATTTACAAGAAGGGTGTAAGGGAAGACCCAGGAAGCTACAGACCTGTTAGTGTACCCTAAGTTCCTGGAAAAAATTATGGAGAAGATCATGCTGAGTGGTTTTGAAAGGCATTTAAAGAGTAATGCAGTTATCAGGCACAGTTAACATTGGTTCACAAAGGGAAAGCCCTGTTTAACTAATTTGATATCCTGCCATGATAAGGTCACTCACCTAGTGGATGAAGGGAAGGCAGTGGATGTCGTTTTTCTGGGTTTTAATAAGGCTTTTGATACTGTCCCTCACAGCATCCTTCTGGACAAGTTGTCCAACTGTGGGATGAGGAGGTTCATGTTGCACTGGGTGAAGAACTGGCTGAACAGCAGGGCTAAAAGGGTTGTAGTGAATGGGGCTACACCTGGCTGGCAACAGGTCACCTAGCAGTGTTCTTCAGGGTTTAATTCTGGGGTCAGTGCTGTTCAATAAAATTATCAATGATCTGGATGCAGGATTTGAATGCACCATTAGCAAGTTTGCTGATGATACCAGACTGGGAGGTGCTGTTGATTCTCTTGAGGGACAGGAGGCCTTGCAGAGCAATGTAGATAGGTTGGAACATTGGGCAATCATTAATGATATGAAATTTAATAAGTCCAAATACCAAATTCTGCACCTAGGATCGAGTAATGCCAGGCACAAGTATAAATTGGGAGATGAATGCCTGGAGAGCAGCCCTGCAGAAAGGGATCTGGGAGTGCTGGTCGACAGCAGGCTCAATACGAGTCAGCAGTGTGCCCTGGCAGCCCAGAGGGCAAACCCCATCCTGGGGTACATCAAACACAGTATCACCAGCCGGTCAAAAGAGGTGATTATCCTGCTGTATTCAGCGTTGGTGGGGGCCCCATCTTGGAATACTGTGTTGTGGTGGGTTGACCCTGGCTGGGTGCCAGGTGCCCACCAAAGCCGCAGTTCTGGGCCCCACAATTTAAGAAGGATGTGAAGGTCCTTGAATGCGTCCAGAGGAGGGCAACAAAGCTGGTGAGAGGGCTGGAAGGAGTGTCTTATGAGGAGCAGCTAAGGACTTCGGGCTTGTCTAGTTTTGGGGGAAGGAGGCTGAGGGGCGACTGCATTGCTCTCTGCAGCTTCCTGAGGAGGGAAGCAGAGAGGAAAGTGCTGGTCTCTTCTCCCTGGAATCCAGCGATAGGATGCATGGGAATGGTTCAAAGCTGTGTCTGGGGATGTTTAGACTGGACATTGGGAAGCATTTCTTTACTAAGAGGGTGGTCAAACACTTGAAGAGGCTTCCTAGAGAGGTGGTCGATACCCCAAGCCTGTCAGTGTTTAAGAGGCTTTTAGACAATGCCCTTAACTACGTGCTTTAGCTTTTGGTCAGCCCTGAAGTGGTCAGGCAGTTAGACTAGGTGATCATTGTAGGTCCTTTCCAACTGAAATACTCTATTCTATTCTGTTCTGTTCTATTCTAAATTCTTCAAAGGAATCTCCTTTGTCTGAAGAAGCTCAAGAGTAACTTATTGCATTACACAGTGTAATTTATTTTAAAAGAAAATGTTAGAATTACCTGGAAAGCATATGATTTCTCTTTCTGCCAGATTACAGCGACCACATGTGTACCTGCCAGTTCACCTTTATGGCCAACTGGTGCACCATAAAACGGGCTGCCATTTATTGGAGTCTCAGGTGAGGATAACTATTTATAACTTGAAAGATTTTGAAAGAGTACTGTAATCCTTTTTAAGTACGTTTTAAAAGAGATGGCATTTAAAGTCATTGCAAAACAAGTTGATCATGAAAGATGAGAGAAATACCTTGCAACCCTTTTCTTAAAATGGCTTGCAAAATCTTAGAATGGAAAGCAACTCACCAATAGAAATAATTTTTCAGTTTGTGTGTGCATGAATTGTATATTGACAAGTAAAACTGTGCCTATCCTTTTATACATACAAAAACGTGGAGATGAGGGAATAAAATCTTATTTCTAATATCCTGAAAAGCTAAGAAAACAAATCCTAAGCCAGTTAATAGTTGCTTAAATGAATACACTTTTAATGTGAGTTTGCAAGATGATGTAATGAATATGATAGTTGAGAAGTTCAAGAGAAAGCTTACGTATTGCAGTTTGTTAGTCTGATTAATCTGTTACCTTTATAAAATCTGAATTAACTTGATGCAGTCAGTGCTTACATCAAAATTTTGTACTTGCATTACCATTGCTGTTAATTTATGCTTATTAGTCCAGAACTACCACTGTTCATTTCAGAGTGCATACTTTAAATTAGTGCTTTACCTTTTATTAAAAAGGCAAGAGAACCTGTTTGACTGAGGTCTCCTTTTAATTTTCAACTGAGTGGTTTTTTTTTTCTTCTGTTTCTCTCCTTCAGAGTATTGTTACAGATCTAAGTTATACTGTTCGTTCCCCAATGCTGGATAAGTGGGAAGGAATTAAGCAGCTGAAAGCAGCGCTTTGGGCCTTGGTTAGTAATAGATTTACAAACTTTTTGCAGTTGTTTGAGTTCTGTTATGACTCTTGATTCTGAAATAACTAAGCAAAATCCTGTAAAATCATTAATTAGGTTTTTTGTCATAAAATGTGTGGGTTTTTTTCTCCAAGTTGGCGTTTTGTACCCTAACTGGACTTTCAGTTTAAAATGGTTCACTGCACCTTTTTTGTTCTGAGTTTTTTAATAGTCACTTTGTCTTTTTTTTAGGTTTTCTTTTTTAACAAATAAAAAGAACAGATTGCCACATGCAGCACCAATATTAATATGGAACCAGTAGTTACAAGCTGCTGTGGTCTGATTTTAATGTATTTACTGTAGTGGTCCAAAATTCAGTGTTTCTGGAAGAAAGTTGGCTGCCACTGTGGATGCGTGTGAATATATATATGGTCATGACACCCCCTGGTACCTGGGATAGGTGAAAACCTAGTGTCTGTACTTATCCAAGCTACACTTCCAAATTTGCTTTGCCACCTCAGCTGTTTGTCTGCTTCTTTCTTGTCTTCCCCTAAGCTTATTTAGGAACATTTGTCCAAGGTGACTATTACTGGAAGATATTGTAGGTATGTAATATAATGTATGTAAAATGAGTAAACGAAGATCATACTGGCTGTAGCAGAATTGGTAAAATGAGGAATACACAGTAGTTAACTGTGAGCAGTTTGAGGGATTATATGTAGTGTGCCAAGTCCTTTTTTAGATCTGCATGACTAGGAAATGCCAAAAAGGGTGCTAAAATCTCTTAATTGCTTTGAGACGATGTGACTTGAAACTGTACTACCAACAAACAAAAATGTTAAAAGCTTTACACTGATAGTGCTGCAGATCAATCAAAATCAAAACTGACTCAAACTTTTATTTTAGGGCAATATTGGATCTTCAAATTGGGGTCTTAACTTGCTTCAAGAGGAGAATGTAATTCCTGATATAATGGCACTTGCCCAACAGTGTGAGGTTCTCTCTGTCAGAGGGTATGTGTATCTGCTTTATATATAAAATTTACAGATGATAGTTGCCATAGGTTTTCAGATAGCCCTACGTAATTTACATGAATATAGTTTCGTACTTACTTGGAACTCAGTTATTAAAGATCACTCATGACTGAGTATCTATCTCAGTCCTATACAATCGCAGAATTGTATAGAAGTCTGAAACAACATGCAGTAAGCAAATGAAACCTATGAAAAAAGATACACTACTCTTCTTTTTTTAAAAAACAGTTAAAATATTTGCTACTTATATCTCTGTTGGAATCAATTTATTATTCCATCACTTTTATTCAATATCTTTTTTGAATCTTTAAAAGCATTAATAGATGGTCTTTTGCCTACTATTGCTACTGCATTAATGTCCTTTTATTATTTTTTTTTAAAAAGGTGGTATTCTACTTTATATAATCAGGCTCTTGTAATAATTAGTTTTTATTTTTGAGTAGTGTATTGTTCTCAGATATTTTAGTCCATTTCTTAAGCTTCCATTGATTTACAAATAAAAATGAACAAAAAGCTACTTGGCAGTTTTGTGAAGTTTCTGCTGAATTGTTTTGAAACTGTTTCCTTTCAAAAGAGAAATAAGTTTAGTTAAATTAGATTCTATTATTGTTGCTCTTTTTTCATATATGCATTAAATACAGAACCTGTGTCTACGTGCTTGGTCTAATAGCCAAAACTAAACAAGGATGTGACATTTTGAAGCATCACAACTGGGACGCAGTGAGACACAGTCGTAGACAGCCTTGGCCAGTGGTCCCTGATGACATGGAGCAGCTCTGCAATGAACTTTCTTCTATACCCAGCACTCTTAGCTTGAACTCTGAGTCCACCAGTTCTAGGCATAACAGTGAAAGTGAATCTGCTCCTTCAAGTAAGTAACAACAAAACAAACAAAAAAAACCCATCACAAAGCAGCATTTTGGTGTTCTTACCAACCTTTTGACAGGATGAGGTTCAGGCAGATGGTGTTATTGCAAGGAAAAAGAGTGCAAGCAAGGGTACAGAGTTATATGCATTGAGAGATGTAGACAAGTGAGAGGGAAGAGAACAGTGTCTTAGGTTTACATTTGATGTAGAAGTAAGAAGTTTTAACATCAGGGTAGGTTACTAGTTCTTCTGTCAAGTCATGGCAGCTTGCTGTAATACCTGGCAGAAATCTCCATGCTTAGATATAAAGATACACTTACTTGGTTGTCCTCTAAGGAATATTCTAGAAAATAAATACATTCTGTGTGTATATATGCACACACAGAGTATTGCTGTATTTAAATTCTTGTATATTTTGAGTATCTAATACATTTTAATTTTGCTATGGATATTTGGAATTTAAATCCAGAAATATACCCTATTTAGGTATTATCAGAGGAGTGCATTGTTTGTAATCCTAGTAGCTGGATGTTTGCACTGAAATAAGATAGTGTGGCTTTTCTTTTGAAGCAAGGAGACCTTCAGCTCAGGTACTCCTCAAGATACTTAATTTACTATGTTCTACAGAAAAAATGTTGAATTAAAATTGCAGTAAATTGCATAGCCTCCCATTTTGGCTTCTGTAGAATTGCTTTGTTTTTGCAACATGAAATGTCCATTTTCAGTGACGAAGTCTCATATAATTTCAGGTATGTTCATCATGGAGGATGACCGTTTTGGTAGTACTTCCACTAGTACGTTCTTCCTAGATATTACTGAAGATGCAGAACAAATATTTTATGACAGACCTGGACCTTCAAAGGACAAAGACCGCAGTCCCTTTCCTTTTTTTTCTTCTAGTAGACTTGTGAAAAATCGCATTCTAAACTCTCTTACTCTACCTAATAAAAAACACAGAAGTAGCAGTGATCTAAAAGGAGGAAAGCTGACATCATCTGACAGTAAATCAGGCCTGAGGCGAAATCGTACAGTAACAGAACCTTCCAGAAGCATAGACTTTTCTGCTGGGGAAGAATTCAACCCTGTTTGCAAAGTTCCTAAAATCCAGACTTTACGATTAGAAACTTCTTTTGTTGGAAGTAAGCACATGGAAGATACTGATAGTACCCCAAGTATTGGAGAAAATGATCTGAAGCTGCCAAAAGGTCTTGGAAATGAAATTCACCGGGAAAACGCAAGCCGAGAAAGGCTAATAGGAGATGGTACTACACAAACACATTTCAAGAGTCGTAGCTTAAGTTTTAATACAGATACCACAACAAGTGGCATAAGCTCAATGAGCTCTAGCCCTTCAAGGGAGACTGTAGGTGTGGACACTACAAATGTAGATACTGACTGTGGAAGTTTGAGTACTGTGGTAAGCACAAAAACAGTTAAACCAAGTCACTGTTCAACACCACAGTCTAACCACCTGCCTCTCTCAAAATCTAGCTCTGTATCCCTGGTACCGCCAGGGTCTTCTCATACACTTCCCCGAAGAGCCCAGTCTCTTAAAGCTCCTTCTCTTGCTACGATAAAAAGTCTTGCTGACTATAACTTTAGCTACACAAGTTCTCGAGATGCCTTTGGCTATGCTACACTAAAACGCTTACAACAGCAGAGGATGCATCCTTCACTGTCTCATTCAGAAGCCCTAGCATCTCCAGCAAAGGACGTGCTGTTTACTGACACTATTACCATGAAGTCTGGCAGCCTGGATTCTCGGCTAACCCCAAGCCGGTAAGAGATTATTATGTGCTCATTTCTTACTTCAAAGCTGTAAGACCAATCAAGTAAAAAAAGTATCTTTCTAATACTTTTTTCCAACTTCACCTAAAAGTGAAAATTGTTGCAAGATGATTCATAACTTCACTGAAAGCCATATCAATACTAGGAGCATAATATAGTAGAATGAGAATCCTGAACTTTGTGCATGCTGTCAGAGAAGCCCAGATTTCATAGCTGTGCTCGGCCCCTTTAATGCTGTTAGTGACAAAGGAAAACATTTCCTTTTATCACATTTGCTTCCTGTTTAACTTTTTTAATATTTAAATGCAATTACATTGCTAACATTATTAAAGTTGCAATCACACAAAATTGCCCGTGTAGTCAGAGCTATATTTCAGAAGACAATTTTCTCTTTGTCTCTCAGTGAGGTTTTAGGACAGGGACTCCTGCCAATATGCTATATTCGTGTTCACTGTGGCATTGAGGTCAGTGATGAGATACTGGTACCACTAATAGGAATGTCAGTTTGGATTCGTAGCTACAACAGAGCAAAGATTTTACTCATAGCATTTATTTTTAGATGGCAGTGTCACCTCTTTATTTTTGAGTAATATTAGATGTTCTGAAGACTAATTGGATAGTTACGTAAGATATCTAGCTCATGACATTGACACTGTTCCCAGCAGCTACAGTCACTGCTTAAGAACTTTCTCTTAAAAACTCTTCTACCAAATTTTGCCTTTCAAATCATCTTTTAGCTACTGCATTGGATTTTCACATTAGTATTGAAAGGGAAAAGACATATCTCTGTTTTTACCTAAACATCCTCTCTCAGATGAGAGAAAGGGGAAAAGCTACCAATACATCAGTCATCTGCTTACTACACAGAACAGCAAATGCCAAGTCCCTGAACTGCACGCTGCATACCCAGTTGAGCATACATAGTGCCTGTTTATTAGTATGCATTTTTTGTCCTGATGAAGAGCAGAATTAATTTGTTGATATTTTCACATGATTCTACAAAGATGCCATAAAAGGTAAGTTTTGTTCCCTTTGTTCAGGTCAGTTAGAACTAGACTGAGTGTGCTGATTAAATTAAGGATGAGTCAGTAATTAAGCTGCACTATCCTGGAAATCAGAAGTGCTGTTCCTTGCTCTGTCACTGTCTTCCTGTGCTAATGCTGGAAAAAATCAGTGTGATTTCAGTGGCAGTGCAGGTTCTGTTGTGGCTGTAGTAATGTTGTACCATGGCTTGCAGTCATGCCCTTGATAAGCAAAGTAGCCTTGCTGCAGTGGACTTTCATCCTGAAGTAATGTAATACTAACAGTATTCCTGGTGCTTAGCTGTTCATCATCTCTTACATTGGTGGTCAGGCTCAAGGATTTGAGCTGACTTGTTTAACATTGAACTGAAGTGGCTGTAGTGCTTATATCTCTGAGAAAGTTAAAAAATTGCAGACGTACATATTATAAGAGATTATCAGATTGTGTTGGTTACTAATATAATTGGTTGGAAAGGCTGTGTTATAACTAGTATACATTTTTTTCTTACTGGTTACAGCTGAATGTCTGCACTGAATAATTGTGGTCCTTTTAATTTCAGAGTACGCTATACTTCTAGCTAAATATTGTCCTTAACTGCTGTTTAAGTAATAAATTGAAAAGAAATATTCTGTCCTTTTTGTCTGCTGAACCTATTTTTCTGTCAGTTTTAGAAAAATTTCTTTGATTCATGCTTCATTGACAAACTCATTTGTTCATAGCAACTAGCAGCTGTAAATGGATTTTTGTGATGTTTCCAGTTGTTTCCATTCAACAGGTTGAAAAGCTTATTTCTTTGCATAAATCATTTTGTGAGGCTAAGTTTTCCACCTTTGTCTTTGAAGACCAACCAAAAATGTTAATGTGCATGTCTCAAATAATGGTTGTGGCTCTCACCCTATCAGCTGCAGACATGCTTTCATGAAAACTTACTGGTGTTTATCACTACTAATGACATATCTGTTAGCTTTTCCAGGAAAAGCAGGGACAAATGTTTAGGATTAATACCTCTATCTTTAATTTTATATTGAGAGTAATTGTAGAATGCTTTATTATGAAATAACTAATGCATTTGGTAACTTTCTGGGTTTAGAATCATAGTATCATTTAGGTTGGAAAAGACCTTTAAGGTCGTTGAGTCCAGTCGTAAACCTAATGCTGGCAAGTGCACCACTAAATCTCATGGCCCTAAATGCCACATCTCCACATCTTTTGAACACCTCCAGGGATGTTGACTCCACCACTTCCCTGGGCAGCCTGTTCCAACACTTGACAACCCTTTTAGTGAAGAAATTTCTCCTAATGTGCAATCTAAACCTCCCCTGGTGAAACTTGAGGCCGTTTTCTCTTGTCCTATTGAAATACGGCTTGACTTTTATTGTAAGTCCACTGCTACTGTCATTAGCATTGGTCAGAATTAGTTAGTAGCAAGAAAAGTATTGAAATCCTATAATTTGTGTTCTGCGCATTTCCATCACATAATGATATCTTGAACCTTAGATTGTCAAATCTTGATAATTTAATTTTATCTCAGTATAAATCTGTTAACCTGTTAGGGGTAGGAAGGTGTTTTAATTGCCCATCTAAAACAAAAAATGATAGAAAATTATTTCTAAGGCAGGAAGTCAAGAAATCAAACATTTACTGTACTTTACCTCCCAATGTATAATAATTTGCAGTAATATAATAAAAATTTACTGTTCCTGAGGTTTGTCTCTTTTTAGTAGGAAGCTTTAAGCCACTGCATATAGACCAACTACATAGGTTGATTAGCAGAAAACATTTGTAGGTTTTTATCTTCAATGAGAAGTAAAATGGCAGATGGCCAAATGTGAAATTTCCATTGTCAGGACTCTGATCAGCACTGAGGACTTGTTCTCCAGCCTCCTCTCTCCTGTCTCATTTTCCCAACCTATTTCTTTCTTTGTTCCTTGGGCTGCTTGTCACAGTCAGCTCTGCTCACTGTGCAGGTTCAAGTTTGTTCTTTGTGCATTCATGTTGAGCAAATTCTTCCTCCATGCCTGGGTGACCTAATGGGTGGCTCCTTCAGAGTACAGGAAAAAAAATGTTCCTTGTTCACATCGCTAATACCTTAGCAGGCTCAAGCTCTGCCTTTGCAAGCATGTGCCTGCTCAGCTCAGAGTTTGTAAATATCCAGGGAAGGTACATTTCAAAATGAGGCAGTTAGTTTAAAAGCCTAAATCTTTACTGACCATGTATGGGCTATAAATCTTCTAAGCCTGCTGAGTTGGAGAGAATTGGTGGGTTTGCAGGGTTGGCAGTCCCTCAAGCAGAAGTTACATACTGCCATCTTTCAAGTCCCCATCCCAGGACTTTCAAAGAAAAAATTTTTACCCAAGGAACTGCTGAATCATGCAATACAATATGAGAGAGAAAAAAGCAGTGAACTGATATCTGCAATTTGACAGAGTTACAAGCTCTGTGTTCTACAACGGGAAGATGAGGATAGCCTTTGAGTCAGCAGTCCTTCTTACTTTTAATGTACCAGAATAAGAGATTTACCAAGTTTGTGATGTATTATTTCAATGTTACAGGTTCATGAAAGCTTTAAGTTATGCCTCATTAGATAAAGAAGATTTATTAAGTCCTATTAACCAAAACACACTTCAGCGTTCCTCTTCTGTTCGCTCCATGGTTTCTAATGCTACCTATGGTAGCTCTGATGATTACATTGGCCTTGCTCTTCCAGTGGATATCAATGAAATATTTCAGGTATGTATGTGATAACTTACTGGGTTCATTTGCGTTTTCATAGTGAAAGGTAGTCAACTGTTGCATTTTTATCAGAATAGATTAGATCTAGAGAAATGAGGAAAAACTCGTGGTACTTCCAAGGAATGCATTTTGGAGAACAAGAGTTTGTTTTCTAACCCTGTTTACAGAAAACCAGTAGTCTGTTTTGTATTATTAGGCAAATAATGACACATGCTGGGTTAGAATAGTGTTAAACAATGGTAGCATAAGTTGTTTTTTTTTTTAGTTGACAGCTAGCTTCTATACTAAAATTAGCATAGTCTGTGGACATTTGTATCATCATACCATTAAATTATATAGTCTTACTTAACCTTACAGATATATCTATATTTAAGTTAAAACAGATCTTTTTAATATCTTATTAATTGCTTTCCTCTTTCTACTTGGTTAAAACACTTTCCCATCTAACAAACTGATGCATCACAGGGCTTAATATTCTGTTACTTCATTATCAAAACCAGGATGTGATGTATGTGAAAGGTAAATGAGTGGGCTTCCTTATCTTTAGTTCATGTAGTCTTTGCCTTTTAAACCTAAATGGCTTTCTTACTAATCTCAAAAAAATACTAAAGCTAGAGTAAAGGCAAGATTTTTCAATCATACCTGCTTCTATTCCCCCTTTATGAAATAACTAGTTTTTCTTTCTCCTTTACAGTCTTTGTGGCATATTTGTTGCCTCTGTTCTTTTCACTTAACTCTTTTTCTAGAGTTGATACATGTCTTGACTCTGCAACATCTTACAGGCAACTTTTTTTATGTTCTGGGTGTTTTTGCACTGCTCTCCCAAGATCTCCAGTGTAGAGTGATCATGGACAGATCATTAATAGCCACTTCTGTGTCACTGGTTTCCTTACAGCCTGTCACCACTGTTAATATTTGCTGACTGTTTATAAGCCTTGCTTAATAAATGTTCATTCACAAATGTGTTTTTCTCATTGGCTGTTTGTTAGTACTCAGGAGCCCATTCTTAATTTCCTCCTCTAATTGGATCTTTTTCCTGAAGTAAAAAAATGGACATTTTATTTCCTCCTTGTCTTGGTTTCAGCTGGGATAGAGTTAACTGTCTTCCTAGTAGCTGGTATGGATAACACTGATGTTTTCAGTTGTTGCTAAGTAGTGTTTAGACTAAAGTCAAGGATTTTTCAGCTTCTTATGCCCAGCCAGCGAGAAAGCTGGAGGGGCACAAGAAGTTGGCACAGGACACAGCCAGGGCAGCTGACCCAAACTGGCCAGCAGGGTATTCCATACCATGGGATGTCACATCTAGTATAGGAACTGGGGGGAGTGGGGGGGGAAATTGCCACTCCGGGACTAGCTGGGTGCCGGTTGGCAGGTGGTGAGCAATTGCGCTGCGCATCATTTGTACATTCCAATCCTTTCATTAGTGCTGTTGTCATTTTATTAGTGTTATCGTTATCATTATTAGTTTCTTCTTTTCTGTTCTATTAAACCGTTCTTATCTCAACCCGTGGGTTTTGCTTCTTTTCCCGATTTTCTCCCCCATCCCACTGGGTGGGGGGCAGTGAGTGAGCGGCTGCATGGTGCTTAGTTGCTGGCTGGGGTTAAACCACGACAGTCCTAAAATCTATTTTTCCTTTGTATATGATTATTACCTGTGCTAATTTTAATTTTCACTTCAATATTCCAGGTAAAGGAAACTCCGTATTTCCAGAAGAAAACCACACTTCCATTTGATGACCATGGAGCTAGGGTCTTCGCACCTGATGCAGGAGGTACTGGTTTTGTTCTTCTCATGTACCTTTTTGTTGTGTATTTGTACATCGGGTGGGGTGTTGGTTTATTTGGTTTTTTTTCTTTACAGAAAAGGTTATTTTTAGCTGTTAAGTTTTGAGAGCTGTGTTCTGGATTCAGGATGGCAGGCCATTAATTCCCTGTTTTATTTAGTTTGAGATAATGTGGTGTTGCTGCAAAGCAACATAAGCTGGGTCCTCCTCTAGTAAACAAAGGAAGAAAGTCTACATATCTTTGATTATAATATGAGCTAATGCTAATCTAAGACTGGTAGTGATACTGCATTAAAGTAAGTAGCAAAATTTAAGCTAAGATAAAATCCGTATGCCACATATTGAGCTGTTGCATTTTCACTTCCCTTTGATTACATGTGAATTTATAGGAACCAATGAAGGTGTTAGATGTGTATTTCAGAAAGTAAATTTTGTCTTTTTGTGATGTTTCCATGACAGTTGATCAGCGAAGGTGATGGAACATTGTACAAGAGAATTGCAAGTGTGCTGTAATGCCTGGCTTGTTCTGAATTGCACTTCCTTTTTACTTGAGGGTAGTCAGAAATCTGTACAGCGTCAATATGTGTCTTTTCAGTTTGACAACTGAAAAAGCAGTGAAACTGGTCCTAAAGTAGTATAGGATAGCTGTTGTCTTGCCTCCTAGTTAACTGGAACTTTATTACAAGCACTTTGAACATGCAAATAGACACATCTTACTGATTTTTATTTTTATTTCGTGTTGTTAATGTAATATATAAAGCTGACTTTCCTGAAAGTGTGTTTCTGTAGTTTGATAAGTTTCAGTGTAAAGTAACTCTTGTTCAAAATTGTATTTGTTGGTATTTTCCAGGGAAGAGCATGTCACTAAAGTCTTTGGCTTGTTTCTCCATTGTTGAGTCTAGTTTCTTCTTATTACAGGCACTAAGTTAGGTTTTTAAATTGTGTTTCTGTGTTCATTGGTGCACCTGTCATTTAACCATCTGGTATATTGTTGTACTAATCTTGTTTGACACTATGAAAATTGGTAATGTGTTAGTGTTACATGAGTATTACTAATGTTGATACAAAGTCAGGATTTACCACACACCTTCTTACAGTATGTGTGTACAGTATGTGTGTTCAGAGGTTGAATTCTGTCCTTCGCAATGTTTTGTTATATATGAGAAGCTGGGACTAAAATGTGATGTCTGTTTCCCAAATGCCAACAATCTTGGGAGCTTAACCACTCAAAAAAAAAAAAAAAAAGTTTCTGGATCTTCACACACATGTGCCCTTTCCAGCCTTAAGAGGTTTAAAAGGGGAAATTTAGTTGAAATAATGTTATTGCTTGGTTTTCTTTTTTCTGATGTCTAATTGCTTATCTACAGGCCTTCCATCAGGTACAAGTGATGTTGTCAAAAGCCCTTTTCAGATGCTCCGGCAGCAGATCAGTCTCACAGAAATAATGAATACTAGCCGTTCTGATGCCTCTCAGTTTTTAGAAAATATGGAGGATACGGGGCTGCAGGAGCACACAGATGAGAACTGCCTTTACTGTGTCTGCATTCAGATACTGGGTTATCAGCCTAACAACAAAGTGAACTCTTCATATAGTCGTACAGGTTAGTGTTCCTTGTGGGGAAATGTGATAAAACTGAATGAAAATACTGAATTTTGTTCATCTTTAAAACTGATTAATCTGTAAGGGTTTTTTTCTTACTACTGACCTTGACATTAATTCTCTGTAATAAGCTCACTGCACAACCAATGGTATATCTATGGTCATTTCCAGCTTTTCGATTTCTAGTGGTGTTAGTATGACTAGGTGCCTGCATGTTTTGTGTTTTTTTAATATTTTTAAGAGCTTACCAAAATACAAAATCTGAAACCTTATTTAGTACTTAAAATCCATGTCCTGAAAACTGACACTGTCAAACTCATGAAAAGTCTCACTTCAAAGCCAGCCTGTACCATAAAACGAAACAAAGGAAATCTGAGGAGTCTGAAGTCGAGCTGTAATTTCTGGGATTTAGTCATCTTCCTTCATATTTTGAGATTCAGAAAGGTTTCAGAATTATTTTTTCTTACCCTTCTCTGCAGAGCTTGCAGTTACATACCTTTTTGCAATGTCTGTAATAAAAAGATAATCCAGTAATGGATGCTTAGTAGGAATTCTCACTGTTTTACAGCGGTGTTACACATTCAGGTGGTAGCACATAGAGTACTGTTGGCAAGGGAGATGATGGCCAAAATGTGAGGAATGGCCCAGAGGGCTAAGTTTGAGCTTGAGTTCAGTATCAAGAAGGGATAGCAAATAAAATCCCAACTGTAGTCTTCAAATAAGGGTGTTAGAGGTGAGGCAGAGTCAGGCTCTTGTCAGAGGCACACAGCCAAAGGACAGGAGCCATGAACACGTGCTGTAGGAACAGAAATTCTGGTTGAACATAAGAGGAAATTCTTGACAGTGTAAGCTAATGTCATTTTGAGGTGAACCCTTCTTTGAGCAAGGGGGTGAACTAGGTGATCTCCAGGAGTCCCTTCAGACCTATTGTTTTTCTGTGGTTCTGTTAACTGCGCTACAATTAAAAGCTTGGATTTTATATTCATCTCTTTAAATCCAAAATGCTGAAGCCTGTGGATAGTGAAACCTCCCAGAAGAATCTTACTTGTCACATCTTTCTGTTGATGAAGACAGAGCCCTTTCTGTAACACCTGTGATAATTGTATGAACAAAAATATGTATATGCAGGAGCATCTTTATTATGTAAATAGAGCACAGATATATCAATAAGAACTCTGTGTGATGACAGTTTTTAGGCTTCCATCAGTGTCTAAGAGAGTTGATTATTTTCAGTCAAGTATTTTAAGATTCAAAAAAAGTAATTTTTAGACATTTTGTGTATGATTTGTCCAAAATCCAACATCTTGTTTCCAGCTGGTTTATATGCACAGTACTTGGTGTATCGGTGTTATGATGCTTACCATTGTTGAAAAATAACAAAAGCATTTGAAGTGAGGAAAAATGTGAATAACAGAGATACAACATCTTGTTTATGTCAGATTTTTCAGACATTCCATATACTGACTGGTGTGGGCAGACCATACACAATCACTTAGATGTGCATTCCTCCAAATTTTCTGGAATTTCAGGCTGTAGTGATGCAGTATCCCATGGTTCAGCTAGCAGCACCAAGAGTACAGAGCTTGTACTAGGTAAGTTTGAAAGCCTTATGATTATTAGAGACTATAACTCTTACAGTATTTAAGTACTGTGGAAAAATAATACTTATACATACTGCAACAATGTATTGCTTATTATTTAAAAAAAGCAAACAAAAAAAACCAAACCAAGAATAAAAACAACCACCATTTCCGGATGAGAGAATATAATTTTAAGCTCTTCTCCTTTTGCTGTACAGCACTTCTGTGGGTTATTAAATAGCTCTGTATCCGACATGACAAGCAAATTGATTGCCTTTTTTTCCACACTGGTGTTAGTTTAAAAAAAAAAAAAAGACTAAATTTCTGTAAAGAGAAAGACGCTTCTTTCTTAGGCTTGTGGTTTACATTTTGAATTACCATAATTTCTTATTAAGTAGCTGGTTGATAACTTCTCCAGCATCTGATAGAAACAGAGCAGGTAATCTCTCACCCAGACAGAACTGTAATTGAATCTTACAGGTTCTTCCATTTATGAAATGGTAGTTTACCTTTTAAAAATATTTCTATGTTAAAATTCCTGAAAATAGTATTTTTTTCTGTTTTAATTTCAATGGAAATATTTGTTTATATTCAGAATACATACATAAATACGTGTGTGTGTGTGTGTGCGCACTTTTGGAATGCTAAAACAGACTTACATGGCGTAAGATTAGCACAATCAAAGACTGTTCTGTTTAAACTCCATACTGTTTAATTTGTTTTTCCAGGAGTAAAATCAATCCCAGATGATACACCAGTATGCAGAATACTTCTACGGAAAGAAGTCTTACGTTTAGTAATCAATTTGAGTAGTTCAGTAGGAACCAAGGGCCATGAAACTGGACTCCTGACGTAAGTTCAATACAATTCAGGTGTTTTAGCAACATTTTGTTATATGTATTCTCAAAGATCTCTGGGATAGTGATTAACCTTATTTCTGACTTCTCAAAGAACTGTCACGCAGATACGATTGAATGTATCATAAAAGCTAAGCAAAGAATTTTCCTTTAATATTTTTGCTCTGTCTTTAATTTCTTACTCTTCCCCATCTTTTTAAAATCAGTAATTCAGCTGTAGTGATACTTCATTACATACCCAGTATATCATGCATCTTTTTTAAAGAAACGATAATTCTTTTTTGTTACTTGTGCCAAATAATATATATCACATAAGCAGAATAATGAGCTGAAAGTAACTTCTTGAGAAACACAAATCTGCTTTGAGAGAGAGTACAACTACTGGAATTAATTTATAGAAAAAATCATGTTAAAATATAGGAATATAAATCCAGGGGCCAAATGTTATAATAAAACCTGTAGGTTTCTAGGCTAGTGACAGTGGAACTGATGTACAGCTGCTGAAAGAAAATGCAGAAATGCTCATCTTAGTTTCAAAAATGCATGCAGGTAATTAAGTTAGCTTTTTCGTATTTTTTTTACTGTTGTACATGTGGGTGCCAATTCTTTGATACACTGTTCTTTTTCTACATCTGTTACTTTAAGACTAGGTGATCTCAGCAATTCTGTACAACTTTTAAATTATATATTCTGTTTTACCTCATTAATACAGACTTATTCCAGTTTGGTACGAAATAATGCTGTCTGTTCTGATTTTCTTGCTTCATCAGATCCAGAATTTATAATGCCTATTACTGAAGAATTCTGCTTTTGTTAATGATGACAATCAAAATCTAATTGAACAGTGTTTTAGAATATGATGGAAGTCTGTTCAAGACTTAGGAAATCTTGGTGTTTTTTCTGTTTTTCAGAATTAAGGAGAAGTATCCCCAAGCATTTGATGACATATGCCTTTACTCTGAGGTGTCCTACTTGTTAGCACATTGTACATTTCGACTTCCATCTCGAAGGTTCATTCAGGAGCTATTTCAAGATGTACAGTTCTTACAAGTAAGTGGAGGGTCCAGATGCATTGAATGCACCAAAACATGCCGCCTGGGTGCAAGTTTCACGTTCTGAATAAAAGATGCTTTCAGATATATCTTCAAGGAAACCATTTTATAGTGTTTCTCTAATAAAATCTCTAACATTATTAATACTTCATGTCTTTTTCCTGTAGATGCATGAAGAAGCGGAGGCTATTTTAGCAACACCAACAAAACAGCCAGTAATTGATGCATCAGCTGAATCCTGACCTCTGTCTCATGCAGTGCATTGCATATAGACTTTCTGAAATCCTCAGACAACCTCCGACTGACTGGATAAAAAGCTTGGAGCATCATCTTCTAGACCGTTCCAGAAGCTACTGGTACCCGAAGACTGAACTGAAAACATTTTCTTCCTCAAACAACTACTGCCCCAGTCTTTTGAGCCCTTTGGGGAGTTATTAAACATTACCATAGTTTTAATAATAGTAATTACCAGTATATGCAAGAGCTGAGCACTGAACACCTCCACAAGTTTTCATTTCATTTTCTACCATAAATTTAAAAAACCAGGACAACATGCAGAGACATCTTTTTTGATTGACTTCTGATTCTGTTCCAGAGAAGCAGAACAATGCCTTCCTTTTTAAACCCTGGATATCAGGAATCAGAGAGATGAGGGTGCATTCCATTGCCAGCAATGGGGAGCCATGCTGTAATTGTGGACAACGGGGGATTAATGTTAACCCTTCTCTGTTGTTTTTTGTACTGTTTATAACACTACTTGGGGGTTTGTAACTTCAGACAGAAAGAAAAGCCTCTGTGAATCTGAGGTTTCCTTTAAGTTATTTTAATATTGCTATAATTGTAAATCATTTTATTAGCAGTCTCTCCAGTTTCAGTACATTTACATACATACATGTATCTTATCTGAACCAGTTAAGGATTTTCACTACAGTTTGATTTTAAAAATAACAAATCAGTTAAACTTAAAATGCTGAAATCAGATTGTTTTCCCTGAATGATATGCATGTGTTTGCAGTTTCTACACTCATGCTCATATAGTACGAATGTTGGTCTTACTCTAAACTAAAATCCTTTAAAAAGCATGCTTTGTATCAGTTAAATGAATATTGTATAAACTAAACTTGAAGACATTTAATCATTGCTGCTTTTGTGAGAAGACATTATATGAGTGTTTCCCAAGTTCCATGGAAACAGGCTTTTATAAAAACAAAGGTTTATTTGAATATTCAATGGATGAGTGATCAAGCATTGGATAGTACTAATAATTGTAGTGAAAAGCCTTAAATACCAAATTTTGGAGCAGCAGTACTTATAATTTTATACTGGTATTTAAGACTTGTTACAAAAGTTAAATGCTACAGTGACTGAAATCGTTGCCTCTATCACGTTACTAGTGAGGTTTCTAAATTAATGAGTGCAAGCTTAAAAAAATAAAGTAAGAATCCCCATCACTTTTATCATGGATCTAAAGATTCAGAAGCCTTTATATGAAGGTAATATAAATATATGCAAATGTGTATATACAGTAGCATGGCCGCCTTTGTTAGAATGCCTGTAATAGAAGGGATTACCCTTTGATTTTGATATAGGTGAATAATTCAGCTGGACTGTACTAAGTAGAACATATTTTTATCCATTCACTTTTACCATTTTTTATAATTGTCAGATTAATACTTAAGTGAAGATAAGTGAAATTTATCCTGATGCTCATAACTGTTCTTACTAGCTATGCTACTGGAGATATCAATTAGTTCTGTGAACAGGAAAACACAATTCCTAGTGAAATGTAGAATTTATTTGTTCTTACTGGAGATTTCATCTTGCCACATAAGCACTGCTTTGCAGCTATCACTTCACTGAGTTCTTATGTGCACTCCATATCATCGGGTTCTGGTAAAGCAGATTGTAAGTTGCTGCTCAAAGTCAAATTTAGTTCTTAAGATTTCCTTTTCATGAGTTTTCACTGAAAGAAGGAGCAAAAAGAAACTGATTCAACTCTTCTGTGGCCAGTGAGACAAATAATATTATCTGTGTGTCAAGGCATGTTTGAAATACTCTGAAAACATACCACACCAGTAACTATTGGACTTCTGTGGTCATAAGAAAGAAATACTTCTGTAAAACCAAAATGTCAAATCACAGTAGACCAAATAGTGGTATAAACTCCAAAGGAAGTAATGTAGTTTTCCCAAAAAAGGGGCTAGCATATCTTATACAGTAGTTTCAAACACTACCTCAGTTAGACTAGAGTGTAAGAGATTTGTTTTAACAGCTAGATGGGGTTACATCAACAACTCCATGTTATTTTTCTGCAGTTAAAGCAAAATAAGTTTTATCACCTGTATTTAAAAAAACACCTTTCTTCATTTGTTACCAGCTTAACCCATAGCACTTAATGTAGAAAGCACCATAAGAAGGCCTCTGATTATAAACAGGTAAGCAAAAGCAATGTCAATACACTTTTGAAAGAATCTCCATCCTGAAATGCTTATCTGTTCTGAAGTACTTGCTTGTGTGGGGATCCATGACAACAGAAACTTGACATACAAATTATGGCCTGAAATTCAGTTATGAAACGTGATTTTTTTTTTCTGAAAGTGTATGAGTGTCAGTAGATTTCAACAAGTATGCATCAAGGATGTAAAGTCTGTACTGTACATAACATACAACATTTCTAGAATTAATTTACCTATTTACATTAAGCTCACATTAATGTTTCATTTTAATTGGCAGATGAAGGGATTCTGTAATTGAAGGAATTTGATATTGGCCTAGTTGCAAACTGTGAATTTCTAATTCTATAGATTTCTTTTTTTTAAATATCCCTTTTAAAGTTCTTATTTTGGGGGCTTTTTTGCTTCATGATAAAACTTCAAAAGAAAACATTAGTAAATAAAAATTGTGCTTATATTAACCCTAATAAAGAATCCTTCCACTTCTCCTAGAAAGATTTGCAAGGGAAGCTGACAGACCACCTGCTTTGTATTTTTCCAGTCTGAACAATTGGTGATACTGTCAAATAAATGGTAAAGTGTAGAGCATTCACTCACACTATATACAAATACACTTTGGTTGCTGTGGCAAAGAGAACTCCTGACTGATTCAACATGCTAACACAAAATACTCAGCTCTGAGGGGAAAGCCTGTGTGGGAATGAGAGGCCGGCTGTGAAACCAGTCGCATTTAATGTACTGCATTAGCTGGCTGATTTTCTTAGTCTCCTTTTACAGTCAGTGGAAAGGGATAGCCCTTTCCAAAGGGCAGAGAGCTAACTAAAGGGCTCCAAATTGCTTCTCCGAGGGCCTGTTTCTCTCCACTGAGTGGGGAGGAGGACAAAGCTGGGTGCTGTGAGTGTTCTTTTGGAGAGAGAGACCTTTCAGCTGTCTGAAATTCAGAGATGCAGAATGCTCCCAGCTGTCCTGGATGTCACTTGAAGCTGGAGATGGTCAGGCTTTGAGGTGCTTAAGTTCTATGTTGGGCCCCTGGCATATTGTGCTTGAAAGAGTCATTTTTCCTCATCTGGCAGTTATTATTTGACCTGACATATGTACCCTATATGTGCTCTCATTGGGTTTCGTTGTTTTTTCCCAAGACACAATGAAGTGCTGAAGTATTTGGTAGTGTAGGGTACAGTGGCTTGACACACTGACGTACGTTGCCCTTATAAATGTTTAAAAAGGCAGCAGTGAGAATCCTGCTCATATTTTTGTCATTTTAATTTGAAACATATGTAGTGGTCTTGAATGAGATTTGTAATTTGCAGTGAGAGACTGAAAAAACCTATAACACCTTTACTAGGCACCTGAAAAGTAGCTATTCAAGAAATAGGTAATCAAAGCCTAGTGAGAGACGGAAGAGTTGTTGCTGCTTCTTTGTCTGTGTCCTGGACTTGGTATTTGGCTGTTTGCACTGCAGGAAGCTGCTGTTACTTTGTAGGTGAACATGAGCTCCAGCTGAGCAATCACAGTGCAAGAATTCTTGCCAGGCTTCAGAGCATCTCCAAGGTTTCTGCTTGCCTCCCAGCAGGGCTGCACAGAAGTCCTGTTACTCAGCTTCACTGGAGCCAGCTGAAAGCAGGTCCTGTAACTTTTTAAGTTAGACTTCTATTATCATGTGCTTATTAAAGGTATACTAGGTGAGAGTAAAATCTGAGGACTGTAAAAGACCTTTGGGAACATACTAGAAACCATGTTTGTATTTTGCTAGAAGCCCCCCATCCCCTGGTTTTTGTTTAACTCCCGATTCTGGTTCCCTGGATTGTTTTGTTTTCAACAGATGTGTATGTTCAGTAAAGAATGTGGATTTTCTTTGGACTGTTTTTGTAACATGGATGGACAGCAATGCCACAGCATGCAGAAATTGCACATTTTGCTTGAGTTGCTTTGTAAAATACACTATTTTATTTGAGAAATGTAATTTATGCCAAAAAGTGTAACATGCCATTTTGCCACTGAATACTGTGTTTTAGCACAAGATGCAATGTCTAAGGGAGGAAAAGCCAGACATTTTGTAGATTTATTAGAAAAATTGTTCCAATAGTGGGCTGTCAGCATCCCTAAAACTGCATTACAAGAGATTATCTAAATTAACTGTTCTGAGGAGCGAAGGGATCAAGGAAGATCTCAAGACTTACTTTCCCTGTCCTGTGTGGTCTTTTAATTTAGTAATACGCTGCTACATATTTGGAGGTTCTAGTGTTTGTAGGTCACAAAACAGACATTGAAATCTGATTTATATTGTATACCTGTAACATAGAAAGAAAAAGTATTTATATATTTTCCGTAAGAATATTGCATTGAGCTGTGTATAATTTAAACAGAGGCTTGTCCCAAAATGGTATTACCCACTTTGATTTTTTGTTTGTTTGTTTGTTTTTCTGGGTTTTTTTTGTATAGTGTGTACAGTTCATGTTAATGGGCATTAAAAGCCTCCTGAAGTGTAATCTTGTCAAAGGGATGCATTGTTAATAAAATGTACTTAAACTTCTTATAGTTGTTCTGGTCTTGTATGTACCTCTTGGTACTAGAAATGGGTTGGAATTTTACTTATATTTGTAAGTTACTAATTAAGTAGAACAACCTGATATTTTTGTCAAATTCATTTTACATTATTGCTTTGTAAGATGTCTTAAAATAGAAGGGGAATCCTTGTACACCATTCTTATTTTTAAAATTTCATACTGATTGATACTGAGAATTAATAATTTTCCACTATGTGATGGTTGCAGTATTAGCATTTCAACAACTGCTGTGGAAGTTGAATTATAAACAAAAAAAAGTTCAGAGTTTTGAACTCATTCAACTATTAATGCAAGACAGATTTCTTAAAAATATGAAAACTATACATGCCTCCCCACTGATGCAAAAATACTTTTCTAATCTTTAGTTCTAGTCCCTGGACTGTACTCTTTGACTGGCAGGAAGGCGTTATCCTCCCTGGTATCCTCTGTTTGTGTGCTTTTAAGCACAGGTGGTTTCATGAAACACCACCCATCAAGGGGAGCAAGGGGAAAGGCTTATAGATAGAGAGGAGCTAATTTCTCATTGCCTTGCCAAGCAATCTGGTACTGGGTAAAGTGTCTCCTTGTTTCCAGATAATGAAGTTTCACCTGTGCAGGATCTCCTGCAGAAAGACCAAGGGAGCTGAGGTGGAAACTCTCCACAGGCCAATGTGTCTCACCCCACCATTGGGAAGGCACAACTGGCCACGTTGCCTGCACCTGCACGCATACCTCCGCTCACTCCAGCGGCTGAATTACCACAGCCAAGCCCTGGTGGCAGCTGCTTTTTCAGAAGTAGGAATTTGCACTTTGTTACAGCTGTCCTCTGGTGTGAGGAACTGCAGCATGTTGAAATTTAAAATGTTTCATGGGATAGTCTGATCTTTTTGACCAACTCCTGTATCAGAATTCCTTAGATGTGTAACTCTTGATTTAGGATACCTTTTAAACTTTTTTAAATAAACAGGCCTTTCTTTGAAATGCACAGCTACGAAGTTGCTACTTTGGTAGTAGCAAAACAGCTCCCTTCTGTTTATTGGCCTTTTTTTCCAACAATAAAGCTTTTAAACTACACAAGTACATGCGATGTGGTAAAAACCACTTTGGAGAAGTTCTAAGTCACAAAGATACTGTGGTATCAAACTTTCAAATTCACTGTAACATAGAGGGAAGAAAAGTTTCTCTGGGATGTCTCCATTGAATAGCATCAGCTTCCTCTCTTCCTTATTCTCTGTCAAACTGCAGTTCAGCTGAATGGGACCAGCCATGTTTCCTTACTCTGCTGTCTGAAGGCTGAAAGGAAGGACCATGCTGCAATTTTTTTTTTTCCTATGTCTCAAGTAAATCCATGTGACCTACACGTGGACACAGGACAGCGTGCATTGACTGGATAGCTAACTGTGGTTAGGGGTATCTGTGTGTCTGTACTCCTGCTTGTACTCCTGTTTGTACCTCCTTTGTCTGCCTGAAGACTTCTCCCCCTGCAGTCAATGTGTGTCTCAGCCAAAGTCTATGTAAGGTCTTAACTGGTGTTCCTATTGCAACATTACAGCAGTATGTATAAACAATAGTATAAAACCTAGATGTGGTTCAGTATCAAAACTTGTTTCTGCCTGCAGCTGCTTAGTTTTTAGGAAGTATGATTAGCTAGTTAATGCACTTTTCTTCCCTATGTTTGAACAACTTAGCTGAAGATGAAATTGTAAAAAACACTTCATTTTTTCCCTTTTGAGAACTGCTTATTCTGTGCTCTTGTTGCAGATGGAGTTATGCAATTCACTTGCAAGAGAGAAGCAACAATGTACTTTATTGATTAAGACAGTGAGTTAACAAACCTCAGTGGTAAATGCGACTGGTTTACAGGATTAGAGGGCAAGGTATGCTTCAGTATTTACTGCATAGAGGACATTTAGCTATGTCTTCAAAGTTTCAGTGCTCTTATTCCCAATTCACTTACTGAGAATCTGTTGCGGCAAGGAATCTCTCAACCTTGAGGAGTAACCTTGAGAGGTGTCCCTGCTCAAGGGGAGATCCTGCTGTGCAGTCCGCTGCTGTGCAGGAGAGCTCAATGGGCCCTGGGCTAGCTGTCCGCTACTTATGGAGTAAGATAATTGACTTCTTATAGTGATATTTGCATACCAGCCATATTTTGGTTGGCAAAATATGCTCCATTAGCCCTTGGCTGTTGTGGTGTTACCTGTCTCCCCTGAATCCACTTTGAGCTGGATGCTGCCATTCCAGACACATCCATTATGACCGCCACTGGTGGTTATCGCTTGAGTGGAGTTACGGGCAACAGAGGTCAGGCAGAGCACACCATCACAGCTCTTAAGTTGAATTCTTTTGTTTGTGAAAGATGCCAGACAGCATCATAATTAGGCAAAACCAAAGGGTTCCTTGTGCACTGAGGAGGTTAATCTGATGAGACTTTCAGATAGAATTACAACTGTTCCGATTCATTACAAATACACAATTTTTTGAAATCAGAATGGAAGACCTAAATGTACCAGTGCCTACTGTAGAGATTCTAAGCATTACAATGAAAAATATATGTGTGTGTATATATATATTTTTTTTTACATGCGAAAGTAGTGTTGGAAGATCTAGCTGATATGCAGCCTGAATATGATGTTCTTCACAAATGGGATTTATACACCTATGCATCTGACTACTGTGTTTGCTCACCAGGTTGATTGGGGCTTGCTACGTAAGTGCAGGGGTTAATGCCAAAAGAAGTGAAGTTCATGTGGACAAGCAGAGAAGAAGTGCCATGGTAACAGCTCTGCAAAGAGGTGTCCTGCTGGAAAAACAGTTCTTTTCCACTCTCCACATTTCTTTGTTTAGTTAAGAGGATTGGGGGGGTTTGGGGGGGGGGGGGGGGGGATTTTAAAGGGTGATTCTTCCAGGCAAAGAAGGCAGATGTGTGAGGAGTCCCAGTTACCAGAAATGGGAGCAGCAGCCCACTAACAGGGGCCTGTACTATAAAAATCTGTTTTCAGGTGTAGTTAGAAGACTGGTAAAGTAAAAGCAGGATGATCATTGGATTTTGGTGCACAGGGTTAACTTCTCTAGGCGTGCTAAGTTCCTTCTAATCTTTCAGTAATGCACCACACTGAATGCAGGTAACCCTTCCATGCTGATGCCTTACATCATTTGAGAGAGGGAAAATCAACCCACCATCCCACTGTTACTGGGCTGAGGCAGACTCTGAGCTGGGTAGTGATCCATGCACCGCTGCACAATACATGCTAGCTAGGTGTGGCCAGAACACATAGTAAGCGCACACAGAATACTGCAAGTGAAATACCCTCCTTGAGCACAACAGCCTACCTGCTTGTTTAACTTGCTCCTCTACTTTCTGAATAAATTTTTAATCGCTGCAAAATATAGTAGTTCTCTGCATCAGGCTATGAGAAATTGCTGTGAGATCTAACTTTATACATAATACAGGCCACAAAACAGCCTGCAAATCTTACATAATGCCCATAAATTGTGACGAAACCATAGCATACATCACTCCTGTGCACAAGTCAGTATTTTTAAACTAGTCCTGAAGCAAGAGCATTGCAGCGTTAACAGAAGTTGGGCTTGTGAAAGCCTTCATCAAAAGAAGCTGTTGTGGTTTTAGAAATTCTTATTTATATTGTGTAACCAAATACTGGATTTACTCAATGGAGGAGAGGACATCAAAGCCTGCTCCCTAGGCAGTGCACATCTGTTTGTGAAATATATCTCAGACTGGTCTTTCTGCCAGCTGTTTCTCTGGGTGTTGAGGCAGCATCTTTATTAAAAATATCAAAGTAGTAGTGTGGCTGGTACAGCACCACTGACAGTGCTGGCTTGCTTGGTTCTAGTGTCTCCGGTATGTGATAGGGATCAGATTCAACTGCAAGATGAGAAGAATAAGCAAAATTTTCAAACCAAGTATGAGTGTGAGGTGTAGGTGTGGGTGTAAAGTCTCTCTCTTCATTTTCATTAGGGTAAATCCAGGAAGAATTGTGACCACCGATCTTATCTTCTGTTGGTGTTGAAGACAACTGGCTGCATGGATGTAATTTCTGGGCTTCAGCCTTATTGTCCACTGCTAGCAAGTCAGGAACGCAGTCACTTATTTTCAATACTTTCTCAGAACTGATCTACAAGAGAATCATAAAACAAAAAAATTACTCAGTGAAAGAAGCCCAGAGTAAAGGAAAGGGAGTGATTACTTCAAGCACTTCTAATATCATCTTACAGATTTTTTAGTTTAGATTTTTCAAATAAATGAACAGAATTTGAAGGAAAGCATATGTACAGAATTTTCAATGGAAGCTGCATTTTATGTGGAATTTTTCCGAGTACTTATTTAGAGATTTCTTTTTTAAGTCAGTTCCATATGACTACATTTGAAGAAGTAACCACGTCCCTCTGCTTTAAGGACTTTGCCAGGGTTTTGATGTGTGTGGTTTTTAGTCTGAACCATCAGCAACTGCAAGGCAGCAGCATGGGCTGTTAGGTTGTGCAGACTCCTCCCTCTGGTGCTACCATTCAATGAACACCCAAAACTGGCAGCAGCCCCACACCTGCCAGGGTAAAGTCATGCTCCCAGTTTTGCAACCCCCTTGCACACAGCATGGAAGTAGCAGCTCCCAGTTTAAAGGGCCTACGGAAGAAGTTGAAGGCCTTTTGGCAACCCTTTCCTCCCAGCCAGACCTGGCAGAACCCCCTGTATCCTCCCAATGGCCAGCAAATGCATCACTCTGCTGTGCCCTACCACAGCGGGTTGGATGTGTGGGGCAGGAGGAGTGGGCAGATACAGTTCACAAGCTGCGGGGAAGTACAGTATCAGCTGGTCTGTTGTGTTCAGACAGTGCTGGGTTTTAAACAGCAACACTGGAAGAATCGCCTACTGTATCAAAAGATTTCATTTATTCTCCAATTATGCTTTCACTTTTTGCAGTAACAGACTGCAGAACATAAACTGATCACTGCAGAGTCACACAAATATCAAAAGGAAAATTTTCCACTAAATGATGGTATTAAATTATGTTAATTTCTGTATGAGTATCACTTATTTTTAAATGTAGTCAACACAAGAAAAATATTTTTCTCAAATTTTACCAGTCAAAGAATGGAAAAATTAAAAATACTAGATTTTCAGTGATCTTACCTTAAACTCTTTGAATGACAGCACTTTGCTCTTGTTAGGACTAGGTATTAAAGGACAGCAGCACTCCTTCACCCTGGAAATCGGAGAGCAAAACAAATGACATTTTTGTTCTCTCATCAAAGCATATTCTACCAGCAGAAGCCGCACAGAGATGTGTACACAAAACCAGCAGCAGATGATGAGTGTCTCAGAAATGCCGCAAGCCAAATACTTAAAACATCCACGCAGTTGGACAGCCAAAGGAAAAAATGAATGAGGCCTTACAACAGGCTGGAAGGAACAAGCTGCAGCTGTGGTTTGTGAATTACACTAGTTACGTTCTCTATAATAAAAAATGCATTATAACTTACCACTTCATCTTCCAGCGGCATATAGCTGCTACTAGTGATGGAACTATCACTAGCAGGACTAGAAGGTACAGCATGTTTGCTGTGAAAGAAAAACACTTTAAAAATTTGTTTTCATCTTCTCACCTGTTACAGTCAATATACCCTGAGTTTCTGGGACAAAAATAACATCAAGCCCACGTGGGACACCTGCCACTAACTCAGCAGTAAAACCGTGTGGTCCATGGTTGCAAGATAGTTTGGCAAAGTTCTGGGATACAGCTGTAAGTCTTTGGACCTTGATTTCCTTTACCAAAACTGAATTATTACTAGATTGCTTTTATTTGACCTCAAGTTGGCATCTTAACTATAAGGGTAAATTTCCAAAATTAAGATAATGATAACCTCACTTAACGATTTAGTTTAGGTTTTCTCTCATATCTCCAAAGACGACAGATTTTTACCATGAGACACTGACAGAACATCTGTACCTCCAGTACGGATGGACTATAGCAAGACAGACACTACACAAGTATTCATGCTCTCTAGGATTTATGCTGACACAAGAATCTTAGTATTTCCTTCTAGTTGGAAGACACAGCCTTGGGCTATGTTTTTCACAAACAGTTGAGGCTGAAGTAAGCAGGCCAAGAGGGAGCACTAGTTAGTGCTCACTCTCCCTATGCCCTGGCCAGTGCCCTCTTACCCTGTGCCAGCAAGTCTGTGTGTCCCTACCACACACCACAGCAGGGAAGGGACAGGGGTTACATTCTCCTTTTATCTTTTCTGGGTTAATTAAGCCCCCATTTTGATTCCCTGTGTGGCTGTACAAACGTGTCTGCCTGCACAAGAGAAGGCTGGCTAATGGGAGCTGGAACACGGGTGTAAGAGGCAGAACTGCCTCTGCGAGGGTACCATGAGGGTTTAGACACTGTTCTGCTAGTTAGCCTAAAACACGAAGTCTCCTTGCGTGAGCCAATGCTTCACCCTTTCCTACACCTCCCCCTTCACCTCCCCCCCCAACAAATTTTTCAAAACCAGACAACTCCCATTTGGATCATAAGTTTCACAACCATGTCCGCTGAGTGGTATTTTCAAGGGAACAGAACTACAGGCATGTGATTTTCCTGTTCTGCTTTGGTGATCAAATCTGCCCAGTTAGCAAACTACAGTGCTGTAGCCAAAAGCCTTTTCTTACTGAGTTATGAAGAATTGAACTTGGCAATGGATTTAAAGACTGATGAGAATAAGAATCAACATTAGAAGTTCAAGAGTCTATACAGAAATTACTTGTTGGCACACGGGTCTGTAGTTTTTCCCATATTAGAAAAGTAGTTAAATGCAATGCAATTCTTCAATGCATTCCAGCAAACAGGACTCACTAGTCATGCAAATGTGCATATATTAAGCTATTTCCTAGAAATATATAAGACTTAAATAAGGATGTAAAATTATTTTCATTCTAAAATAAAAAAGCCATAGCTACTTAAAAGTATCAGAATGCTGTGTTAGTATGCACATTTCATTTCTCAGTTGGATCCTTTCTCAAGTGCATGTTACATTGAATTAAGTGTTTTCCCTTGAGAAAGGAAGATTATTCTAAGCTTTTAAATCATCCCATCCTTCTGCTAGAAGACAAATTTTCCACAGACAATACTCACAGTTAAATGGTGTATCTATGTATATAAAGTTAAGGATGGGAGTCTCTCCTCCACTTGTATATGCTTTAACCACTAGTTTGTATTTTGTGTTTGACAACAGGTGTGTCACGGTGTATCTCTTTTCTTCTGGGTTTTCAATTGTGTATTTACATAGCACTGAACCATCTAAAATGAAACAGATAGATAAACTAGAATCACAGAATCACAGAATGGTTTGGGTTGGAATGGACCTTTAATGATCACCTAGTCCAACCCCCCTGCCATGGGCAGGAACACCTTCCACCCAACCAGGTTGCTCAAAGCCCCATCCAACCTGGCCTGGAACACTTCCAGGGAGGGGGCATCCACGGCTTCACTGGGCAGCCTCTTCCAGTGCCTCACCACTCTCAATGTAAAGATTTCTTCCTTGTATCTCATCTAAATCTACCCTCTTTCAGTTTAAAACCATTACCCCTTGTCCTATCACTACAGGCCCTGGTAAAAAGTCTCTCTCCATCTTTCTTATAAGCCCCCTTTAAGTATTTAAAGGTTGCAATAAGGTCTCCCCAAAATATTATGAATCAGCTTAACTGAGACTGCCAGACCACTGAAATAACAGAACATTTGCAACCCACTTTCTTTGTAACTTGCACACTTTCTTCTGAGAATGATGATGCATCCTGACTCATTGCCCCTGGGCTGAACTCACATCCCTTCTAACTGGACTGTCTACAGCATTGCCCATCTTCTGGCAGACCACCTAATAACTTCCTGTCAAAAGCTGCAACTGTTTGTTTTAATTTCCTTTTACTAGAGCTTTTTAAGAGAATGATTTGGGGTTTGCCATTTCTTTTTTCAACAGAATCCTGTAGCCCTTAAGCTTAGGTCAAGTTCTTTGAAGATAATTGAAAGCAAGAAATCTCTGCCTGAAAAAAACTTTTGCCTCTGTATTGTGCAACTCCCAGACCCCAGGTAGAAAAGGGTTAGCTTATTCCTCCTGTTCCCAGTTACACCCCTTTTATCTGCTAGCTCAGGCAAACTGGGAAGCAGGAAATCTTCGATTTAAACATTTTAAAGTCTAACTGGGATTACTTGCAGAATTATGGTACTTCTATGGTTAGTTTAGTTCTGACAGGAACTCCTACATAAGCCTCCTCCAGTTCAGACTAAGATTTTCAGCCTAGTACTAGTCTAATCAGCAGAAGGATCTGATACAGGACATGACCCAACTAGAATAAGAGGCACGGAAAAAAAAAAAAATATCCTTGAACATGTTGAAAACATCTGAAAATTATAATGGAGGAAAGTCATCTGGAGAAGTTTTGAGTGTGAAGCAGGAAGATCAGACATAAAAGTTTAAACGTGGCTTTGTGCCACCCTACAGCTCAGTTCTGCTGAAGGAACTCCACTGTAGAGCACAGCCACAAATACTTTCACTATAAAGAATTTAAACACAGAATTTACACAGTGCTCCAATTCTGAAGGAAATAAATTGTATCCCATCTGTTTCTAAAATACCCCAAATTTTAGTAAAACTAACATGCTTCCTATGACTGTCATCCAAGTAGACCACAAACAGATGTTTTCAAAATTCTTCCAGAAGTCAGATCACAAGAGGTAGAAACATGACTCCTCCTACAGTACTGCAAGAATCTTTTCTGGAGCTCACACTGGAGTTAAAAGGAGCTATGGACAACAGGATGGGAGCTATAAATCTGTATAAAGCCAGGACTCACTTCTGCCCATTAGCACCTCAAGCATTACAGAGGAATCAAAAGCAGCAGGTGTTGAAATCTATATATTGCCTAATCAGCCAATTTGCCTCCCTAATGTGAACTTTCTAAGAGGCTGCAGTATCAGCAACAGCCTCAAAGTCTTTCACCCATATCAATGACACAAATTCCTAAATCCCAGAGCTCAGTTACCTGGAAGAACATGTTTTTTGGATCCTTTCAAACTGCAGTCCTCTTGTATAGGTGTCACGTAAACATGGTAGCCTCTTACAAAACCAAACTGTGACTTATTTGTGGGGTAAGAATCCCAAGATAGTGTTACTGCATTGAAAGTCAGTTCAACTTTTTCCACAACAGGGTCAAGCAGAGTAGCTGGAAGAAAGGAAATTCAAGTTAAACTTGCCATTATTCTTCAAGAATGTTTATCTTCTCACTTGAAAAATGTCTAAATTCCCATGTGGTGTTTCTATCTTACTTGTGTTTAAAAGCTGAACAAATCCAAAGTGCTCCACACAAACTGTCAACTTCACAGAGCCTTCACATACTGCACATTATACAGAAAGCAGTGACTGCTAATCGCAGCTTTGTTTAGCTATTCTAATTAACATAGACTCTACCTGGTCACTGAACTAGTCAAATATCCTTGATGTAGGGTCATGTATGTTGTTGTACAACTTTTAAATGCTTCACTGATGATATAGAAACAACACAGCAGATAACATTTTTAGCTAGTTGCAGGAGGAAGGCCGTGGAATTCTGTTTGACAGATTAATTTAGCAAATACAAACAAACCCTAAATATGTTGCCAACTTACGTAGCTCCCTGAGATAACCAGTCTTCTTCTCCAGTAAGAAGGCTGTATTAGCAACAGATCCATAGACGTGGAAGTTGTATCTCACCCCCGGAACAAAAGCAGCTAGAAAATAGTGGAACTGATTACAAAAGTAAGTTATGGTTTGTCTTTTGGTTTTGCTTTTACTTAACTGCTTTCTACAGAGGTCTATAATCCATTAGAAATCACCTTTGTGTGCTGTTGTGCTATTAAAGCAACTGAAAGAGACACAGGGTAAACCAATTCTTAGTGTGCATAATGTGAATTGAACATTTATTCTGTCTGAAAGAGAGAATAGGGGGGGGGTAAGACACTTTTGTTGCCCTAGAGTATTCAAGATCAGTGCACAATAGACTCCAAGTGCATCAAAGAGCAAGATAATTTCATTTCTGCTTCTGGCACAGGCAAAGGTCGTGTTTTGGACTGTTTAATCTAGACATATACCCATGCATCAGGATTCCATGTTATCCTCACTAACATCCACTCCCATTCGTATTAACCAAGTGCAAGAACTGGACAACATTTTTTCCATGTGTTATCACACTCTCCTTCGGTAAGGACGCAGGCTCCCATGTGTTTGTATGAATTGAAGTGCAGTTCCTTTATTGCATACCGAAATGCATTCAGTCAAATTTTGATCAAACATGTTTCATTCCAAAGTAAACTCTCAGCTTGAGAGACTCAAGGAAGGCAACGTTCTTGTAGCTGTGGAAGTATATCGGAGGAACTTCCACACAGCCAGAAAGGATTTAGGTCTAGTGGCCACCACTGGGATAAAAACCACACAACTGGTCCTAAGCAAGGACTGGTGCTGAGATACATTATTTGTGCCACACTGACAGCACTAAACCTCTCACTACACAGTGGGTGTTAAATTGTCCGAGTCTAATTTTCTGACCCATACTACAGATAAGGCAGAGCTCCATTTTGCATCTGTCCTGCTAAAATATTTTTAACTCCTTCACCAACCTCCTTCAAGATGTTACTACAAGCTACTCAAAGACTTTTTTTCTAAAATACTACACTGACTTTTCTAAAATACTATGCTGATTTTCAAGGCTTAATTGTGCTGGCACCTTTGTGGTGTCTAATGCATTTGCTAGGCAAAACATGATGCCACATGCCTTTGCAGAATTACACCTCCACTGCACAGACTTCCATATTCCACAGGATTTGTTTCCTAAATTCAATTAATGCCCACAGCGTGAAAGACTGCTGCACAGACATCAGAAAGAAAAATTGTTTGGCTTTCACCTGAGTTAATCAGAGCACTGGAAGTGTTGGGCCCATATCTCTTCCACTGCAAATCACAGGGCTGCAACATTGGAAAGTTACACCAATCGATAATGTAACTGTCATATATATGTCTGGGCTCCCAGGAAATAAAAATGCCATCATCTGTACCATCAACCTGTTCTTCTTTAAGCTCTTCGGTGCCTACAGATGAACAAAACAGAGTGTCTATTATTTTCCTGCATAAGACCTCAGATTCATAAATGAAGATCAATATAGTTTCCATACTAAGCTGTTAAAACAATAATAAAATAGTTGTGTTCCTTCACTATCAGACGTATGGCATCTTTAACATGCTGAAAGCTGATCTCTTTGTATGCTGAAAGCTGACAGCTCAAAAAACATCCAGTAATTATTACTATATATTCATAAAAAGAACTGAACTGCAGAAACCTGGAGTCACAAACAGAAAGTCAGAAGCAGCTAATTGCACACAGGAGTTCCCTGCGAGGCACTGGCTGCACTTCACAGCACCTGCCACAGGTCTGAGGCCCAAGTTTAAGGCTAAATGTGTTTTGCTCTGCAGAGACTCTCTGTAAGGGATGGATCGAGGCACTTAAGCTTAACATACATACAGTTACCACCCTGTAGACAAAAATACAGTATAGTAATAATTTCCAGATAGCAGTGATATGAGTTAACAGGCCAGGTTAATTTGTTCCCCCAAGATGATAAATTATCACTTCACTTAGGTAGAAACGAAACTCTCATAATGGAAATCTAACTTAAAATACTTCTACTGTTACCTGTAGCTCTAGGGATGATCAATACTGAAGGAAGTGAATAATTAACATTGTTCTTTGCCATGATACTGATTCTGTAGGAATGGTTATCAATAGAAATCCTTGTGCTATTGTAAACTGATGAAAAGGAGATGCTTTCAGGCTTAGAGCCATCTTCTACTTTTTCCCAGGTTACTTCATAGGAAATGCTTCTTCCATTTGCTCGAAAACTTGGTGCTTGCTAGGGAAAAATTTATAGGGGTAGACATCAATTACTTCATAAATTTTGCCAAAAAAATATGAAAGAAGCATTTAGAACTTTAAATAACTGATTGGATGTATTATTTCTGTAAGAATATAAACACTTGTTTCCATACATGCATACATATACTGGTTGAAATGGAAATGCAGAAATCTCAGTAATGGGATTTGTCGTGTTATAATACTTAGAAAAAAAGAAGTGTATGTCTGAAATGCCAGGACCGCACATCATCATACAACTACATACATTCTAAATTACATTATATATAATATTTGTCTTACATTCTTAGAAGACATTTTCATACTGAATTGCTATTAAGCACACACAAACTTTTAAAGCTCATGGGAGAAGTTTCCAACCCCTTTATGAAGGGTTTTGCTGCCATTTCTGTACCAATGTCTCACCTTCCAGAACAAGGTCACATTCCGCCCCCCAAGAACTGGTGTAATTTCTCTCCAGATGTCCAGTTTCCCTGATGGACCTGCAATAAATACAGCAAAACAAAGATGCTGTAGGTGCAGAAAGGATAAACAGTTTAATTGCTTCCTCCCATTTGAAGAAATTCCACTCCCAAAACCTCTTTTTCCCCATCACTCCCAGGGCTTGCCAAAACACTACCCTGTAACTTCTTCCTCCTTTCGTTGCTTTTTCTGAACGAATGTCTGGTTCATTTCCCGAGATAATCTTTCTTTGCTTGCAGTTCGCAGGTGCTTGTTCCCTACCTCTGCACTGTTCCTCCAGCCCTCACAGAACACTGTAGCTCAGCTTGTCCATCCTCCCAGTCATCTGGATTTCCTACTGCCTTCACTGGATGAAATGGCAGAGACTGGCAGGTAGGATGAGAGTTGTTTAAGAAGCCACCTTCTTAAAGTTTGCTTAGTGTGCTTCTACTTTTATGTATGCAACAGGTCTCTGCTTTAGCTGCACAGCAGAGGAGTAGAAACAAATAGCAAACAGAGATGGGAAGTGAAGAACACCCTTCAAGATTTCCTTCTCAATAGGCTGGACATACTTGCTTCCTTTGTTCTGATGGTTCGGGCTTCGCTCCATTCACTCCACCTCCAGAAATGCTTAGCTGCCCCACAGTGTACTCTAGCTGTGTATTCAGTGTATGGCTGCAGTCCACTCAGGGTGATGCTAGCATAATGGAGTTGCACATCTGAACTATTATGCTGCAAGACAGAAGAACATAACAGTCAGAGCCCAGTTCAGCTTCATTAGCAAAAGTTTTAGTCTGAAAAAATAGTTCTAGTTCTTCCTCTAGATCCTATGATAGCCAGTTAAGCTTGACTTGGAAAAGATAATCATGGAACAATAGTCAACCCCTGCCCCCCCCCCCCCCCCCCCAAAAAAAAAAAAACCCAACCCAATATGCACAAGAACAAAAGACTGGGAGATCCAAAAAGAGGTCTGCAAACCGTCTCTGTGTAACTGTCTGAGCATAAGTCACTCACAACCTGTCAAATGAATATTCTTTACATCAAGGAGGGAATCTGCTGAGATCTTATCCTCACAGAGCCTGGGTCTCTTACTCATTTCATGTAAGTAGGATGCTGTTCCAGATCTAAGCACAGCACCTACAGCTACCTTTTCTTTCCATTTTATCCCCAACTTTTTCCCCTACTCCCTCCTAAAAGACTGGGTGAGTTCTGGTTAGAGTCAAAAAGTGAGCATGCTTTTAAGCCTCGCCTCCAAACTGTCTCCTACAATGGTCAGCTGTGGCAGCCATTTGATCTAACAGGTCTTGAGCAATACTTAAGACAGCATGCAGCTTGATCCTGATCTTCTTAATGCCTTTTTAATATGCTAGAGGCAAGATGCCTTCCTAAGAAAAGGGCTACACAGAAACCACAGTACATATGCAACGAGTCAGTCAGCCTCACCGTTTGTGAAAGAGATGGAACAGACAAGGAGTCTACTCAAATAACCTTCAAGGAGATGGAAAAGGATGGGAAGAAAAACTGTTCTGGGGTTCCCTCACTAGAAACCAGACACACTACCGTCAAGTACAGTCAATAGCACAGTCAATAGCACACAGAAAGCTCCTGGACTAACATAAAAAAAGCCTTCAACACACCTCTCCACCATTTGTGTGTAAGACGATATGAGTAATAAAAATATGACAAATCAAAATTAACAACAGCTAACAGCAATTATAAGGCCCATAAGTATTTTCATTTACTTCAACAAATCTCAGAATCCATCCAGCAGAGGACAGAGCCACATATGCAGACCAGTCACACAGTACACTTTGGCCAGCAGTACAGGAACTGTCGGGAGTGTGAATTACTGCCAGCAATGGCTGCCCACAGGGACCACATCATGACTGTAGAGTTTGGGAGCAAACAAATCCAGAAAAAGACACATCAACATACTCACAAGATTTAGAGCATATTCATACTGATGGGAAATTGTTTTTTAATCTCAGATCAAAGAGATATTCACTATGTTTTTGTTTATGAAATTCAGGTTTCATACCAGTTCTACTTTCCCATCAGGTTGGATCACTTCAGTCTGACAAAAGAGCTCAATTCCTTTGTTTCGATGTTTCCAATATAATGTGATTTCTGTATCTGTACATTGTTCCCACAGCTGGAAGGGTGCAGCAGGATAAACTGCCAATGGAAAATCAAAGTTAGCTCTTGTAAAACATAAAATACATGCAAAAGTATTTGAAGGTATTTTAGCTGAGTAGTAAATGAAAAAAAGAAATACAGATTTTTCTGCCAGTCTAGGAGAAGCAGATATAAATTAGTAAAAATTCATTTCAGAATGTAAATGTAAGTAAATGTTGTACAAGATTAAAAAAAACCCTTGTGCCAAGTTGGAAATATTTTAGAACATCATGAACAAAAGAAAGTCACACTTTTATTGCAAATCCAGTAAAATTCTCTAATCCTGGGCCTGGTGGAGTTTCTGATGTAGCATGGTGAGTAACATTTGCCACATTTCTGCACCCCAGAATCCAGCCTCTTCACCAGAAATTTTATTCACAACTCTTACATTGACTTCTGCCAGTAGTCACCCTCTGGTAAACAGTGCCAATGCTACTCCTTCCAAAAGATTTCTGAGATCCTTTACTGCTATGTAAGCAGTATTCAGTGAGAGCAGCAGATCTCAAACTGTCCCATGTTATCAGTCCAATTGTAAGGAATAAGACATGGCAATGCAAGTGAGTAATATGTTTACAGGTTTGGCCATTATCCTGGAACTTCAAGAACCATGAATTATAATTTTAGGATTTCCAGACTCAAAGGAACTTCTGTTTGATCAGAAGGTCCCAGCTACCACATGCAGAAATGGAAACAATGGACTTCAGTTTTCCTTTACGTGCTGACATCCTTTAAGTAAGGAAAATTCTGCTGTAAATACATCCAGGATCGGAGAAAACATAAAGGACTTTACAGCAATCACTATTTAAAAGGTTAACTCATCAAAAATATTATATATAATTTCTTTAACTAGTAACAATCACTAGAATTGGAAAAAGAAAATTGTAGTAAAACATTAATATATTTAGCACATTGAATGTAACCTATTTTAGACTGATTTCCCGTGAAAACTTAGTTTATAATACTGTGTTGTTTCACTACAATCTGTCAGTTTACTCCTCCACTTTTTTCCTGCTCTATGTCTTCCACCCCCAAATAATCAAGTAATCAACTTTTAGAACTCTCATGCCTCTCTGAAACAAATTTAACAGACAGGCATTTAATGTATGTTCCTACAAGTCGTATGAAAAAGCATGGCTAGCAAAACTGTAATCAGTGTCTCTGAGGAAGGAAGTGCTGCCAGAATGCAGCAGTTACACCAGGAGCCTCCCTGTCTATCAACATGTCAGCTTCAGAACTAAGAAAAGCACATGTTGTCTCCTGCTTCTTCAAACGGGCAAGGAGGCCACAGGACCTTAGGAACACTGAGGTGGATGTGGAGAGGCTAGAGGACACAAGGACAACTGGAAATACTGCTGGAGACACATGAAATACCCAGGAGTTTTGAGGCAGGAGTAGGTAGGAACTTACAGGACCTGTGGCACAATGTGATAAAGGACACAACTAATAGGGAAGAGAGAAAATCAGCCATCAGTTACTGCTCACAGAATAACCTGCTTTATTTCACTGATGACGAACTACTCTTCTTCCCTTACAGTAGCACAGCAGATGTTACTGTCGCACATTAGCACCAAGACAGGTTAGCACTATCACCTCTTTCCTGGCAATAGCTGCTTACACCTGTATTGCATCTCATTTGGAAAGGTGTTAGCAATTTTATTTACCCACTTTTCAAAATGTGCAACTCCATTTTATTTTGGAAAGACAGAAACATCAGCAATAATATTTTGGAGAAAGAACTGAATTCCCAAGTAACCTACACAGATATTTTTCTTGAACTCCCCATTTTATGTCCTTGTATCATACTGCTTCCTATGCTATGAACCAGATTCAGCAAAGCAGCAGATTTTGAAGCATTAAGGGGTCATTTCAGTAACCAAATCTGACCTTTGGAGTGAAGCCGTTTTCTACTATTAACACAATTTTGCAAAGCTGAAACTGAAGAGACACCACATAACTATAGCACAGGGACAGATAATTAATAAAAACTATGAAGATAAAAACCAAGGACTTCCATACTTTAAACTAGAGCATTCAAATATTAAGATCAGAAGGAGGACAAGATCTGCAATAAAAAACCCTCAACAAAGACATAGAAAAGACCTTACTTCTGTGAGCTACATCAAAAACGTCCGTGGCAGTTTTCTTTCCCAGTGGGTTTTCCACAGTCACTGTGATATTACAGATCCTTTGCTGGCCTATATCCCAAGAACACGAGCACTGCTCAGAACAACTTACTGTGCACGGAACCGTTTTTTGGGAAAACCTATCAAAAAAGGCAGGGCAAAGGGGGAAAAAAGAGAGAAAGACATTTTTCCATAATGTACAATCGACATAGGTATTGCAATTTTTGATGCCCAACTAGAATACAGCATCATAAAAAATAAGGCTGAGTGGGACTATAAGTAGCCACTCAGTTCTTTCCACTAGCCTGAAGTACGGCAGGTGTTCTTACAATTAGAAGAATGTTTTCTTCAAAGTTTAAGTTTACTTCAGCCTTTTAAGATACAGCTAAATTGCTATCCTTTTAAGATACAGCTGAATTGCTTTAGTGATTTCCTCATGGAAATTCTGAACTGGGGACTTATTTGCCAAAAATTAAACCATTCACATGTCTACCATTATGCTTCTAAAAGAAGCAGTAATTTCAAGTGCATCCTCTAACCTTCCATTTTTAAACCACCATCATAATATCTCAATGGAAGTGAATGATGCAGAAACCATGAAGGTATACACAATGATGACCAGCCTTCTGCTGAGATCTTTTGATGAATGTTTGTTGTGATGATGAGGTATCTGTCCTGCTTTATTAGTTCCCCTTTCTCTGCAGGCCCTGCTGTAAAGTCCCTCTCCTCTTCATTTAGATGCCTCTGTAGCAAGGAGCCAAGGGCCAGGTCTCATATGCCACAGCTGTGTAACCTTGACTCAGACTGCTAAGAAAGAGCTGAGAAAACGTCTGCAGAGAGATTTTACAAAACAAACAAAAAAACAAACAAAAAAAAAACCCACCAACCAACCTCCCCCCCCCCAAACCAAACCAAAAAAATTGAAATTATGGACAGAAGTAGGATTTTTGATATAGGATTGTCAGTAGCTCAAGGAGTCAAGAAGGAAAACACCAGCATGTAAAGTTATAAAATCCTAAAGAAAAAAAAAAAATAGGGAGGCTAATCATGCTAACTGAGGGTTAGCTGGGAATCATCACTTTGAGTCAGCATTAGTGTCAATGGATTGTGAACAAACTAATATTCAGCCTACCAGCTGATTAAATCCTAATTATATGTTGTGTGTGTTACCCAATAATTACATTGTACTTTTAAGTTATCTGTTGTGATTGCAGGGTGTCTTCATATCTACTGAAAGATATCCAAACAAATTACCCCCAAAGAAAGGTTAGAACAAGCTTTATCAAGCAGAACCTGGTCTGATGGACCTGCAACTTTGTTATAAGTAGTCTAATTCAGAGCATTTCTGCACTGCTCAAACTTTGTTAAATAAGCTGATCAGTGAGCTGGAAAGAGGCAGCTAATTGCAACAAGGATAAAAAACATTTCCACAGATCTTAAAGGAAAGAACGTGACTGTTCTGTACAGCACAGGCCAGAGTTAACATAACAATAAGGAGACATACTCTTCAGACAAGGTGTATTTTGGTGAATGACGTCCATAAAGATAGGTGTTTCCTCCTTGGCTCCAAGTACATGTTACTATTCTCATGTCTTGAGTTTGGCAGGAAAAATCATTAGGTCTATCAGGTGGTTCTTGTCAGAGGGAATAACCAAAAAAAACACCAACAGCATGGCAGTCAAGGCAAAAGTCATCAACCTTTTTACTATATTAACAAACTAGAAATAATGGATATGTACAAAGTCTGGTTTACTACAGATGTTATTATTTCAATTATACTTATTCAATGACCACTCTGCAGGGAAAATCAGGATAACACCATAAATTAATTGCAATCCAAACACTTCTGTATGTTATTATTTTTTTGTTATATTCATACATTCATTAATTTAATCTGTACTGTTTTCTATCTGTAAAAATTGCTACTAGCCTTCGAAAGGGACTCTGTGCTGAGTTTTTACCACATGCACACAGACAATGAAGCTGAACTCTTAAATGGGTAGGTATATTTAAAAATCAGTCACCTGTACTAGGATCAATTAATGAGATTAATCTGAACATATTTAATGCTATTCTTTAATGCTTTCTATATGCAAGTGTACAGATCTGAAGTCAGACCGTAAACAGAGTTCAGCTGGATGTGACAGGATAATGACAACTTACAGCAAGGGTTTTTTTTTCCTCCATCTGTTCCCCACAGCCATTCTTGCCTTAATAACAACAGGAAAATATAACTGTAATACAGCATTCACTTACTACCCACAAAGAAAACTGCATGGTCGTAGCATTGCTCTTCATTGCAAGACTCCTGACAGTAGACACTGATGTGAGGCACATGTGCCACATTTTTCACCACGAGAAGTCCAACCTGACTGTTTGTTTGACTGGAAACATGAACAGCTGGGACTAGAAAGAATTCCTTAATGATTTGACCTTTCCTTCCAATGCAACAAAAAGTGATGTCAGAGCCTTCTTCTAGAATTTTTTCATTTGGAAAGATTTGTGGTCCACTGTTATTTGAAGTGTCCAGGCCTGCAAATTAATACATAATAAACTATTTCAAAATCTGCTCATGGCAGCAGCCTTCAACCAGAACACATAACTGAGCATTTATACAAGAATCTGTTAATGTTATCTTATCCATTCATGGACTTTTACTTAGTATTCTTCCCCCTACAGTGATCAACTTCACATGTAATCATACCTGTATTTCTCTTAAACCCATAAACATATGATGTAGTCCAACAAACTACCTAGGAGACGAAAATGATCTCACTACCTTTCACTTAGGTGAAACAAAGAGGGTACACTAAGAACTGCCTGTACAGATGAACAGTACCTCCTGCACCTATGAACAGGCTCTTGAAAATTATGAGCAGGAGGCTAGAAAAACATCATGTTCTGAAGCTCATGCAGAGCTCCGCTAAGAGGAGTCAACATTCAATGAATGACATCACTAAGGGGATACTCAACTTGGAATGAGACTCCTATGGTTTCAATGTTGGAATCCTTGCTGGATGCAAAACTTAGTGGGATTTAAGTGACTTATGGGCTTTTGCACAGGTTGGAGATAAAAATCTACTCTCAAGAATCTGATCAAAAAATCTGATGAAGTCTAGATGCATTGCCTCTCAGAAAGCTCTAAATCAGATCTGTAATGCAGGATCAGTTTGTGACAAAAAGAGTATATCAACTTCAGTTGAAAAAATAAAATCTCCAAGATGGAGGTTAGTGAGAAAGAAAAGGGAGTCTTGCATCCTATTTCCCTTTAAATAATGTGATGGAGATGGGCAATTTATGTGCCACAATCCAAGTATGCAGACCTGTGATGCTTCTACTACCCATGATGTTTCCCATAAGTAAAAGCCCTTGCTGCTCCAAACAAGAATAGTGTTTCTTTACAAAATCACTGTAGACATTTTTTCTCAAGCAGTTACGTATTTTGTTTAAACCAAATTCTCTGGAAAACAAACTGTTCTAGTAAGACATTGTAATCTGAAAAAAAGGGGGTTTGTGATATCATTAATTACGTTATTGGTTCTCTCCCTGTTTAGTCTCATATAATTCACAGAAGTTCCAAGCTGACTTGCTCCTCTCTCTCTGCTTCTTTAATACTAATCAATGCTTTGAACCCCAGACAACAGCAACATATGCATCAAATGATGTAGCCAGAGCTATGCACTTCCTCTTCTCTCCCCCAGTCTGGGCCAGGGCTGCATCTGACCTTCTGATAGTCTATGCTAGAGCCTATCCAAGATCCCATGCCACTCTATGTACTGCATTTTTTTAATATATGAGCAAGACAAGTTCTAAAACTTTTGGTCTGCTAGCTGAGGAGGATACCTGTAAATTAAAACAATGGCTGAAGCATTGCTATTATTGACAGCAAAAGAAAATAAAAGTTGGTTAGAGCTTAGAGATAAGAGTTCAAAATGGATTCCTGATTTGATGCCACCTCTCCTGAATTGGACTTCACTGTTACAGTCACCAGAGAATTACAATCTAGCTTTGTACTGGAAAAAATAAAACCAATATTGCAAAATTTTGTTTTGCTTACCCAGGACAGTCTCCCACAAACTCCACTGACTCCAGATTTTTGATGCTTCTGCTTTGCTCCTGATTCTCACTGAGTGAGACATACACTCCAAAGGTAAATCTGAATACCACATCCAATGAAGAGGCTTTCCTGATTTATCAAGTGTGACATTATGAAACTCCTACAAGGGCCAGTAAGGCAAAGTATTGAAAACACAGCAATGTGTAAACACTTTGGAAGTACAATCAAAAGCAGCGTGAGAGAGAGAAAGCTCAAAGGACGAAAATGCTCTTGAAAAATAAAACTCTAAAATTCCACTTGCTACACATGATCTTGCACTAGTAACTAAGTAACTGCTTACAAATCTGTACTAGCAGGGAGGGAGTGACTAATGTGCTAGCAAGACTACTTGACCCTGAGAACAGAGTTGTGAGTCAGGCCCTGCTTCTCATGAAATTGATTCACTCTCAGAGACTTTTAGTGGGTTATTTGTGCCTGCTGTTACATGAGTAATAGCATACACAGATGATGCTGCCTGCAAGTGCACCTTGTCTAATGCTCCACATTACATATCCCTGACTCTGAATTACAGCAGGAATCTGCACTGGCCAGTAAAGATTTATGCAGATGATATCTCATTGTAGTTCTAAGGCACAGCATCTGAGGTCAGTACTACCATCAGTGACAGGCAGAGTAGGAACATATCTGCTGACTTCCCCAAAATGATTGACTGCTGTAATACGCACATCTAAGAAACATGAAAAAATACATCCAAAACTGCTAGAGCTCCATGAAAGTAACAGAAGGACAGCCTAAAATGTAAAATGGAGTTCAAAAATCATGAGAGCTAAATGCTCTGTAATTTGGCAACCATTTTTATATTGAATTATATAAATGCAGACAAACAGCAAAAAATATAAAATGTTCTGCTGCTCTCTAAGAGAAGATATCCTACAAACTTCCCTCAGCATGTACTGCTAAGGCCCACCTGGGCATTGAATGAGCTGCACCAGTACACGGCACAGCAACTCAAACTAACGAGGGTACCATATAGTCATACAGACAGACACATGAAAACGTACCCCAGCTGTGAATCTCCCCTCACATGAGAGCCCATAAGAAGCAGGAAAAAAAGGCTCAAGAATTTCTATTAATCACCTGTAATTATGAATACATTTTAGAACACAACATATATATTTCAGTACTTCTTAAAGCAACCACACCAGATTCTCGGCATATAGATCTGTGCTGCTTTTATGAGCTGTACCAGAGCCCTGGCTCACACTGACAACTACAGAACTGCTCTCCATTACCTCTTTCCATCAGCAACACCTGCACTTTCATAATACCACCACTCTGAGAAAAATTCTGCAGTCAGTTTACAATATAATTTCTCAGTTATAGCACTGAGGAATGTAGTCACTGCTTTGGAAGTTATATAGACTGTCCATGCTTTGGTATGAGCAGACTCACAGAGTTTCTTTATTGGTACAGATTTTTCAGAAAAACACAGAAGCAAATACATTGCTGTGTGGTAGTGACATCCAAAATACCCTGTTTATTTTCCTTGTTGTGCTTACCATGAGTAACAGAACAGACTACATCCTTGAATTTGAAAACCTCTTTCTCTTTTCCAGCAAGTTAGTAAGAGTTTGTTGGAAGGATAGTCCCAAAAACCCCACTTAATTGTTTGTAGCTATATGTACCAGTTTCTGATTTCAGGGTTAGATCTACTCATGGGGTGTTAAAAATCCTACCCCATGTATCAAAGTGGTCAAAATCTTCTGAACTGCATAGATCTCATCTGCAGTGAAGATGTGGTTCTTCAAACTCAGAGAAAAAATAGTACCAACTTGGCTGAGCAGAGTAAGTTGTGATTCTTAACAGTGCCCATCTTATTTTATTGACTTCTGGTTTCAGAAAAAATAAGCCCTTCTCCACTTTATGTGCTTTCTCACAAATAGCAGCTTTAAATGAGCTAGAGCAGTTTTCCAGTTTTACTGATTTTTAACATGTGCATTTCATATTTTTCCATAGTTCAATCAGCAGATGACTTATAATAGGTTATAATATCCCTAAAACATGCATTACTTCCCAAAAGATTTTGTCAGATCCAAAGGAAAGGAAATTTTCTTTGGAGACAAAAGTTCTCACACTGAAGTAACAAACAGGGGAAAACGTCAGGAGCAGGCCTAAGCTTACGATTTGGGTGATCTCCACCTCTTCAGAAAATTTGGCTGATTTAGGTGTTAAGGAAAACTAGCAGGATAGGGACTTTGCAAAAGAGACATCACTACTTCTTACTTAACTGGAAGAGGTGGGTATAAGGTAACTGCCAACAGGTCCAAGCACAGGGCTTAAAAGGCTTCGCTCACACTGAGACTATCATATGGTTCATAAGGTGAGAGGAGCTGCAGCAACATGACTCATGCTCAATTAGTCCCGAGTGACAGGTAGTAATCATGCTACAAAAAAGACTGCCTTTAGGAGCAATGGAAGGGAAGGGATGAATCTGGGAGGCCACTTAAGGGATGTGCACCCTGGAAGGGAAACAGAGACCTTCAAAATCAGATGTCCTAAGTCTGCCCACCACAATCCCTCAATAAGGGTGTGCAAGGCCTATCTACATTCTGCAAAGGTGGAAATGACTTCTTCATCTGAGACAGTATTTTTTTTGCACAAAAACTGGGCATAACATTACATCAAGTCTTGCACCTAGTGAAATACTGAGGTATTTCTAGTACAGTTTTGTAAATATTATGTTGTAAATTGTAAACCTATACAGCAAAGCTATCTGCATATGTATCTGAACATTTGATTTTCTGTTAGCTTCCTTTGTATTGTAAATAACTAATATACCTTTTATAAAAATACACTTACTGTCCACACAGTAGTATTTTCATCTGTTTGACGGACTTGTATTTCAAAAGACATTGCCAGCTCAGTATCATGCGCTGACTTGCTGACATCCCATTCCACCAGCAGCCGCTGAAGAGCCAAATCCTTGGAAATGTTAAGGTACATTACTGGAAACACAATGGATTCTGTGAGTACAAAAAGGACACAAAAATATTAACATTCAGCTGCGTTACAATGCAGATCTGAAACAACAGTGGTTAGAGGTAAGATAGGTTTCACACCAGACTGTTCTGAAGGAAAAAAGAAAGAAAGTGATCAGGACCCATGCTGTTGATATCAAAAGCAAAGATAATCTTTCATCTTAAGGCATCAGCAGGCTAGAATGAGGTTCCTGAATCTACTCAATAGCCCCCCACCATGACATTGGGTATGCTATTTACTTTCCTTATGCCCTTAATTTACTAGCTACTTTATGGGAATATTGATCCATCCCTATAGCCTTATGAAGAGGAACAACATAATGTATTAACAGGGACTGAATCCCAAGAAATCCTGACCCCCAGCAAGCTTTCTTATCATTATGGCAGAAAATCTAGTCTCAATTTTGCTCTCTGACCTAAAAAAGATTAAATTAGTTAATGCAAATTAAGTATTTGAACAGGATAGGTTAACAGTTTCCCTCCAGTAGCTAGCTCAGAAGGTAGTCGAGTATTAGGCACATTCCTGGTTGCTCTACACATTGCTTAGGTACTTTAGTCAGGGCTGTGAATTCTTCTACTGGAATTAGACACCTAGTTATAATGGCACCTCCATCCTTTTGTGGGTCTGGAGTTAATTCTCAGAATAAAATAAAGTTTAAAAGTCAGACTGAAGTCCCTTTTGGTGTCAGGAGAGGAAAGGCTCCTTAAGAATACTAGCCTGCTGGAAACTACAGATCACCCTATGATTGGTCCCTCTTTTTAGATGTTTGCTCTGTCACCCCTCCCCCAAAAACCTAACTCTGGGAAGAGATGAAATATGGTGCTCACTGATCTGTATCTTCTCTCCTTCCTGAAAAATAAATAAACAACAAAAAAACCCTAAACTTAATCTGGTTGTTAATGAAGTCAGGGAACTGAAATGGCCAAATAACTAGGATTTTTCTTTTGCCACAGTTGCTTTCCAACATGCTTCTGCTTGTAACAAATGACACGGTCAGAATGCTTATACTGACCAGGACACAGAAAACAAATCACAGAAATAACTGTATGTTTTAATAAAACAGAACTCATTCTGGGCATTCCTGCCCCACTACAGCCACAGTCCTCAGGGACGTATGCTGAACTGAAAGACCTCAGCATCTCCTTCTCACGAAAATGCCACGTCCAGACATTTCTCCCAGATGTGCTTCACCCACTGACCCAATGATTATCTGAGATTTTTACAGAATGTTACTGGCAGAAACACAAAATAACACTAAATTCAGGAAATTTAGTTTGAGAATCTACATTTTGATAGATGCTTCTGGCATCAGTCAGATATCCAAACCATTTTGCAGTTTATCTTGTGGTGCCTGTTCTGCGCTAACTTCTGCACAGCAGTTTCCCTATGTATGGATCTTTGCATTAACTGTAGGAAATTAAAGGCTCAAGAGAAGCAGCAGTTATAACAATCCCTGATCAAAGGAAGCAAATAATACTTTTTAAGCATATTTATTAATTACAAGAATACAGACGCTGACACAGCTTAGTTGTTTATACAAGTCCAGCCTATAATTAAAGAATAACTGGAAGCAAGTAAATATTGTACCATTAGTAACAACTTATAAAAAACTGCTGAAAGAAAGGAATGTTTCTCTTTTGCAAATCATCTACAAACTCTGTTGGTATATTTTTAATCCATTCCATTTTGAAAAGTAGTGGAAGTCAAAGCAAAATGAAAACCGTATGCTTTCAATCTAGAGGAAACTACTGGCATAGGCTTCTTCAGATATACTTGGAGGGAGAAATTAAGGTTTCATTGTTCAAATGCTTGGTCTCAGAAACAGGATTGTGGTATCCTGATGTCCTAGTTTCAGCTGGGATAGGGTTAACTGTCTTCCTAGTAGCTGGTACAGTGCTATATTTTGAGTTCAGTATGTGAAGAGTGTTGATGACACTGATGTTTTCAGTTGTTGCTAAGTAGTGTTTAGACTAATGTCAAGGATTTTTCAGCTTCTCATGCCCAGCCAGTGAGAAAGCTGGAGGGGCACAAGAAGTTGGCACAGGACACAGCCAGGGCAGCTGACCCAAACTGGCCAGCAGGGTATTCCATACCATGGGACATCCCATTTAGTATAGGAACTGGGGGGAGTGGAGGTGGGGAATCGCCGCTGGGGGACTAGCTGGGTGCCGGTCGGCAGGTGGTGAGCAATTGCACTGCGCATCATTTGTACATTCCAATCCTTTCATTAGTGCTGTTGTCATTTTATTAGTGTTATTGTTATCATTATTAATTTCTTCTTTTCTGTTCTATTAAACCGTTCTTATCTCAACCCGTGGGTTTTGCTTCTTTTCCCGATTTTCTCCCCCATCCCACTGGGTGGGGGGCAGTGAGTGAGCGGCTGCGTGGTGCTTAGTTGCTGGCTGGGGTTAAACCATGACACCTGAAAAATTTTTTCAGGAAGAAGTACACACACACATATATGCACACTGCCTTTGATCAATTCTCACTGCAGCCTTAATAAATAATTACTGGAAAAAGATGAACGTGTAAATTACATGAAAGCAGAATTTGACAGCATTAGTGTCTTCTGTAAGGTAAATGCAATCAAATCTCATCCCTTTTCTCACCATGGAGGGTATTTTCACCTGCCACATTTAATTAACTTGACAAAAAACCCAAAGGTCTCATTAGTTTCTGGTTTTTCTCCATCTTTACGAGTGTCCCTCCACTATCTCCTTTTAGTTAGATGACGTATCACTTCAGACCTCACACAATTTTGTTCCTTGGAGCCTGACATAAGACAGTCTAGATCACCAGTCAGGGCTTATACACAGTACCAAACAAACAGAAGAAATAATATAGTTAAGGATATATCCAAGATCTTGAAGACCACTGAGTTACAATGTGGGACTTAAAGACTTTTGTAGTATAATTTACACATGTAGAAGTATTTGTAGCATTCACAGTTATAATCTTCCCCTCCTAGCAAAGTTAAATAATCAAGGCGTCTTAAGACTTGTTTTAACTTGAAGGCTAACTCAAGACCATATGAATAGCTTTATGATTAACAACAGAGACTGATTTTATTCCTGAACAACTGCATGTGAAAACAAGTGACCAAGTTACTGTAATGCAGTAACTGTTTAGACTTGCCTGCATTACAAAGTTTTGCTACTTTAGGGGCATTGGTAACGCTGAGGAACTGGCACCTTGGGTGAATGGAATGTGAACATATGAATTTCAAGGTTGAAGAGAGGCAAAAAAGTCTGAAACAGACATATTATCCTCTTCAGCATGATAACAACTACATTTATATAAAATAAACCCACCCCTCTCCCTCCTTCACCAACTTAATGAAGGCAATACAACTTCTATAATGCAGACTATAGTCTGATAAGTTCTGCCTTCTTAATGGTGGTCACAGAAAGTCCATTAAAAATATTAATTCCTTTTTTTTCTTTTAATGGAGTCATGCCCAATGCTATCGCCAGCAGTAAGTGCACAAGCAGTACTTTTACCTTAAAATACACAGACTTCTGGAAAGTTATTCTTATAGTCAACTTTTTTGCCTCCAAATATGCATATTTACTTTTTGCTTTGTATTGGATACACATGTGAAGTGTAAGAAATAAAAATCTGGTCCTGGAATCTTGTGGCACAGTCAGAAAAGAGCAAACAGAAGTGCTAAAATTTTCATAGATGAGACAAACAAAAAAGAGAAAGTGAAGGGATGAGGTAGAAAAGCATAAAAGTTGTCAAAGAGGAAATAAATTATTTGAAGATGACAGAGTACAGACCAAAAACATACAAGACAGACGGGGAGAAGATAAATAAATGCACTTGGGCTTCACAACATTGCAAGTTATCTCTTCAACAGGCAGTTTGCAAAACTGCAAAACTGATGCAGTTACAAAAGGTAATTATACAAGTTGTTTCATCACCTTACCAAAGGCAATCATTTGATTAAGCATGTAACATGTTGCTTAATCACAGCAGACTTACAAATGAGCAAGTCCAAAGCTTCAGTTGCTGTAGATTGTTTCCAAATAAAAAAGCAGATGTTCAGACATTTACCTTGCTGTGGGTATGTAGTGTAGCAAGTCCTCAGGGGGAGCAATATTGCCAGAACCATGAGGGGATTCATCATTCATCCACCTTTTCCTGCACAAGACTTACCAGGAAAGAAGACATTTCAATTTATTTGGTTTGGGGTTTTTTGTTTTTTTTTTGTTTTGTTTTGGTTTTTTTTACAAGAAATGCATGCCAGACAATAGTCCAAATAATATTACTGTATTTAAGAATGAATAAATAAAAACCCAACCACACAGACTCCAGGCAGTTTAAGAGAAATTCAGGAAGAATGGACAAAGAAAGATAAGCAATGAAAAAACCCTCTTGTTTTTAGGACCTGGTTATAGCACAGGTAAAAAATACACCACACTCAGTAAGTTCAATTTAACCTAAACAAATAAAACAGACAATAACTTTAAAGTTTTCCCTCCACTTATTTCTAAGGAATATTAAAACAAAAGTTTGTCCTGATATATTTTGGCTTTCCTCCTGCACAAGTAACAAGATATCCATCCTACCAAGGAAAAAAACCAAAGGCATGAAAAGTGCAAAAGGCCTTGTGGTTTCTACTCCACCTAGAGCCTGACTGATGAATGCAGCAGACTTCGGCAAGCATGGTCTTCCCCTTTGCCAGCACCCAGGACACTATATGGAGGGCTTTAGTTAGACTGGAGTTGAAATACACGTGTCAGTGTATTAGCAAGTTCCATTCCTAGGAGGACCATCATCTCAAGCACGACACAGCTATCTAGCATTCCTTTTATAGCTTTTACACTCATATTGTCACAGGATGAAGCTCCGTTGACTTGCACAGCCCAGTCCTGGGGGGACTGATCATATGTCAGATCTCACAAGGCATGAATCACCTGCAAACTCCCCTGTGTAGAAGGGAGAGGTAAACATTCAGCAGCAGTGTGGTTAAAAGCACCCCGGGCACAGAGGGTACAGGACTCCAAACAACAGGAACAGGACTATGGATACAGCTATCTTTAACTTTCAGTTTCCACTTTTTACGTTTCTGGAGCTGTGTAGAATACTGATAAAGAGAGTCTTCAACCGCTGCTTCCATAATAGAAGTTGAAACTGCTCAGCAGGACAGATAACCAGGATGACCTTCTGTCCCCACTAAAGCCAAGGACAGGACATTTACTGATTTCAGAAGGGCCAGGAATTCACTCCAGAACTTCTTCCCAGCACAAAATCTCCAATTTTGATACCTCAGAGCTACATACACTCAAGTTTAATGACCCTGCCTTAGATTCATTGGTTTTGGGAAGCTCTGAATTTCTCCAAAGGATCAAAAGAAAAGATTTCAACCTTTTTTTTTTTTTTCCACATTTCTAAAGATCACATGGAAAATGCATGCAGCACTACAACCCAGGGCTCAACACCCACAAGCACCCTTGCTGCAGCATGCCCCAACTTTTTCCTTGTGAGCACAAATTCTTAACATGGAGATCCCCATATTTAAAAGGTGAGTGTTGCCTTGCCTAATGTATAGGCTTCTGTGTTCTTTCTTGCCATTATACCAATATCCTCAAAAGTATTTGGACAACACTAAATAATCTAAATATTTTTGACAACCTAGGCCTAATTCAGAAACAAATAATAGACTGTTCCAAGAACTGATTTAGGGAAATGTGCTTCTTTATGTATTTTCTAAGTTTAGACTTTTTTTATCACCTGATCATATTTAATATCTGAAAGGAAAAATAATTTGATATGTTTTTTTCTGGAATAAACACACTAGAATGGCTCTTTGTTATGGAGCAGTGAGTAGGAAGTAAGTGACACGAAAAGAAGTCTTCCAAGGCAGATTGTGTTAAAACTTCTAGTAACTTTTCAGTAGATTGTTATTCTTTTGAATTATATGAAATGAATATTGAGACACACATCCAAATCTTGCATGCCCTCTTTCAGAAAAAAAGTGAAAATAAAACTGCCTTTAAGGTCAAGGGAATTGACTCTCTGCTCTAAGACCAATTTAATACAAGGGTCGTCAGTCAGGTTCAGTGGCATGACTCCTGACTTAATTATATCACCACAATGAAAACCTGGCCCCACAGGACTCCTGATCTCCTGATTTTGTAAACATCTCTGGGGTTGGACACAAAGCTATTTGCCCTATTTGTTACATAACACTTAAATCCAACATTAAATGTAGCGGCAAAGTATTGTGGAACTCTTGACATATTAGACTATTTGTTTAAATTAATTCCTATATGGAAAACAATTCCAAACTCTTTTTTGCTCTTAAGAAGCATTCTCAAATATTGTATTAGACATTTGTTTAAATTTAAGTATCTCTCTCCAGTCATTTACACTGTCAGTTCACTAATGACACAGCCTAGATGACTTTTATTGATGCATAGTACAAATGCCGTATGCTACTAAAGGGCAGTGTAATATAATAAATGACCATCAGAATATAAACATACTTTGGACAGCTACAATGCCTTTTAACTATTCAGTATGTTAATAATCTAGTTTAATGCTGTATAGTAAATTGTGATAATATGTATCACAACTGTATCAAACCAGTTTTCATGGGAAAAGTTCTTGAATTCTCTAACAAAAGAAAATATGAAGTAAATTTAAATAAATCCAACACTAGTCGAGAAAAAGGAAATACAGTCCTTAATATATGAGTAATATTTTGACTTAAATCATCTTTATGCAGAAACTTCTGCCCATGACTATCAAATTAATCACATACAGTAATTACTACCAACTAATGTCAAGCACTTATTCTGCATTATCAATAATTAAGTACTCTTATAAAATCATCATTTAATAATCTGTGTCTTGGTTACAAAGATTAAAAGAGACTCAAAACAGTTGCACAAAATACATTATCAATTTCATTTAAAAAAAAACCAACATGATGATAATAGATTATCTATGACCTTGCCAAAATTGCAAATAATTGAACAACAAAGGGAATGAAGACAGGAAGCCAGGGAAGGTTTTTAGACATCTAAATAATTCATCACCCTGAAAGAGGCAAAGTAGTACCTCTGAGAAATAGGAAGCAATTACCAAATGCCACAAGAAAAGTGACAATCTTGGCCATTGTTCTGGTGAATAGCTTGGTTTAGATTTGCCAAACTGAAAAGATACGAATACCGCACTAGTATGCCACAGTTCTTCATCTGAGAATGAATCACTGCTGACTCTTTTTTCAAGCCTAAGAGAAGTCATGTTTTGTCACCATCCTCCAACCTGGAATGACTGTGTATTTTGTTTCCATAAATTGCAGGTAAGAACAGGAATAGGCTCTCTTGCCAGTGATTTTGAATGTGGACTGCAGACACATAATTTGAATACTTTCTCCTTCCTAATTACTTTTGTCATTAAGATAATTTTGCAATGGCATTTCTCTAGTCTATCACAGAATCACAGAGCAGTTTGTCCAACTGAGTTTTGAAGAACTCCAAGGATGGAGATTCCACAGCTTCTCTGGGCAACTTGTTCCAGTGCTTAACCATTCTCACTGTGCAGGTTTTTTCTCCCTATATTCATCTATTCATTTTTCTCCTTATATTTTCTTTACTACAATTTGTGTCCATTTCCTCTTGCCCTTTTGCTGTACACCTCTGCAAAAAGCTTAGCTCTGTCTTCTCAGTAACTTCCTATTTGTTAGGCAAGGACTGCAGTTAGAGCTGTTCTTACTTTTTTCTTCTTAGTGCTAAGCAAAATCAGCTCCTTCAGTGACTCCTACATGTGCTCCAGTCTCCAAAGCCTCCTGGTGTCTTTCTGCTGGACTCAGCCCAGTCCGTCAGTCTTCTTTGTACTGTGAGCCCCAGTCTGGACACAGTAATTTAGATATGGCCTTATAAGTGCCAAATAGAAGGAAATAATCACCCTCCTAAACTCTAATTCTTTGCCATCATTAACAACAGTTACAGGTCTAATTTCTATAATGAATCTGGTAACGGGGACACATAAAATGGTGGATAATACTAAGCCATAAGTTGAGGATGATTGGGCACAAAATTATGTCCGAACTATAGAAGTCAGCTGAGCAAGATATTTTTCATTTTACCCTATATTCTTCCCCCTTCTAAAAATTCAACATCTATGGGGGAAATAAAGCACACTTGCTTAGTCTTGCCAGGCTGTAGCCTGAATCACTGATAGATTTTTTTAACTCATGAATATATAGTCTACTTGCAATTCTTCCTGTTGGAAGCCTCCCCAGCCTAACTTGAAATTCATCAGTACCGATAGATACATCAATAGAACAGAAGCCTTTTGGAAACCTGGTGGCAACTGCAATAGTATTCAGCAGCAACAGGAATTGTTCAGAGACCTGACAATTAAAGAGCAATCACTCAAGAAGTGAAGACAACACAGGAGCGAATTACCTTGGGAAGAGATGAGATCTCCTTCAGTAGGCAGTCTGCAAATGATCTAGATAAATATCTCCAGGTAAACTATTTCTCCTTCAGAGCAAAATGCTGGCTCAGATGAAACCCAAAGTCCCATCCAGGCCAATGATTTTGTGATGCCATGGATGACAAGAAGAAGAAATTCCCATTATTCATCTGGTAAACATGCTTAAGATAAACATCATCAAAGGCATTACAGCACCAAAATTCAACTGAAACCTCTTTCAAGATCAGTTTTATACTATTCAGGAGTCATTGGTGGGGAATCGGAGCTGTATGGTGCACATACTGCTGCAGTACCTGGGACACCCATGTGTGTAAGAAAAGGAAGCCCCTGCTATGAAGGTCTAGTATTAGTTGACCACAGAGTCAATCTGTTTTGCATCAATCTTCCTAAAGCTGCATATTTCAAATCATACTTCATACAGCTTTTGTTTCTCAGTCCTCTTTGCCTTGCTTATTTAAAACAGCTGCCTGTCACAACTGACATCCTCAAATGAACCAGAGCCTGTACACAGGCTGGGAAAAGAAATGGTTTCAGCTGCTAGGATCCAGAAAACTTTATCTGTTTAAAGGAGAGTATTACATAGGGACACCAAATCATAAATACTATTGATCAAAGAAATTTTCTAAACCAGACATGGAAGACAACTGTCAGCAAGGCAAATACAGTACTAATACTACTTTGGATTTATATCACATTTTTCACCCTATGTTCTCATTCCCTCTACTTTTTAGACAGACAGGCTGAGGGTGGGAATCACAATTCAAGCTCATACCATGCAGTACAAGGTCACTAACAAAACTGATGTGTTTAGTGCCAAAACTTAATAAACTCCTTCCATAGCCACCAAAGAGAAAGAGGCATCCCTAGAAAGTAAGCCAGACCATAGGTAGACTAACTCATGTTCCAGAGGTGGTTTTTTTCCTCTTAAACAAACAGATAACTAGGTGGGTGCCAAAATGAGCTAGAATGCCCTAAGTCAATAATTTGTACAAAGACTCGGCACTGCAGTGTGCCTCTGCTGTCATGATTCCTGCAATTCCCAATACGATATCCTTTGCAAAATCAACAGTGCAGAGCTGATAACCAACTGAGGCAGCTTTACTTGAAAAAGGGAGCCGTGTCAAGCCATCAGAAACCTATTGAGTGTTGGTAAAATAGCATCTGCAAAAACATCCTACAATTAAATAGATCCCTCTTCAATGTAAACATCACACTGTTTACAGACGATTTAATTTGCAACAATTCTGAAAAAAATGAATAGCTGAGACACCAAATTCTAAAGTGGATGAACCCTTCCTTTAGTCCTTGTAGTCAGGCTTTCTTCTCCCAAGAAATTTTAAAGATGGTTTCAGTTGCGCTTAGCACACAAAATACATCTGTGTGTAAGACACTGAAAGCTCCTAATAAGCCTTTGTGATTTAATGGGCGAGCAACAAGTTTAAAGCTGGACATGGAAGAAATGAATTTCTGTAATTAAGGTCTGGTAGGCATATAACCATTTGATCACTTAGGGATAACTTTATCTCCTGGGGTTTTTGGGGTTTTTTTTTTTTGATAAATAGAAAGCTCTTTGATGCATGCTGTTGATTTTCTAAAGAGCTTTGCCAAAACAGGAAAGCATTATATACTTCATGGTCCCATGAAGGCTGGAATCCAAACAAAAAAGCAATTAAATAATGAAAAAAATGGGGTCTAAAAATGTAAAGCACTCAACAAACTGTGTAAGACTACTCCTGCCCCATCAGAAAGCAAATGCTAACAATTGTAGGGAAGGAATCACATAACATGGTGGCATGACTCATACCAACAGGAAGAATAATTTTACCATGTTTTTCAGGCAATATCCACTTGCAACACTGTTAGCATCTGGTTTACTCGCTGGACTAGGGACTGGTCCAGGCATGCAAAATTTAGATAAAAAGACAGAAAAAATGGTTATGCCAAAAAATCAGTCAAACTCCAAGAATGCAGGAACCACACTGGAATTTATGATGTTTCCTCACTTACTCCGATGGTTTTGAGATTAAATAACAGATTTCAACTACTTAAAGCGGCAGTATGATGCTGGATTAAAGGTCTGGGCTTGCACTTCTGAGCAAGTCAACACCTTCTCGAAGTAGCAGGAACAGGAGATGTTAAAACTAAACCTGACCACCTGGCGGGAGCAGCATCCTCATCCCGCGACGTACCTCACCTCAGTAATTTCTACTCAGGTCAAACCAGCAGCTTTTATGCTGTAGCTAAGCAGTGACATCTTGAAAGCAGATACGGCTGGAGGGGTCGTAAACGGCGTTAAATTGAACGGTAAGTGGCGGTGCTGCCGGGGCGACCTGTTTCTGGAGGACGAGGGAGCAGCTCGAGGACGGCGGTGCCGAGGCGCCGGCTCCCCTCCCGCCCGCCGCCCTCCCGCACCCGCCGTGCCGACGGACGCCTGGAAAAACGGGGGTTAAAGGGCAGGCAAAGCGGGCTTAACGGGCACAGGAAGGGCTAAACTTCGAAGTAAAAACTCCACAAAGCGTTTCACGACCGGCGCCGCGGTGGAGAAGGCGGATTCTCCTCAGCGGGGCAGGCTGAGCTCCTCTCAGCGAGGGCGGCCGGGATCCTCCGGCGGGAGGAGAGGAGAGGGCGAGGGGGGATTCCTGGGAGAACGAGGGGCTGCCGCGACAGCGAGAGACCGGCGTAACTCACCTGCAGCCGCCGAGCAGCTCCCTCAGGAACGGGGCCGGGGGGAAGACAAGACCCCGCCCGGCGGCACGCGCCGGCTCCCTCCGGTCAGTGCCGGGAAGAGCTGCGGCGCGGCCGTGCTGGTCCCCCGCCCCGCTCCGGGCAGGGCGGCGCCTTCTCCCACCTCGCGGAGGCCGGGTGAGCAGCGCCTCGGGAATTTCCCCCCCCCCGCCGCCGCTGCCGCTCCGGGAAGCGCGGCCGGTTGCCTTGGCTGCCCTCCCAAAAGCAGGGCGTGGGCGGGCCCGCCTCCCTCCCGCCGCGCCTGCCGCCATCTGCCCCCTCCTTGGGGGAGCCGGCGCCCGCGGAGGAGGGGCCCGGCGGCGGAGGCCGGGCAGCCGCGGTGCCCCCAGGGCGAGGAGGGGCTGCCAGGCCTGGGGGTGGGCCGGGGACAGGGGCCGACCCCGGGGTGGCCGAGCAGGGAGAGGGGGACAGGCAGGGTTAGCCTGAGAGGACCGTGAGGAGCAGAGAACAGACGCTTTGCTCAAACGGACGCTTTCCCGATCGTCCCGGCCCTGAGCCTGTCAGAAACGAAACCGCCCGTAGGAGCGATGTCTCCAAGACGCCTGTGCCTCTGGTGCCACGGCCCCAGGGCTCCCGTGTCTCCTCGGTCTGGCTCCTGGGGACGGGGACGGCAGCTCTGGCCACCGAGGCAGGCGGGGTGAGGAGGTGGCCTGGTGCTTGCGGCAGGGCTTGGGGTCGAGGCCGTGACCAGTCTAGTGCTGCACCACCGTCTGGCATGCAGCTAGCTGTCTGACGAAATCCCACTCAGAATCCACGTTAAGGAAGGTTGTGGCTCACAAAGTCCAACTCTCCGCTCCCAAAACCGCAGGGCCGTGAGGCAGGAAGGGAGACCAGGAGTTCGCCGCATCTGTTGCCCTGCCCTTCAGCTGCGGGTCCCCATCTGACAGGCCTCGGTAGGACATTCAGAGAGGTACAGTGTGCCACAAGCTGCCTCGGTTACTGCTTCCATCAGAAGACGTAGCCATGAGATAGTTTTCTTTAAACCTGTTACTCTTCAGGGTGTTCGTGGTGAAGGTTTCTCCAGGTTGTTGCACTTTCACGTAAAAGAGGTCTTCTGCCACTTTCCTTTCTTTTTCC